>NC_061508.1:301862535-302199085 GCF_022539505.1 Lolium rigidum
TCGTGAGGATTCCTCTCGTGGCTTAGGTCTTCGGGACGAAGGGTTTCGCGAAGAAAAGGAGGCGAAAGAGGCCGAGGGGGCCCCACACCACATGGTGGCGCGGCCAGGCCATGGGCCGCGCCACCCTATGGTGTGGGCCCACCTTGGGTCCACCTGACTCCCCCTTCTGGCTTCCTTCGCCATCTGGAAAAATAGGATTTTTGGTAAACTCCCTTCCACAGTTGATCTTCTGAAATATTGCATCCTGACGGTGCTTTTTCCAGCAGAATCCTGGCTCCGGTGCTCAATCTCCAAATAATCATGAAACATGCAAAATAGATGAAATAACATAAGTATTGTGTCCCAATATGAAATATATCAATGAATAACAGCAAATTATGATATAAAATAGTGATGCAAATTGGACGTATCATCGGCGCACCTCCTGCCGAAGAAGTTTCTCCTACTGAAGAAAGGACAACTTTCAACCCTTACTTGGATGCCCTTGTCAGCTCGTAAGACTTTGCTACTCTTTTTTTTTGCTTGCTCTCGATTTTTTCTCTGTGTTATTTCTTATACTGTCGATGTTTTATTGTAGTGGTGACGAGGAAGAAGATCCACCTATTGACGCGGCTGCTCGAACGAGTACGTCGCGTACTTTAGTTGTTTCGGATGCTCAACCTGACGTGGAGGAAACCTCGCCTCCTCAGCAAAACGTCGAGCATCCAACTCCAGTTCCAAGCCCCCGTGCCCCTTCTCCAAAAAGGACTAGGGTCGAGGCAGGCAAAGAACCTTCCTTGCTAACTATCAGTTCCACGACTCCTTTAATGGATGATGTAAGTTATCTCTTCTTTCTCTCTTTTTATATACTTTGACCATTGCATTGCTTTGGACTCCTCCTCGATCTTTGCTTGATGCTGTCGAGCTTTTGCTTCCTATGTTGATTTCTTTTTTCTGTGGTTTTCTCGTCAGCCTTCCATGAAGGAATTTATCCGCCTCGGTACCCAATTTATCGGGTATCGTGATTATGCCACCAAGCTTGAACGTACCCTTCTTTTTCCTGCTTCTTCTGTCGATCGCATTTCTTCATTTCTTTTGTCATGACATTTTACTGTCGCTTATTTTGCCAGCATCCCTTGCTGAAGCTAACAATCGCGCTGACGCTCTTACTACCAAGTTAGAGCAAAGCGAAAAAGCTCGCAAAAAAGCTGAAAAAGATGCCTCCACTGTCGAAGATCTTCAAAAAAGACTTCATGACGCGGAAACTTCATTGAGCGAGAACATGGCTCAGCAGGCTGCTCGCGAGAAAGAGATCCTTACTCGCCTGGAGTCGCAGAGTCGACCTTTTGTTAGTAAGTACTTAGATCCTTGCTATCTCTTTGGGTCCTCATCTTTGTCCTTGCTTGCCTTTTCTTGACACGCTTCTTGTTATTCATTCAGGGAGGACGCAGCAGGAATATGAGCTAGACAATCCTGAAGGTGATTGCCTTCTCGACGCGCTTTCTCTCCTTGAGATCCATGGGGACGAAGCGCGAAGGCCTTACCGATGCCAGAGTAGGTCTGTCGCAGCTTTTTCCCTACTTCTTCCCGAAGAAGGAAGAGCCCAACACTTTTGCTGCTCTCGCCAAATGCTTCAAGTCTCAAGAAGATCTTGGGCTCAAACTTCGCCAAGAAGGTTTGAAAGTTGGCGTCGAAGGCACTATCGCCTTGGTCGCTGATAGCCAACAAGATGTCGACTGGACGAGAGTTGGCGACACAACGGCGATGGAGACGAAGTGGTGGCAATCGTTGATCAAGGCTGCCAAGCCTAATGCGAAGAAAATCCTTGCCTACCTTGGATGCAAGCCAACTCCTGCTCCCAGCTCGTCAAAGCCGGAGGTCAAGTAGACCACCTTGTCTTTTTTTTATGCTGTTTTCTTCTTTTGACTCTGTCGCATAGTTTTAAAAACCGGACCGGACCGGCGGTTGAACCGGAAAAAACCGGAACCGGAGCCTCCTCTGGTTTTTTAGGCGCACTAGACCGTTCGCGCAGGTGACCCGGAAAAAACCATCAAAACCGCGGTTCGACCAGTGGTTTTAGGAGAAGACCGGGCCTAACAGGCCGCTGGTCCAACCGTAGGAAGTCTCATCGCGCGAGAAAAATAGAATTACAGCAGCAGGAATCGAACACGCAACCTCCAAAGTCCAAACGAAAGGTCCAGCGAGCACACCAGTTGAGCTAGGATCGCTTGATGTACGGATGGGACACGGAACTATTTTGTATATCCTAAACGGTAGCACCTAAAAATGATCAACAGTATACATAATGGGCTATGCTCTTTTGCACTGCATCTGCGTGTGAATTGCATGCAAAATTGCATGATGCGTGTGTCGCTGTCTTGGACATGGCAAGTTGGTGGTAACCTCACTAAATTTTCATATTAATATGTGAATTATTATGTCAAATTGCAACTCTAAAATACTTTTGCATAAATTATTATTTATTTATTACAGAATTTATAAATAAAATGTACTACTCCATATCATAAAAAACCAGACAGTGAACCGGTGAACCAATGGTTCGACCGGTAAAAACCTGAACCGACAGCTTCACCGGTTCGATCACCGGTCCGGTTTTTAAAACTATGCTCTGTCGCCGTTGTAGCTTTGGCGACAACCATCCCGTTGGTTCATTAGGAACCAACCTTTTGTAATAGCCATGTAAATATTTTGAATATCAATGGAAATCTATTTTGCTTGATGATTGATGTCGAAACTTCTATTTCCAGTTGATTTTTGACAACTACACTTCAACTCCTCGTCCTGCCGATGCTTTTCCCACCTCATCCTACTCGAAGAAAATACCTGTCGATGATGAATTTGCTGAAGATTCCTCGAGTAGGGGTTCAACACAAGACTTGGCAGAACTTCGTCAACAACTCCAGTCTATGAAGAAGCAGACACTTATAATAATGGAGCAATCTCGAAAATCCTCGGAGAGGGAAAAGATTGCGCTTCAACAAGCCCAAGATGCTATAGCTGCAAAAGAAGACGCAGTTGCTGCAGCTGCCGAAGCTTCTCGATGAGAGAATTACATGCTTGAGCTAATGACTGATTCCAGCTTGGATATGGCGGGTATACTTCGTTCACTTGACCATACTTATCTTTATTCCCAATGTTTCTCTTTCCTCTCTTATTCCTCCGCTGAAAACAGGTTCTTTTTTGGATACTACTGCCGAAGATCAACGTGTTGAAGCTCGATCCAATGTGCTTCTCAGGCTTGCATCGGAGCATGGTTCTAATTTTTGGGTTACACCTGAACGTACTCGCCAAATCGTCAAATTTCAAGATCGTGCGGGTCAGGTCCGTGATTTTCTCGACTTCTGTACAAGGAGATTGTCTTTAGTTTACATCGCCTTGTTGTCGCGCAACAAGATGCCAGAAACCCTGCCTGCTCTGATGGATAAATTCCGGGATGCACCTCGAATCCATGGATTTGTACGGGCTCAAATGTCTGCTGGCGCGAGATTTGCTATGATTATGATACAAATCTGCTATCCGAAGTTAGACATGAGTCGAATTGTTGCCAAGTGCCTAGCCAAGATGGCGAAGAGGAAAAGGAATATTGACAAAATTGATGATGTGGTGAAGCCTGTAGCGGAAGACATGATGGATGAATTGCTTCGGATGGATGCTGAGTTCTTCGTGAAGGGTAGCTATGCTGAACATAGTACTCGTACTTCCAATAGTGAACGAATGACCATAGATAACATACTAGGCGGCCGTTAATGATTTTTCCTTTGTCTTGCCGATTTTTCTCAATGATTGCACCTTGTATATTGTAAACATAATCTATATTGTAAAGCCACTAGATATGTTTTCCTTGATTTTTTGTCAAGCCTCCGAGTGTTTCGGTGGTGAATTTCTTTATTGTGTATGCGAGGTTTAAACCAAGGCCAATTATATTGAGTATACTATATTTGCGGGTACGAGTCCCCGGGCCTTTTTTGCTAATCGCTATTTTGTATCTTTGTTTATTTTGCGAGGTGTTTTGCACCAAGGCGAAATATTTTTGGTAATATATATTGTAACTCTTGGGCACAAACCCCCGAGCCTGTCGAAGAAAAAGATATATATCTCCACTATCTTTATTATATTGCAGCACCGCGAGCCCGCCTCATTAAAAACCTTTTCCAGCCCCACTCGGTGCCCTGAAAAAGGAAAAGAGTGCGTCTGAAAACTCGCGAGCGTTTCAGTACATTGTATTTTTACAAGGAGGACTGTATTTCGACTCTAGGCATAAAAACGCCTGAGTTGTGCCACGTTACATGGGTTTTTCTCGGGAGCGCCCGTCTTCTTGTCCTTTATCCTGTAACTTGGCAACTCCTCTGGCCAAGTATGTCGAGCTTTTTCCAATGCTCCTAACAAGCGCTTCTTGATACCATTGCAGATGATACCATTGGCTTTCTCGACTTGGCCGTTGGTTTGCGGATGCGCAACTGACGCGAAGTGCAATTTGATGCCCACCTCTGCACAGTATTCCTTGAATTCCTTGGATGTAAAATTACTGACATTGTCCGTGACGATGCTATGAGGTACTCCAAACCGAAAGACAATGCTTTTCACAAACTTAATTGCGGATGCTCCGTCTGGTGAATTTATCGGCTTTGCTTCTATCCACTTCATGAATTTGTCGACAGCGACGAGCATGTACTCGTATCCTCCTGGCGAAGCTTTGTGTAATTTTCCCACCATATCTAGACCCCACTGAGCAAAAGGCCAAGACAAGGGTATTGGCATCAGTTCTGCTGCGGGAGAGTGAGGTTTTGCAGCAAATCTCTGGCACGCGTCGCAAGTTCGCACTATTTTCTTCGCATCCTCGATTGCTGTCAACCAATAAAATCCTGCTCTGAAAACCTTGGCTGCGATAGCTCGACTGCTTGCATGATGACCACATATTCCTTCGTGTACGTCCTTCAGAATTATCCTTCCATCTTCGGGTGTGACGCACCTTTGTAGCACACCCGAAATACTTCGTTTGTACAGCTCCCCTTTAACCACTGTAAAAGCTTTGGATCGTCTAATAACTCGTCTTGCTTCAACTGGTCGTCGGGTATTTCTTTCCTTAGGATGTATGATATGTATACTTGCATCCATGGAATCTGCACCATCATCACTAGCTCCTGTTCCTCCTCTTCTTCTAGTGCTTCTTTAGGAGTTGTCGAGGTTTTCTCATCCTTCTGCTTCTTCTGCGCCTTCTTCGGCTTTGTAGATCTCTTAGTTATCTCTTCGCAGAACACACCTGGTGGAATTGCGAGGTACTGCGACCCGATGTTTGCAAGAACATCGGCTTCATCATTGCTCAGCCTGCTGATGTCATTTACTTCGCATCCGTCAAATAGCTTCTCTATCTCGTTGTACACTTCTTTGTATGCCACCATACTATCATTAATTGCATCACATTGGTTCATGACTTGCTGAGCCACCAATTGCGAATCGCCAAAGATTTTTAGTCGAGTTGCAGCACAAGCTTTCGCCATCTTCATCCCATGTATAAGAGCTTCATATTCTGCCTCATTGTTAGACGTGTTTGGGAACGTCATCTGTAAGACATACTTTAATTTGTCGCCTTCGGGTGATATTAGTATCACGCCTGCTCCAGCTCCTTCTAATCTCTTGGACCCGTCAAAATTCATAGTCCAAGTTCTCGATAGATACGGGGGTCCTGTATTTTGTAACTCCATCCACTCTGCAATAAAATCTGGCAGAATTTGCGACTTTATTGCTTTTCTTTTTTCATACGTGATGTCCCGAGGGGAAAGCTCTATTCCCCAAAGGGAGACACGACCCGTAGTCTCTGGATTGTTTAGTATATTTGACAAGGGCGCCTCATTGACCACTATTATCGGATGTGCCGAAAAATAGTGCCGCAATTTTCTTGCGGTTGTAAACACTCCATATGCTAGTTTCTGGTACTGCGGGTACCGCTGTTTTGAAGGCGATAAAACTTCACCGATGAAATATACCGGCCTCTCGCACTCCATGGAGTTTTACTTCCTCTTCTCTTTCGACAACGAGTGCCGTGCCGACCACCCGACGTGTGGTCGCAATATATAACAGAGGGGTTCCTTCTCTTTAGGCGCCACCAAGATTGGTGGTGTCGAAATTGTGCGCTTGAGATCTTCGAAAGCTCTATCTGCCTCTTCGTTCCACTGGAACTTCTCTCCTTGCTTGATTAAAGCGTAGAACGGTAACGCTTTTTCTCCCAACCTGGCGACGAATCTGCTTAAAGCTGCGACTCGCCCAGTTAGCTGTTGTATTTCTTTCAACTTTGTTGGCTTCCTCATTGTTACGATAGCTTGAATTTTTTCTGGATTAGCTTCAATCCCTCTTGCTGAGACTAGGAACCCGAGAATTTCTCCTGCGGGTGATGCGTGTAGTTGACACGTCCGTTGGGAACCCCAAGAGGAAGGTGTGATGCGCACAGCGGCAAGTTTCCCTCAGTTAGAAACCAAGGTTTAATCGAACCAGTAGGAGTCAAGAAGCACGTTGAAGGTTGATGGCGGCGGGATGTAGTGCGGCGCAACACCGTAGATTCCGGCGCCAACGTGGAACCCGCACAACACAACCAAAGTACTTTGCCCCAACGAAACAGGTGAGGTTGTCAATCTCACCGGCTTGCCGTAACAAAGGATTAACCGTATTGTGTGGAAGATGATTGTTTGCGGAGAAAACAGTAAAACAAGTATTGCAAAGCAGATTTGTATTTCAAGTATTAAAAGAATGGACCGGGGTCCACAGCTCACTAGAGGTGTCTCTCCCATAAGATAAAAGCATGTTGGGTGAACAAATTACAGTCGGGCAATTGACAAATAGAGAGGGCATAACAATGCACATACATGACATGATAAGTATAGTGAGATTTAATTGGGCATTACGACAAAGTACATAGACCGCCATCCAACTCGCATCTATGCCTAAAAAGTCCACCTTCAGGTTATCATCCGAACCCCTTCCAGTATTAAGTTGCAAAGCAACAGTACAATTGCATTAAGTATGGTGCGTAATGTAATCAACAACTACATCCTCGGACATAGCGCCAATGTTTTATCCCTAGTGGCAACAAGACAACACAACCTTAGAACTTTCTCGTCACTGTCCCGGTGTCAATGCAGCATGAACCCACTATCGAGCATAAGTACTCCCTCTTGGAGTTAAAAGTAAAAACTTGGCCGAGCCTCTACTAGTAACGGAGAGCATGCAAGATCATAAACAACACATGTGTAATAACTTGATAATTAACATGACATGGTATTCTCTATCCATCGGATCCCGACAAACACAACATATAGAATTACAGATAGATGATCTTGATCATGTTAGGCAGCTCACAAGATCCAACAATGAAGCACAATGAGGAGAAGACAACCATCTAGCTACCGCTATGGACCCATAGTCCAGGGGTGAACTACTCACTCATCACTCCGGAGGCGACCATGGCGGTGTAGAGTCCTCCGGGAGATGAATCCCCTCTCCGGCAGGGTGCCGGAGGAGATCTCCGTAACCCCCGAGATGGGATCGGCGGCGGCGGCGTCTCGCAAGGTTTTCCGTATCGTGGTTTTTCGCATCGGGGTTTCGCGACGGAGGCTTTAAGTAGGCGGAAGGGCGGAGTCGGGGGCCGACGAGGGGCCACACCATAGGGCGGCGCGGCCCCCCGGGCCGCGCCGGCCTATGGTGTCGCCACCTCGTGGCCCCACTTCGTGTGTTCTTCGGTCTTCCGGAAGCTCCGTGGAAAAATAGGCCCCGGGTCTTTGTTTCGTCCAATTCCGATAATATTTCGTTACTAGGATTTCGAAACCAAAAACAGCAGAAAACAGAACTGGCACTTCGGCATCTTGTTAATAGGTTAGTTCCGTGAAAATGCACGAATATGACATAAAGTGTGCATAAAACATGTAGGTATCATCAATAATGTGGCATAGAACATAAGAAATTATCGATACGTCGGAGACGTATCAAGCATCCCCAAGCTTAGTTCTGCTCGTCCCGAGCAGGTAAAACGATAACAAAGATAATTTCTGAAGTGATATGCCATCATAACCTTGATCATACTATTTGTAAACATATGTAGTGAATGCAGCGATCAAAACAATGGTAATGACATGAGTAAACAAGTGAATCATAAAGCAAAGACTTTTCATGCATAGTACTTCAAGACAAGTATTAATAAGTCTTGCATAAGAGTTAACTCATAAAGCAATAAATCAAAGTAAAGGTATTGAAGCAACACAAAGGAAGATTAAGTTTCAGCGGTTGCTTTCAACTTGTAACATGTATATCTCATGGATAATAGTCAACATAGAGTAATATAACAAGTACAATATGCAAGTATGTAGGAATCAATGCACAGTTCACACAAGTGTTTGCTTCTTGAGGTGGAGAGAAATAGGTGAACTGACTCAACATAAAAGTAAAGAGAATGGTCCTTCAAAGAGGAAAGCATCGATTGCTATATTTGTGCTAGAGCTTTTATTTTTGAAAACATGAAACAATTTTGTCAACGGTAGTAATAAAGCATATGAGTTATGTACATTATATCTTACAAGTTGCAAGTCTCATGCATAATATACTAATAGTGCCCGCACCTTGTCCTAATTAGCTTGGACTACCGGATCTTTGCAATGCACATGTTTTGACCAAGTGTCACAATGGGGTACCTCCATGCCGCCTGTACAAAGGTCTAAGGAGAAAGCTCGCATTTTGGATTTCTCGCTTTTGATTATTCTCAACTTAGACATCCATACCGGGACAACATGGACAACGGATAATGGACTCCTCTTTAATGCATAAGCATGTGGCAACAATTATTATTCTCATACGAGATTGAGGATATGTGTCCAAACTGAAACTTCCACCATGAATCATGGCTTTAGTTAGCGGCCCAAAGTTCTTCTCTAACAATATGCATGCTCCAACCATGAAGGTGGTAGATCTCTCTTACTTCAGACAAGACGGACATGCATAGCAACTCACATGATATCCAACAAAGAATAGTTGATGGCGTCCCCGTAAACATGGTTATCGCTCAACAAGCAACTTAATAAGAGATAAAGTGCATAAGTACATATTCAATACCACAATAGTTTTTAAGCTATTTGTCCCATGAGCTATATATTGCAAAGGTGAATGATGGAATTTTAAAGGTAGCACTCAAGCAATTTACTTTGGAATGGCGGATAAATACCATGTAGTAGGTAGGTATGGTGGACACAAATGGCATAGTGGTTGGCTCAAGGATTTTGGATGCATGAGAAGTATTCCCTCTCGATACAAGGTTTAGGCTAGCAAGGTTATTTGAAACAAACACAAGAATGAACGGTACAGCAAAACTCACATAAGAGACATATGGTAAACATTATAAGACTCCATACCGTCTTCCTTGTTGTTCAAAACTCAATACTAGATGTTATCTAGACTCTAGAGAAACCAAATATGCAAACCAAATTAGCAAGCTCTAAGTATTTCTTCATTAATGGGTGCAAAGTATATGATGCAAGAGCTTAAACATGAGCACAACAATTGCTAAGTATCAAATTATCCAAGACATTTTAGAGTTACTACATGTATCATTTTTCAATTCCAACCATATAACAATTTAACGAAGAAGAACTTCGCCATGAATACTATGAGTAGAGCCTAAGGACATATTTGTCCATATGCAACAGCGGAGCGTGTCTCTCTCCCATAAGGTGAATGCTAGGATCCATTTTATTCAAACAAAACAAAAAACAAAAACAAACCGACGCTCCAAGCAAAGTACATAAGATGTGATGGAATAAAAATATAGTTTCAGGGGAGGAACCCGATAATGTTGTCGATGAAGAAGGGGATGCCTTGGGCATCCCCAAGCTTAGACGCTTGAGTCTTCTTAATATATGCAGGGGTGAACCACCGGGGCATCCCCAAGCTTAGAGCTTTCACTCTCCTTGATCATATTGCATCATACTCCTCTCTTGACCCTTGAAAACTTCCTCCACACCAAACTCGAAACAACTCATTAGAGGGTTAGTGCATAATAAAAATTCACATGTTCAGAGGTGACACAATCATTCTTAACACTTCTGGACATTGCATAAAGCTACTGGACATTAGTGGATCAAAGAAATTCATCCAACATAGCAAAAGAGGCAATGCGAAATAAAAGACAGAATCTGTCAAAACAGAACAGATCCGTAAAGATGGATTTTATTAGGCCACCAGAATTGCTCAAACGAAAATGCTCAAATTGAATGAAAGTTGCGTACATATCTGAGGATCATGCTCGTAAATTGGCGTAATTTTCTGAGCTACCTACAGGGAGATAGACGCAGATTCGTGACAGCAAAGAAATCTGGAACTGCGCAGTAATCCAAATCTAGTACTTACTTTTCTATCAAAGACTTTACTTGGCACAACAAACTCAAAACTAAGATAAGGAGAGGTTGCTACAGTAGTAAACAAATTCCAAGACACAAATATAAAACAAAAATACTGGAGTAAAAACATGGGTTGTCTCCCATAAGCGCTTTCTTTAACGCCTTTCGCCTAGGCGCAGAAAGTGTAATTCAAGTAACATCGAGAGATGAAGCATCAACATCATAATTTGTTCTAATGATAGAATTATAAGGTACCTTCATTCTCTTTCTAGGGAAGTGTTCCATACCTTTCTTGAGAGGAAATTGATATTTAATATTACCTTCCTTCATATCAATAGTAGCACCAACGGTTCGAAGAAAAGGTCTTCCCAATATAATGGGGCAAGATGCATTGCATTCAATATCCAAGACAACAAAATCAACGGGGACAAGGTTATTGTTAACCATAATATGAACATTATCAACTTTCCCCAAAGGTTTCTTTTTAGCATTATCAGCGAGATTAACATCCAAATAACAATTCTTTAATGGTGGCAAGTCAAGCATATCATAGACTTTTTTAGGCATAACAGAAATACTTGCACCAAGATCACATAAGGCATTACAATCAAAATCTTTGACTCTCATTTTAATGATGGGCTCCCAACCATCCTCTAGCTTTCTAGGAATAGAAGTTTCAAGTTTTAGTTTCTCTTCTCTAGCTTTTATGAGAGCATTTGTAATATGTTTTGTGAAAGCCAAATTTATAGCGCTAGCATTGGGACTCTTAGCAAGTTTTTGCAAGAACTTTATAACTTCAGAGATGTGGCAATCATCAAAATCTAAATCATTACAATCTAAAGCAATGGGATTATCATCCCCAAGGTTGGAAAAAATTTCAGAAGTTTTATCACAAGCAGTTTCAGCAGCTTTAGCAGCTTCAGGTAATTTTGCGCGCTTTGCACTAGGAGTAGAAGCATTGCTAACACCAATTATTTTACCATTGATAGTAGGAGGTGCAGCAACATATGAATCATTAGCATTGCTAGTGGTGGTAATAGTCCAAACTTTAGCTACATTTTCCTTTTTAGCTAGTTTTTCATTTTCTTCTCTATCCCACCTAGCACGCAGTTCAGCCATTAATCTTATATTCTCATTAATTCTAACTTGGATGGCATTTGCTGTAGTAACAATTTTATTTTCAATATCCCTATTAGGCATAACTTTCGATTTCAAAAGATCAACATCAGAGGCAAGACTATCAACTCTAGAAACAAGAATATCAATTTTATTGAGCTTTTCCTCAACAGATTTGTTAAAGGTAGTTTGTGTACTAATAAATTCTTTAAGCATGGCCTCAAGTCCAGGGGGTGTATTCCTATTATTTTTGTAAGAATTCCCATAAGAATTAGCATAACCGTTACCATTATTATAAGGGTATGGCCTATAGTTATTACTAGAATTGTTCCGATAAGCATTGTTGTTGAAATTATTATTTTTAATGAAGTTTACATCAACATGTTCTTCTTGGGCAACCAATGAAGCTAATGGAACATTATTAGGATCAACATTAGTCCTATCATTCGCAAGCATAGACATAATAGCATCAACTTTATCATTCAAGGAAGAGGATTCTTCAACAGAATTTACCTTCTTACCTTGTGGAGCTCTTTCCGTGTGCCATTCGGAGTAATTAACCATCATATTATCAAGAAGCTTTGTTGCTTCACCAAGAGTGATGGACATAAAGGTACCTCCAGCAGACTGAATCCAATAAATTCCGCGAAGAAAAATTTAGTCCCGCATAGAAGGTTTGGATGATCATCCAAGTAGTCGATCCATGGGTTGGGCAATTTTTAACCAGAGATTTCATTCTTTCCCAAGCTTGAGCAACATGTTCATTATCTAATTGTTTAAAATTCATTATGCTACTCCTCAAAGATATAATTTTAGCAGGGGGATAATATCTACCAATAAAAGCATCCTTGCATTTAGTCCAGGAATCAATACTATTCTTAGGCAGAGATAGCAACCAATCTTTAGCTCTTCCTCTTAATGAGAAAGGAAACAATTTTAATTTTATAATGTCACCATCTACATCTTCATATTTTTGCATTTCACATAGTTCAACAAAATTATTGAGATGGGCAGCAGCATCATCAAAACTAACACCAGAAAATTGCTCTCTCATGACAAGATTAAGTAAAGCAGGTTTAATTTCAAAGAATTCTGCTCGTAGTAGCAAGGTGGAGCAATAGGTGTGCATAGGAAATCATTATTATTTGTGCTAGTGAAGTCACACAACTTAGTATTTTCAGGGTTGTCCATTTTAACAGTAGTAAATAAAGCAAACTAGATAAAGTAAATGCAAGTAAACTAATTTTTTTGTGTTTTTGATATAGCAAACAAGACAGTAAATAAAGTAAAGCTAGCAACTAATTTTTTTGTGTTTTGATATAAGTGCAGCAAACAAAGTAGTAAATAAAATAAAGCAAGACAAAAACAAAGTAAAGAGATTGAGAAGTGGAGACTCCCCTTGCAGCGTGTCTTGATCTCCCCGCAACGGCGCCGTAAATTTGCTTGATGCGTGTAGTTGACACGTCCGTTGGGAACCCCAAGAGGAAGGTGTGATGCGCACAGCGGCAAGTTTCCCTCAGTTAGAAACCAAGGTTTAATCGAACCAGTAGGAGTCAAGAAGCACGTTGAAGGTTGATGGCGGCGGGATGTAGTGCGGCGCAACACCGGAGATTCCGGCGCCAACGTGGAACCCGCACAACACAACCAAAGTACTTTGCCCCAACGAAACAGATGAGGTTGTCAATCTCACCGGCTTGCTGTAACAAAGGATTAACCGTATTGTGTGGAAGATGATTGTTTGCAGAGAAAACAGTAAAACAAGTATTGCAGCAGATTTGTATTTCAGTATTAAAAGAATGGACCGGGGTCCACAGTTCACTAGAGGTGTCTCTCCCATAAGATAAAAAGCATGTTGGGTGAACAAATTACAGTCGGGCAATTGACAAATAGAGAGGGCATAACAATGCACATACATGACATGATAAGTATAGTGAGATTTAATTGGGCATTACGACAAAGTACATAGACCGCCATCCAACTGCATCTATGCCTAAAAAGTCCACCTTCAGGTTATCATCCGAACCCCTTCCAAGCATTAAGTTGCAAAGCAACAGACAATTGCATTAAGTATGGTGCGTAATGTAATCAACAACTACATCCTCGGACATAGCGCCAATGTTTTATCCCTAGTGGCAACAAGCACAACACAACCTTAGAACTTTCGTCACCGTCCTGGTGTCAATGCGGGCATGAACCCACTATCGAGCATAAGTACTCCCTCTTGGAGTTAAAAGTAAAAACTTGGCCGAGCCTCTACTAGTAACGGAGAGCATGCAAGATCATAAAAAACACATGTGTAATAACTTGATAATTAACATGACATGGTATTCTCTATCCATCGGATCCCGACAAACACAACATATAGAATTACAGATAGATGATCTTGATCATGTTAGGCAGCTCACAAGATCCAACAATGAAGCACAATGAGGAGAAGACAACCATCTAGCTACAGCTATGGACCCATAGTCCAGGGGTGAACTACTCACTCATCACTCCGGAGGCGACCATGGCGGTGTAGAGTCCTCCGGGAGATGAATCCCCTCTCCGGCAGGTGCCGGAGGAGATCTCCGTAACCCCCGAGATGGGATCGGCGGCGGCGGCGTCTCGCAAGGTTTTCCGTATCGTGGTTTTTCGCATCGTGGGTTTCGCGACGGAGGCTTTAAGTAGGCGGAAGGGCAGAGTCGGGGCCGGACGAGGGGGCCACACCATAGGGCGGCGCGGGCCCCCCGGGCCGCGCCGGCCTATGGTGTCGCCACCTCGTGGCCCCACTTCGTGTGTTCTTCGGTCTTCCGGAAGCTCCGTGGAAAAATAGGCCCCCGGGTCTTTGTTTCGTCCAATTCCGAGAATATTTCGTTACTAGGATTTCTGAAACCAAAAACAGCAGAAAACAGGAACCGGCACTTCGGCATCTTGTTAATAGGTTAGTTCCGTAAAATGCACGAATATGACATAAAGTGTGCATAAAACATGTAGGTATCATCAATAATGTGGCATAGAACATAAGAAATTATCGATACGTCGGAGACGTATCACAGGGACGCCAAAAGAACACTTCGTCGGATTCAGCTTGAGACAAAACTTGTCGAGGTTGTCGAAAGTTTCCTTTAGGTCCTCGATTAGCGTTGCCCCCTTTTTTGACGTTATAACGACATCGTCAATGTACACTTGTACATTTTTTCCAATCTGTGTTGCTAAGCACTTCTGCATCATCCGCTGATATGTAGCTCTCGCGTTTTCCAGACCAAAGGGCATTGTTCTGTAGCAAAACACGCCGTAAGGTGTAATGAATGCTGTTTTGACCTTATCCTCTTCTTTCAACCTGATCTGGTTATAACCAGAGTATGTGTCCAAGAAGGAAGGACGTTCACATCCTGCCGTGGAGTCGATAATTTGATCGATCCTTGGGAGGGGAAAGTGATCCTTTGGACAGTGCTTGTTGAGACACGTAAAGTCGACACACATGCGAAGGACTTTAGTGTTTTTCTTCGGGACCAACACTGGGTTTGCTAACCACGTGGCCTCTGTATGCAGCTCTTTAATGAAACCAACTTCTCTGAGTCGATCAATTTCTGACAGCATAGCTTTGCGGTTTGGTTTCGAAAAACGCCGCAAAGGTTGCTTGATTGGTCTCGCTATTGGATCCAAGTTTAGGTGGTGCTCGGCAAGTTCCCTGGGTACTCCTGGCATGTCAGCTGGACACCATGCGAAGATTTTCTAGTGCTCACGGAGGAACTCGACGAGCGCACTTTCCTATGCGAGGTCCATGTCTGTCGCGATGGACATCGTTTTCTTCGGATCTGTTGGGTGAATCTGCACCTCCTTCGAATCTTTCGCAGTGTTAAAGGTTGGTTCTTTGTTAGGCCTCCCTACATCTGGCAGCACATCATAATCAGTCATTAGCCTTGACGCCATGTATTCTGCTTGCATCCCGAAAGTTTCTGACAGTCGATGAAAATCCTTATCACACTTATCAGCTAACGCGAAGCTTCCTTTGACTGTGATTGGTCCCTTAGGTCCAGGTAGCCTCCATAACAAGTATGTGTAATGTGGTACTGCCATAAACCTGGCGTATGCTGGTCGTCCCAACAAAGCGTGATATTGCGATGGAAAATCCACGACTTCAAACTCAAGCCTTTCTATTCTGTAATTTTCTCGGGTCCCAAACTGAACGTCGAGATTGATCTTCCCCAATGGGTAACTTGGCTTCTCTGGTGTGATACCGTGGAAACGTGTGTCGGTTGGTTTCAGATTTGCTAGGGAGATGTTCATCTTCCTTAGCGTATCTGCATACATAAGGTTCAAACTGCTGCCGCCATCTATAAACACTCGAGATACGTCGAATCCTGCAATTACTGCTGGTAAGATAAGTGCCGATTGCCCTGGTCGAGGAACTTGCTATGGGTGATCCGCAATTGTGAAGCCGATGTCTTGCCCTGACCAATTTAGGTACTCGATCGTTGGTTGAGGCATCTTCTCTGGCATGAACACTTGTCGCGAGATTACTTTCTGAGCTCTATTGGATGGCCTACCCTTCTGAATCATCGAGACCGCGCCGTTGGAGTTAGGATCCACATATGGAGGTGGTTGTGGCGCTGCCACTATTCTGAGCTGGTGACGATTTTCGTCCGTAATTGCGGGAGGAGGTGGCAGGTGGATCTCACTCCTGGGCCCTTGATGATTTCTATTTGTCGCTTGAGCGTTGGCTTGCCCTGCGAATCTTAGCATTGCTTGAAAATTTCGACAGTCTTTCTGCAGATGTCCTGACTGTCTTTTTCCGTTACTGTCGAGATAAAAATGCATCTGACACGGCCCGTTCATCATGTCCTCGGGGGACACGAAAGGTCTCTAGAACCTTGGCCCACTATTCTGCCTGTTATTTCGAGAATCATCTCTATTGTCGCCTCGCTGCTCACTACTCCTTTGATAGTCATCTCTATTGCTTCCTCCAGCGCTTGCACGAAATCCAGCCGAGATTTGACCCGGAGCGTCATAACTCGAGTACTGCCGAGAAAATCGTCGCCTATTTTGGAAATTTCGACTGCGGTCCTCTTCAGGCGACCTGTGTCGTTTATTGTGAACAGCATCCTCTCCATCTGTCCACCTGTTTGCTATCTCCATTAATGCTGATACTGTCTTTGGGTTAGTTCTCCCCAAGTCCTCGACAAAGTCTCCTCGTCGAATTCCTGCTACGAACGCATCTATCGCTCTCTCATCAGATATGTTTTCTGCCGAGTTTTTAATGATGTTCCACCTTTGTATGTACTTTCTCATTGACTCATCATGCTTTTGTCGACATGATCTCAACTCTTCTAATGACGCGGGTTTTTTGCAGGTAGATCGGAAGTTCTTGACGAACACATCCTCAAAACTATCCCAGCTGTCGATGGAACCCGGGGAAGCTTCTTTATCCAAGATCTTGCGGCTCCACTCAAATGTACTTGGATGCTCTGCATGGCCGTTGCTCTAGTTCCTCCTATCGCCTTCACCGTCTCGAGATAATCGACTAGCCGATCCTTCCGGATCTTGCGGCCGTCGAATTTTTTGAAATTGTCAGGTAATTTAAACCCTGAAGGAACTCGAGTTTTCCGGACCCTCCTTGTAAAGCATGGCAACCCACACATATCCTCGTCATCTATCTCTGGGGAGTGTCGATGTTCCCTTCTATTTTGTCGTGCTCTGTCCACCCGTGCTTGTGCTGCTGTGTATCGTGCTCCATTTGTTCTCTCGGGACCTGGTGCTGCTGCAGCGGGTCGTGGACTATTTTTCCTTGCTGATCCTTCAGGACGTGGAGTTACGAATGCTGTTCCCATAACTCCGACTCCTGCCATGGCCATATTGTACAATGCTTCTCTTGGATCTCCGGGAGGTGGTCTATTTGCGAGGATAAAGGCTTGCGTCGCCATATACCCAGCTTTCCGGTGTTTTGGGAATAATATTCCCCTCGTGTCGATTGACATAAAAGACATGTCGAGGTTTTGAACTAAGTTTTCTCTCTCTCGCTTCGTGTATATTTTGCGAGACGGGATCTCGCTCTCCTTCGAGCTTCCCCGTGACTATCTCCCGAAGTTCCCGAATGTCGACTTGGCTCGCCCTTCGCTCGCTTGATGCGGAGGCTGCTTTCTGCCTCCTGTCCAACTCGATTTTCTGTTTCTCGAGCTCCCTCCCGATACGGGCAAGCCTATATTGATACGCTTGCGACTCCTCAGGTGTTGCCGCAATGGTCATTGGTTCTGTACCATCGACAGCTCTTGCGACTCGATCCCATACGGCCTGCGGAAATTGCACCATCTCTCGTGTTCCTGTTCCGATATATTTTGTACCCAAACCTCGCGCGAGATCTGCGGGATCGACATACGGATTTCCCGCATCGTCGAAAGCCTCTGACGTCGCTGGTTCTGTCCGGCTTGGTTCTCCAATTGCGTAGATCTGATGATATTTGGGATTCTGAACTTTGTCGGGTTTGGTGACACCATCATAGAGATTGGTGAATACCTTTCCAACGGTGATGGATTTGTCGATGAAGTTGAAACTGTCGGTGTCGCTCGAGTCATCGCTTATATAGGAGTCCGCAGATGACTCGAAGGACATGTCGCGGAAGATCTTGACGAGTTTTTCACTCGCCCTGGTGCTGATGAAGCGTGGCGATGAAATCTCCTCGTCGCCTGACTCGATTGATGATGATGAACTCGAAAAATCGGGATCGACCGCCAATAATCCCGACGAGATCGGAATTTCGAGACGATACGCTCCTTCTTTCTCGACGCGAAAGTGGAACTTTCCGAACGTCATCTCCATGGGCTCCTCCAGATACGCATATGCATCCAAACGGGAGGGCGGGTGAGGTACAAAATCAACTAGACCAGTTTCGATATGTTTACCTCTGTCCATTGCGTTGCTTGCAGTTGATGAAGTCGACGATCTTGAACGTGCCATCGAGATCAGATCCTTGACACCTCTAATTCCCACAGACGGCGCCAATTGACAAGGGATTAACTTATCAATGCCTACAAGTTGTAGACTAGGGGTTTAGTCGGAAGTAGAGGGCAAGTAGATCTCGAAGGTTTCAGCCGAAAAGTGCTCGACGATATGAAAACTAGGGTTTTGTGAGACAATGAATCGATGCTTTCTTTGTCCCTCGACTCCCCTTATATAGGAGGCGGAGCCGAGGGATTCGTAATACACAAGTTACAGAGTCCGGGAGGGTTTCCAACCCATCCCGCAAGATTACAAGTATTATTTCCTAATACAACTCTAGCTTTCCTTAATAGTAATTTGGACTTCCGTTTCTCTTTATCCTTCGAGTCATGGGCCTTCAGTAAACCCCGGGTACCATCTTCGGCAGGCCCATTGGGGATGCCTATGTCACCGGCGGGGTGGTGCCGGCGGCGAGAGAGCTACGAGGGGTGGGGGGATTTTGAGCGAGGTGGTGGTGGGGTTCGTGTGTCCAGTCGCCGACAGATCGGGCCCTTCCCCGCTTTTCACTCGTCCGGACTCCCCGATAGCTCCCCGGGGGACCGGGGATGGCGTGGGCTCGCCGGATGGATGAAGGGCCAAATCCGGACGAAAACGAGGAACCGGGGGCGCGACTGGGCCGAATTTCGCCGTCCGGATTGGAAAAACATCGCTCGGGGCCTCGTCGGGGAGACGAGTGGAGATGCTCTTATGAGTAACTTAGAGAATCTCCAACAGGTGGGTGACGCCCCACGCTATAAAAACCGCCAGTATGCAGCGCGTGGAGATGAAATTGCTCCTTCAGCAGGCACACTATCCGCGCCGGCGCTGCAAAAGTTTTGGTGCGCGTGGCGTTTTGCACTATCCGTAGCGTCATATGTGACGCGTCGGCTGCAGCGCGCATCATCTTTTCGGATGCGCGCGAAGCTACAACGGCTAGAAAATTCACCCCGCACCTACGCTATCGTTGCCTATTCGACGGTACCTCGGAGGAGGGATCCTCACGAGGGGAAAATAAGTAGGGGCCATTGGGCGGAGTGTCCTCGGGACGGTGGTACGCGAGTTACCCAGCTTCAGAACACCTGCACGATGACAGGGCTTACTCCTGCTTGTCTGGAATTATCTGGGTGCTTTCGCGTTGTTATAATGAGTTTTGGTTGTGCCTCTAGGGCTCCCAGGATCCGGCTTATAAAGGCGCACCGATCTAGGGTTTACACGAAGAGTCCTAGCCGGAATACAAGTTACCTAACTACGGTATGCTATCTTGCCGCCTTCCCTTGCATGTCGTACCAGATCCGGCTACCCCAAACGGGCCAGGCCGGATCCGACTTCCAGTGTCGGTCGGTGGATCCGACTCCTTGTTCCTGGGCCAGTCTTCATCTGTATTGATCTACAACAATTGGGGGCCACCTGATGGGCCATATGCCACCATCACCGTCTATGGGCCACCCGGGCTTGCCGGATCTAGGCATTGTCGATGGTACACCCATGAAGTATACCCACAACAGTAGCCCCCAGAGTTCTCCGAGATTCACCTCTTGCTTCCGCCTTGCTTGGATCATTTTTGCTTCCAACAATCCTCTCGGTAGCATGGGGAAAATTGAAGAACTCCAACTTCATGATGATTCTTTTCTTCCCTTCTAGCGTGCTTGCCGGAAAAAAATCCCTTATCTCGCGGGACTTCATCCATCGACCTTATTGTTACAACAAGTCTCCGAGTTACTCCCATGCAGAGATAATGGATAACTGTTTTTTGAACTTTTATCCGGAACCTTAAGAGGTTCGAACGGTTCCGCCAATCTTGGCGCCATTTTCGGGCAATTTGGGCGGTAACTTATCCTTAGCCATTTTTACCGTTAGGGTTTTGGACACGTGTCAACCATCCAACGACGCGACGCTTGCGTTCCGACCACAGGATGCAGAGCACGAATCTCATCCTCAGCCTATAAATATCTCACCGCTCACCCCTTAATCACCCATTCCCCCCATTTCACCTATCCTTCCAGCGCCGCCTCTGAGCCTCAGCCCTCCACCGTACCGGAGTCTGCCGGAAGTTCGCCGGAGCCCAGCGCCGCCGTACTGAGTTCATTGAGTTCTTAAATCCGACGAGCCACCACGGCAAAAACCTCACCGCCGGCGTCTCCGACCACCGCGGAATCCATTCCGGTAAGTCCTTCAGCCTTAAGCTTTTTCGCCGATGTTGGTAGGGATGACTAGGATGTAGTGAGCGATTCCGGCTAAGTTTATTTACTCCACAATTTTCCAGATGTCTTCCTCGACTCCGCCTCCATCGCAGTCAGAACCTATTGCAGCGACCCCCATTTCCTCCGCTCCTCCTCCTTTCATTCCCGTTCAGCTGGATCCTTCCAAGGACTCCGGCAATAACATCGAAGGGACATCGGCTAACCCGGAAGATACGGCCGGATCCAAACAGATGGAGAAAAAGGTGGAAGAGGCCGCCGCCAAAAAATCAAAGGCCCGATCTCGCGAAGGCGAGGTCAAAGGGCAATGGTGGCCTTGTACCACTACAGAGAACAAGCTCCGCAACCTCGAGGCGGAAGGCTTCTTGCAACCCGGATCCTGGCGAACGGTTCCGGGTGCCTTGATTCCTGCATCCAAAGCCGGAGAATGGGTGGTGACCAAGGCGCTGATCGAGCGGGGGTTCTCGCTGCCACCAAGTGATTTCTTCACGAAAATCCTTAAGGCGTATAAGCTGCAGCCCCACAACATCTCGCCCAACAGCATCCTTGCCATCAGCAACCATGTCACCCTCTGCGAGGGCCATCTCCGGGTAACCCCCGATCTGCCTTTGTTTCAATATTATTTCTCCGTCAAGAAGGAGACGGTTTCGCAAACCTCCTCGCTAGACACTTGTGGGAGTATCACCTTCAAGCTCTGCCCCGGCCGCGTCTATCCACATACAGATCGCCATGAATCCGTCCGATACTGGTCCGGAGGCTTCTTCTACTTGAAGGATATTTCGATCTGGCTAGCTCGAAGATGCTGCCAGAATTCAAGGACGGGCCCGCCAGCGAGACTCCTGCCAGGTCCCAATGCCCCCATCTCTCCGAGTCACCTCAACTGACAAGGGCGGTTCGACGGATCTGCAAGCTGACGGAAGAAGGCTTCTCGGGGAAGGACCTGACCATGTCGTGGTTTACCAAGTAGATCCAACAACTACAACATCGGGACCGCTTGATGTACCACTACACGGGGCGCGACGACATCATTCGTGCCTCCAAGGACAACTTTTCCGCCGACGCCTTGGACAAGCGGATTTGGGTGTTGATCAAAATTCCGCGTGATGTTCGTACTCACGTGTGCAACATTGATATCCACACGAACGGCTCCGGGACCACGGTAAGTCATCTGACTTAGCCATCGACTCCCTATTTGCTCCTGCAATTTTTGTCTAAGTACTTTATCTTTATATGCTTAGCTTGAAGCCCTTGAGGAGAAGGACCTCGGAACTTTAACCCGGGTTCCTCACTCCGGCACCACTGATCTAGAAGCTGCGTCGGACGCGGAAGCTCCCGAGGCTCCTGCTCCCGCCAAGCAAAAAAGGGGCGCATCCTCCGGCCCAGCTCCAAAGCGTGCACGCGAAGTGCCAAGCGCAGCGGCTACCCGGAAAGCTGAGGAAGAGAAACAACGCCTCAAGCACATTGACACCAGCAAACATTCACAACCCAACATCGCGCAATTTTTCCTTTCGTCGGTGTAAGTGCTTGGCTTCCGGCTTACAATATTTTGCTACTTGAGTTGACATATGCTAAGTGTTATGCTCTCTCATGATGTGCAGCCAAAGCTCCGGGAGCAAGCCCCCCAAGAACCCTAAGAAGAAAGCCAAGCCTTCCCATGCCTCGATGCCGATTACCCCGGATATGGAGGTTCCGCCCAAAGCCACCTCTTCCGCTATTCCAGATCCGAAGGACGTCATCAACATTGATGACCTTCCTGAGGAACCAGTTGTGGAGTGCGGCAAGGGCGCCTCCTCGTCCCAGCCTCCGCCTGAAGAACCTGATGTCACCTCAGCTGAAGCTCCGGCTAATGATGCCAAAAATAAGTTGCTGCTGAGCGGTGCAACTGGTACGCCCCAGACGCACCCGCATCTTTTTCCGGTTCTCAAAAAGTTCCCCTATCACAACGTCATGTGGAAATGACAAATTTGATGAACGAAGTGTGGGGGAACCCGAAGACAGAGCAACAAGAATTGACGACGCTTGAGGGCAATCTCAAAGTCTTCTTTGCTAAGCACAAGAATGTGCGCCAGGTAACACCAGCCCGCAAACATTGGTTTAGACCTTTCCGAGTAATATGTGTAAACCGATGCTTTAACTGAATCAACTTCAATAGATCTTAGCGGAAACTTGAAATTTTCCCAGCACAAGAATTTTTAACTTCGCGTCCAGCCCCCTAGATTTTAAATTTCCGGCTAAATTTTTCTGTTTGCTTCACAGAACATCCGCAAGCTGCATGAAGATCTGCGCGTGCTAGTGCTGGAGCAGAAGGCGGAGATTTATGGACTACACACGAGGGATGCGCAGCGCCAGCAAACGATCGTTCACCTTGAAACTCGTTTGAAAAACAACGAGGGTAAAAATTCCGACTTAGCTGCCAGTTACTCTGTAAATATGACTTGCTTATTTATTTGCGATCTTGCTTTCCGCCTTACAGAACAACTCGCCAAGCGCCCCTCCATTGACGCCATCGGATTTGCTCGTACCATATCCTTTACCATATATTTTTCTCCAAATCACATCGGAGCGGATATTGATCGGTTTTGTATTCGAATGCGGATATTTTAGACGACAGATTCAAAATTGGAAATGGAACGGTCTCGTATCGGAAACAAAAATAGTCGGATATGTGATCTCATCGGTAGATATTTACAGTTCTTGCAAACCTCGAGAGAGATTTAAACTTTCAGTCTTATGTAGTTAAGAAAAAATTGACATAATACGCCAAAGTCAAGCATTAATAGAATTTAGAACTAAACATGCTCGTCAAATGAATTTAGTAACTCAATAATTACTAACTTTGCAAGATTGACCTTGGCTTTTGACTAAAAAAGTCGGAATATCCGGTTTAAAACCTTTGGGCTATCCTAATTAAATTTTTTATAAAATTATCCGCATGCTATCTATACCGTATCCGGACACCACTTCGGAATATGATATCCTTATCCACCGAATTATTTAAAATTGAATATGGATACCTAAAACGGATTTGGTGGTAAAATATCCTATCTGTTTACACCCCTAGTAGGTTCCATAGAATACACGGCGGCCTAAAATGTATACGCTCATTAAACCACGATGTTTTCTAATGCCGCTCCTACCTGCCACCGACCCTGGTGTAATTAAGTGGCAGTATCGACGATACAATGACAAATATCTATACATCCTCGCTGGCCGTCGGGAATGGAAATCCGCCTTGAAAAAATACTTTTGGCGAAACATTCTCGGTGTGACGTCCAAAAAAATCCGCGAGATAAGGGGGATTGTTTTTTATACCGATCAGTGCTATCTGGAACAATTACAAGGACATATGGTGGTTTTGTGAGCAAATTTTGAATTGTTGTGACTATTCGAAGACTTTGCCCGAAATGTAGTGGTTTTGTGCAATTTTCTCTATTTACGACTGATTGAGCATCAAAATGCAATTCAAGTGGGCATACAATTACTCCATGACATAGGTGACGCTGGGCCCGTAGACACGGCCCACAACTATAATAATCTTGTGATGCACATCACTTTTTCTCAACGAAATCATAATTTTCTCAAACCAAACTAGATTTGAGGAAAAAAGGTGCACAAGCAAAAAAGCAAATCAATTCATTGGTTTGGGGGTAGGGAAGGGGGAAAAGCGGGCAAGCGAGCGAGGGGAGACGCGACCGCCGAACGCGAGGCCGCGAGCGAAGCAGAAGAGAAAGCAAACCCACCCACCAGCCACCACAGGCGAAGCGGCGGAGGAACCAGCGGCAGCTCGACGGAGCCCATCCGGCTCGCCGCCGGCCTCCTCCTCCTCCTCGCCCGGGACCCAAAGGTACATCCCCATCCCGCTCTCAAATCCCCAGTATTTCTTCCGCAATCGCTATTTCCCCCGGTCAAATTCGGTGGCAGATCCACCGTCTGCAGCCCGAATCAGAATGTTTCCTCTGACTGACGAGTGAAATCCACCCGCTCCCCCGAATTCCAGCGGTTCCATGGAGGATGCCCCTGACCAGAGCGCCCGCGCCCTGCCGGCCGGGGAGTGCGAATGGAGGGAGGAGCTGCGGCAGCAGCAGTCGCAGGTCGAGGCGCTGCGGGACCGGCTGGTGGAGGTGAAGGTCGGGATGCGGCGCTCCGAGGACGACTCCGGCCAGGAGCTGGAGCACCTGTGCCGCAGGGTGAAGGCCATCGCCACCCTGCTAGCCTACCTCAAGTCCAAGGCCAGGATCATGGCCATACCGCACCTCGCGCACACGTCCTGCGGGATCAGGACCCAGGACGGCGTGGGCTTCGTCGACCGGCACGGGGTGCCGCTGGCCGACTGGTCCAAGGCTGCCGAGGCCGGGTCCTGTGAGGGCACCGATGCCAACGAGGGGGATGGAGATGTCGACGATATCCTCAAGTCCATCCGCGTGGTGACCGACGTCATGGAGTCGCTTGTGAAGAGGGTCATTGTGGCTGAATCCGAGACCGCTAATGAGAAAGAGAAGGTGAGGATTGGGTTGGAGGAGATCAGGAGGAAGACCATGCAGGTCGAGTCCATGTCGGTGAAAGTCGAGGAGATGGAGAAGTTTGCGGTCGGTACGAATGGCATGCTGAATGATATGAGGCAGCGGGTTGAAGATATGGTGCTGGAGACCACTCGGCAGAGGCAGCGCGCTGCTGAGAATGAGGAGGAGCTTAGCCGTGTGAAGACCGACTTTGAGTCGCTCAGGACTTATGTCAGCACGCTCGTCAGCGTCAGAGAAACTCTTCTTTCGTCGGAGAAGCAGTTCGAGACGATGGAAAAGCTTTTTGACAGGTACTTTCACAAGTCTCATGCTGTTTCTGTTACTTGCTAGTTGTACGAGTGAATTGTTATGGGTTCACTTTGCTTGGATAACTTTGCATAGTTTGGCCAAGAAAGCTTTAAGACAATGGCAGATGCTGGATGGTGGAAGATTACTATAGTTAATTTCCATTTCCCAATTTTGAACAAAACAGCATCACTAACCATTTAGTACAGTGCATACATTTTGGCACATTTTGATCCATAAGTGACTGTAAAGTCCTGGTAAAGTCCAGTAAACTCACACAATGTTGTGAAATGTGAGTTAGCATGACCATGATTATCATCTTAACAATATATTGAGTTAGCTATGCATGGAACCCAACTGATCTTGAATATTTATCCCCCTCCCATCCCATGAACCCAAATTAGTATGTTGGAAATACAAAAAAATAAATCTACAGGTATATGATACTAATCTGTTTAGTATGTTTATTTTTTCTATTAACCATTCCAATCCATTTATCTATTCACGGGGATCTACTTAAAAGTGGACTATAGGGCATAAATTAGCACTTGTATGTCATCTCCAGGGTTGTCTCTCTCGATGAACTACTGTTATAAATTTCTTCATCCGCTCCACATCTCTGAGGGGATATGGTGAGAGGCTTGCTGATACCTGCTATGAATTTAGTTAGCTACTCATGCAGCTGTTGATTAAAAATGGTCACACGACATGGAATTTTCTACTTATGTTATTATATAAAACATTTTATCTAAAAACATTTACTGTTATGGGTTCACTTTGTTTGGATAACTTTGCATAATTTGGCCAAGAAAGCTTTAAGACAATGACAGATGCTGGATGGAGGAAAGATTACAATAGTTAATTTCCATTTCCCAATTTTGAACAAAACAGCATCACTAACCATGTTAGTACAGTACATACATTTTGGCACATTTTGATCCATAAGTGAGTCCTGGTAAAGTCCAGTAAACTCACATAATGCTGTGAAATGTGAGTTAGCATGACCATGATTATCATCTTAACAATATATTGAGTCAGCTATGCATGGAACCCAACTGATCCCACAAACCCAGATTAGTATGTTGAAAATACAAAAAAAAAAAAAAACTACAGATATATGACACCCCCTCCACAACAACAACAACAACAACAACCAAGCCTTCAGTCCCAAACAAGTTGGGGTAGGCTAGAGTTGAAACGCATAAGATCTCGAAGCCAAATCATGGTTCCGGAACGTGGATGGCTAACTTCCACGCACCCCTGTCCGTGGCTAAATCTTTGTCGATATTCCAAACCTTCAGGTCTCTCTTTACAGACTCCTCCCATGTCAAGTTTGGTCTACCACGACCCCTCTTAACATTCTCAGCACGCTTTATCCTTCCGCTACGCTATGCACTTCAATTGAATTCACTTTATCTAGATACGGATGTATTTAGTTAACAAACACATCTAGATACATTCATATTTAGACAAAGTGGAGTCAATTAATTTGGATAGGAGGGAGTACTAATCTGTTTAGTATGTTTAATTTTTCTATTAACCATTCCAATCTATTTATCTATTCATTGTGATCTACTTAAAAGTGGACTATAGGGCATAAATTAGCACTTGTATGGCATCCCCAGGGTTGTCTCTCTCGACATACTGTTATCAAATTCTTCATCTGCTCCATCATCTCTGAGGGGATATGGTGAGAGGCTTGCTGATAGCTGCTATTCATTTAGTTAAGTACTCATGCAGCTGTTGATTAAAAATGGTCACACGACATGGATTTTCTACTTATGTTATTATATAAAACATTTTGTCTAAAAACATATACTGTTCTATTTGTCACTCTTTGTCATGTGATAGAGATATAAAATGCTTTAAGTAGTTTCTAGCAATCTTGTTTCCTGTTGGTCTGCATTTGAGCCAAATTTCTACTTGCTGCCTTGAATCGATAGGTCTTTCAGTTCCAGATATGATATTTTCGATCATTAATATTTCTACCCCTTTCATGGCCTTCAAACTAGAACAATAACTGAAGGAAACACTTGTGAGTTGCGAAACAATAGGGACACATTCTAGAGGACAAGTAGATAAATCATATGCCTTCTCTTCTCAATACTTTCTTCTGTTCCCTACTTCATTCAGGTGTGACTACTTTTTTTTTTTTTGAGGGGAGGTGTGACTACTAGTCATCATACCGTAGTCATAGAAGGAATTATACACAGAAGTCTGCTGGTTAATTAAAGAGGCGGGCCATTTAGAGATCAAACTTAGTTCGTTCCGGTGCAGCCAGGCAGCAATTGAGGGCGAGAAGTTGCTTTTGGTTTTGTAAGGTTCCAGGCCTTGTTTCCATTAAAGGGCTGCTTTGTAAATATTAACCACTTTCTATTAAACAAATATGCGGTGGCTGTGCTCTGTGCTTTTAATTTCTTTCTTTCCTTCCTCAAGTCCATTCCAAAGTAAAATAGGTCTCTTGTTTTGTGCACACGAGTCACCAAATATGTACTCCCTCCGTTCCAAATTAAGTGACACAGCTTTTCTCCAAAATGAGCGAACATACACACTAAAACGTGTCTAGATACATGCTAAATCTGACCAAAGCTGCGTCAGTTAATTTGGAACGGAGGCAGTAGGTACTAGCATGCATTATAGTCTCCATGCTGCCTGTACCTGGTTAGCTATTAAGGGGTAAGTTGTACTGGCAGGTAATTTATTATGATTAATCAGGTAAGTCTAGGACACACTGATCAGTAAAGTATCCGGTCCATTATCTACAACCAATCCAGTATTGAGCTTCTTACGTTCATGAACAGGCTAGTCGCGAGGACTAACCAGCTCGAGACGGAGAAAGCGCAGAAAGAAGCCGAAGTCCAGAAGGTGATGGAGGAAAACGTGAGGCTACGTGCCATGGTAGACAAGAAGGACGCGCAGCTCCAGGCGATGAGCGAGCAGTGCAAGTTCATGGCGCTCAACCGTCCAAACTAGCGGGAGATACACCAAAGAAACCTGCACTCGTCCAACTGATGTCACTTACAGAATTACACAGCGGCAACAGCAAAAGAAGAAAATATACTGGATGACTCGAATAATTGATGACGCCGTCAGGGTTCCAGGGTCTGTGATTCGTGGCGCAATGCCAAGTGTGAATTGTTTTACCTTAGAAGATGTGATGTGGTGTATTTGAAATCTCAACCTGACATTTGTATCTGAATGTGTGTAAAGACTGGGCGCATTTGTCCGGTTTTGTAGCAAATCCATAGAGATGTATGTATAACTGCTGTTTCATGTTTC
This sequence comes from Lolium rigidum, assembly GCF_022539505.1. Classification (NCBI taxonomy): domain Eukaryota; kingdom Viridiplantae; phylum Streptophyta; class Magnoliopsida; order Poales; family Poaceae; genus Lolium; species Lolium rigidum. The sequence continues at coordinate 301,891,264 of NC_061508.1, forward strand.
TGCCTGAACGCTGATTTAGCTGCTGTCGTGTCACTGTGGTGCTGTTAACTATAACTGAAATGTGCTCCTTAGAGGTTTGTGCATTTTCGCCTCAGCTCTCTTAAGCCCTGCTTTGCATAGCTATGCTTGGAGGCAATGTTTCACCTCTTCGATTGGAGTTTGAGCACATGATGGAGTGAACATCCCTTCATGATTCAATACAAAGATGGCATCCATCTGACAACACATCTGCTTAGTTGTTTTGTGCACTTTCAGTTGCATTACCAGTTCAAGGTTGATATGAGCAAATTGTTTGTTTTTCTTTAGTTATCTTACTTAACAGTAATGGGGATTTTTATGTATGTATTGGTTTTTTTTATGGAGATCTGCATACTTTTTTTTGTCGGTTAAGTGCATTTTTGATCCCTCATGTGTTCCAAAAGTCTAACTTTGGTTCTCAACTCTGTTTTGGTTTAAACCTGTCATCAAACTCTTAATTAATTTTAATTTTGGTCCCTGGTAGCGGTTTAATGATGGTTGACCGGTTTTGACTCTTTGTTTTACCACCGTGGATAGATTTGGACATGTTTAGTCCATGTAGAACCATCTCACTTCGATATCAGTTATGCAATTAGCATTACGAATGCTTGCCGACGAGATCATGATCATGATTATTATCTGTTTGGCGTAGTAACCCTAACTCTTCCCCAACATCTAGCGGTGGTGCCTGACACTATGCATGTGGATAAGCCGGACGAAAAAGGCATAACCGATAGATATGCGAAGACTTTTGCATCAGGATGAAAGGCGGAGGCGACTGAAGTGGTGAGGACGGCTGCATGAAAAAGGCGGAGGCGGCACACATGTGTGTTAGGGCAAGAGATTTCTTCTATTGTTGACTAATGACAAGTGATACCACGTAGATTAAAATCGGGCAATTTTGTTCACGATGGCAAAAGAAGAGTAAAAAACAAGTCAACTATCATTAAACCGCAGTCAAGGAAACTTAAACTTGACTAAAAGCTTGAGGGCATATTTAGACCAAAACAGAGTCGAGGAAACAAAAATAAACTTTTGCAAACCAAAAGTGCACTTAACCCTACTTCTCTTTTAAGAATAATCATCTTCATAAACCCACATAGGAAAACTGCGTGCCAAGGACTTGGTGGGCCCCATTGGTCAGAGGAATTTACAGCACAGCGCGGATCACGATGCAAGCCGATGACGAACCGAACCGAACCGAAGGACAAAAAAAAAAGGAAGGGAAAATCCAACGGGGCAAGCCGATGACGACGCCGGCTTCCACGTCACCATCCCATCCCATCCCATCTCAGCTCACTACAAGCCGCGGCCGTGGACCTCGTGCCGTGGGCAGGCAGCAGCTCTCTCTCTCTCTACTAGTAGATCCACAACACCGCTTGCAAAAACCCAAAGACCACCACCAGCACCGCCTCCTTCTCCCTCGCCCCTGATCCGATCTGACGGAGCCGGCCATGGCGGTTAGGGTTTGGCTCTCCGCCATCCTGCTCGCCTTCCTCCTCGCCGCATCCCCCATCGCCCAAGGTAAACCACCCTCACCCTTTCCCCTGCCCCGCCTCCTCTCGATCTCCGCCGGCCAGATCCGCGCGGCCTTCGCGCGCGCGCTCGAGAATTCCGCCGCGGTGCCGCGGCAGATCCGTCGGCTGCGCGCCTCCGCCGCGCGGGGGTGAAGCCGATCGGGCTCTGTAGGGGTAGGGCTGGGGTTGCACCGGACTTGGAGCGGCTGGGTTTAGGCGGATTAGATCGCGCGCCCGTCGGGGTTTAGCGGCGTTGGTGGGTGCGGCGGGTCGAGGTCTTGGATGAGTTGGGGTTGTAGGTGGTTTGAGCGGAACTTACCCGAGAACGCCGCTTCGAGCGCTTTTGTGTTCTACATGTTGCATGTTGCCGGTAGTGAGCTCTCAGCGTCGTGGGAAATCAAATCAGCAGCTTCCGAAATGGTGAAAGGGTTCTCCTGTATTTTATAGTCAGCATTAGTCGATTGGGGCAAGGGATTCTGCGTTGTAATTTTCCCATGTATAAATCAAGTGGCTGGAACTTTGAAGATGCTGTCTTAGTTAGAAGCAGTTTGAAAATTGGGATCTATTACAGCAGATCATTCAATCCATTGGTTTATAATTGGGAAATGGTGTCACTAGCATGAGTTCTGAGCATTTAAAGCGCTTATTAGTAGCAGTGCTCACATTTTGGCTCTATTAGCTGGGATTCGCATGCGGCGGGCTGACACTTGCGCCGGTTTGGTCTGTATGGGTTTTGACTCTTGAGCGAGCGCTTGGATGGTCTACCTGTGTTTGCATGTTGGGGGTAGCGAGCTCTCGGTGTAGTGGGGAATCGAATCAGCAGCTTCCGAAATGGTCCAGGGGTTCTCCTGTATTTTACTGTCAGCATTAGTCAATTGGTGCAAGAGATTATGCGTTGTAATTTTCCCAGGTATAGGTTACGTGGCTACAACTTTGAAGACAAAGCAGTTTGAAAATTGGGATCTGTTACAGCAGATCATTCATTGGTCTATAATTGGCAAACGGTGTCAGTAGCATGAGTTCTGAACATTTAAAGCGCTAATTAGTAGTACTTGGATGTTCCTTTCACAGAAGAATCTCTTATCCAGTTTCATGTCCAACTGCATGTCATTTTTTTTTACAATCACCAGGGACATGCAGTTGTTGCAAATTTATGGATTCACAGAAGCGATAATTTCATGTTGCTCAGTTTCTTCAACGATAATGATTACATATTTACGTGCACGATTGTGTCCTTCCATGTTCTATCTGTAGCCTGATCAACATATTTCTTCTGTTCCTGCAGTTGCTGGAACTCAGTCAGAGGAAGATGCTGCTATGGCAGAAGTTGTCGAGAGTGCTGATCTAGGATATGTCGGTGATGACACTCCGGTTTCCAGTGATGCACCTTTGACCCCCGCTCCTGGTGTGGAGACTGTATGTGTCTTCCCCAAAAATGCTGGCAAAAGTAAGTAGTAGCATGCAATTTTGTTGAACCTTTTCTTCATTGATCAGCGGATTGGCCTTATGAATGAATTATTATACTATTATGTGTATGAAATTGCAACAACATATCTTAAATTTCAACCATACCTGTACATCTGTTACTCATGGTACTTTTAAATGATCTACTTTTTGTTCATCTGAAAAGATTTCATGGATATCTGTACAGTTTGATGTATATATTTTTAATTGCATGCCAAAATGTGAAACACGTAACTTCCTTCAGAAACCGTTCTGTTCAAAATCTGCATTATATCTTTCTTGAGCTCATTAATCAATAATCTGTTCATTTTATTGTTTGGTTGCAGTTGTACCAGCAGGTGAAGAAACTGAGCTATTGGTTGGCCTGCAAAATGACGGTAACTTATGATGCTTCCTTGTTCCAGTTCTTCATTGTGGCACTCTGATTTACTAAGCTAGCGTTAGTGTTGGGCTTGGGATACCTCCATTTAGCCTTTTACCGGTGGTTCTGTTTCATCCATGCACATCGCTTGCTTTATATCTGATTACTTGCTGCAAGTTCTCCTACCTTTGGTTGCTATCCTCTACATTTGGTTGGTTTGTAGTAGTAGTACATTTGGTTGGTTTGTAGTAGTACATGAGATTGTTTTAGTGGGTCATTACCTCAGTTTTTCGTCCTCCACTCCCATACTACTGTTATTTAACTGCCATTTTTGTGACAAAATCACAGTTTTCTTGCGCTTACTACTTTATTATACTGTTAGTTCCAGTTGACTGGCTCACACCCGTCTACATTGTGTTAACAGGTGAATCAACTTTAAATGTTGTTGCTGTTCATTCAACTCTCCACCTTCCTTACGATCATCGTATGTATGGCCAAAACCTTACTGTCCAGGTGAGGAAATATATGGTTCTAATTACTTTTATCTTCTATAGTCTATAGTAGCTGAAATAAATGAAAACTTGCATTTGTGGATGGATGCACCAGCCAACTGTCCTTCCCAGCCATCATCATTTACTTGATTCTGATTGCCCAAGACATAGTTGTTACTTTTGTAATAGTTAGTAATAGTTGTGAATGTTTGTTGATTTTTCTCTGGATATTTGTTTTCCTTGTGCACATGCATTTATGGCCTTTTTCCTATTGAAGTTGTATTGATTTGGACAAAAGAGGGTAGAGGTCCTAGATCTGGACTGGATGGGCGTGACTCGGAGTATAGTAGATGTGGACTTGAGGGCATATAGGAGCACGTGGTTTGATGTTGGGAGAGATGCTTGCGGGAGCAAGGGCAGTAGATATTTGTGGACCCTACTATGATTGTAGCAATCTGAATTCAAAAACTATGTTAACATGGCATAAGTTATAGCGATTTGGCCGTTGGGGTAATCAGGTATTGTCCATGAGATGAATGGAGGTGCAAAAGATGGAGGGTAGTGCCTAATGATTAGGATAGTGAGGTTGACAAATTATAGGGCCAATCACTTTTTTAGAAGCCAAATACATACTTTAGGAAGATCTCATGTCTTCTTTCTTGCAGAGTTTCTACAATGCATCAGTTCCCGTCTCTGTGCAAGCAACCTTTCCCTATACATTTGCCGTGAGCAAGTTCTTGCAGGTTTCACTCCTCAACCTTTTCCTTTACTTTACTTTGAAACAACCATATACTGAAGATGCTCATTGTTACTTCTTAGATCTGATACTTGTGTCCTTGCAGCCTGGGGCATATGATCTTGTTGGTTACATAGTGTATGAAATCGATCAGCACCCGTACCAGAATGTCTTCTACAATGGCACCATTGAGGTTGTTGAGGTTGGAGGTTTACTCAGTGTTGAATCTGTGTTCCTTATTACCCTTGGAATTGCACTTCTTGGTCTCTTTGGATTGTGGGCTTATGGTCAAGTGCAGCAGCTCTCAAAGGTAATTTCTCTTCTTGACAGCCTTATGTTATTATGCTATGCTGAACTAGTTTTAACTCTGTACATGGGCATTTCTCCACTTCTTTCTGTTTCCTTACTGCGGTTAGTTTTCTTTTTCTCGAGTTGTGAGATGTCTATCGGGCAATAAACTGTCTGGGATTGATAATCCAGGCTACTTCCTGGTGACTGTTTACCTGGTTTCCCTTAATATCTTGTTAGTCCTGAATTGTGAATCCCCTTAGGATCTAGAATCTACCATATTATTAGCGGTGAATGCAGTAGCTGTTCCTTCCTCCTGGCATCACTAGTTATTCATTGCAGAAGGGGTTAAAGTAATTAATGAGCACATACTGTACGCATGCTGTGAGATGTATGATTTGTGTTTAATTAGCACTCATCTAAGAGTTGTGTATTTATCTCATAAACTTTATTCTATGCTGTAGAAAACAAAGAAGGGCCCCAAGGTGGAAACAGGAACTGGAACAACTGATGCCAACATGGATGAGTGGCTGGAGGTATCTTTTGACTTACCACCGATATCTTTGTTCAACCGAGTCTAGTGCGTAAGATTAAGTAATAATATACTGTTTTGTTTTCCTTTGCAGGGTACTGCGTTTGCAAAGGAGAAAGCCAAGAAAAATAAATAGATTCAAGGTTGTTGAGCCTAGTTAATCATGTGAGCATCTAGAATGAGACAATTGTGGGTAGCCCTTCACAAGTAACTTGGATAGATGAGAAAGCGGAGGTGTTTGAGTTAGTCTCGTGGCTGCACATCTTGTTGACACCATTTTCGACCTTGTTGTGTACTTTACAGAAAGTTTTCTTGAAACACAATTTTGTTGAAGGTATATGTTATGAATGGATTTCTGATCTTAGTTGATCTTAGATCTGTGTGATTTCACATGTATTTGTTACTACCGCATTAGATGGTTTGTCCGTTCACCATCTTCTCATGCATCGGCCAGATCCTGTAGGTTTGATTGTTTGAAGTCTGTTCCTGTACAAGGAGAATTGATCACTTGCTGAACATTTTAATTTCTCAAGTCAAATTGATCTACATTGCTTACGTTGGACTTAGGTTTCTCAATCTATACCACATCTTCTGATGACTGGTAAAGGCACATTTTCTCATTTTGTACACAGGAGGAGATATTATGATTTTTAAGTAGTTTCATATTCACATCTCAACCGGTCTTAAGGGTTTGAATTGTGCGTTTTGTATTTGGGCCCCCGAATTCCATTGTTTAGCTGGAATCCCATGCGAAATACTAACCCCACCTCTCAGCACATGTGGCAGCTACCTCCTAACTCAGTTTTTGGCCGAATTTGAGCACCACTTGCCTCCTTGTATCTGTGGCCACCCTCAAGCCATTTCTGCAGATCCTCTCCTGCCAACGATGGAGTTCATTGACATGCTTTCAACCTCGAAGGATGATGATGGACGAGATGAGAAGAACGATCAAAGATGGAAGGCCTAGTTGGACAAGGCTAAACACAAGATCAAGCTCGAAGAGGCCAAGATTGGAGCCACCAAAGTAGCCACCCAAGCCACCCTCATCCATTCCATGAATGAGTCGTTTCAAGCCGCGGTGACCAAGGTGAATGACGATTCCAAGATCTTCACGGCCTACACTTCCACCATGGATGATGATGCCAAGGCATGGTATAAGATGGCCCATGCTCGCATCATGAAGGAGATGATGGTAGTATCGGAGGCAGAGTAGGCCACCCCGGCCATGCAGCTGACACCGGCAACATAGTCAGCAGTCAGTATCGGCTCCATTTGATTCTCTCTTCCCGGTTTGTAATATGATTTGCTAGACTTGGTGACGCTTTGGTAGCTTTTGCGTGTGGCCAGTGAATAGGAATTTGAGACATTGCATTTGAACTATAATTTGCTTTACTAACTTTTTTATAACTTCAGATCAATTTGAACTATGATTTGCTTTCCTATATATTTTTATAACTTTTGATCAATGAAGGATCAAATTGGGGGATGTCGGTGGAGAGAGATGGCCCCCAAAATGCAGCAGCTTTGCCGGTGCTCCTCAAATGCTTCGTCTCCCTTGCTGGCCTCCATTTGGAGGGCACCGGTGGGGTGCTCTTAAGACAAGGGGCGGATTTCGTCAAGAAATATGCTCGTTGAAGGACACCGTGTGTAGGAAAGAAAAAGACAGAATTCGCTGCAGAAAATTGTCTGTAAATAATACAGCATGGCATGCTAGGTGTAGCGTCATGTGACCATTACATTGGGGTGCTGCCCAACTCTCGAAGAAGCAATGTGTTAACCAAGAATACAGATGCAACATAGATACAATTCTCAGGCTCCATTTGAAGCTTCACAGCCACTGCATGGTAACTGTATTTAGCATATATGCCACAATTGCCATCATCCTTGAAGCATGAGGGGTACTAGGTGGATGAAGCAGATTCAGCAACTAATTTCCACCTTGGCATCATCAGCAAAAAGCTCAAGGTTATACATTACCATTATTTCCAGGGTAAATACTGAATCATCCGAAACATGTTTTCACAATGGTCACATTGATAGTATCCAGCAAGATTTATGTTCTTGAGCTAAGCTTCTTCAATCAGTGTGAATTCCACCCATGAAGGTCCTTGGGTCAGGGCAGGTACCGCTGAACTGAGCTTGCGAGAAGTCAAACCCAGGATTCTGCGTGTGCATAACATACATATAAATGAACTACACTTTCTTAAAACATAATGATAACTTATTCAGTCATCTCATGTTTCTCACTGTGACAAGTACACAATAAATCCTAGGTGTTTTGTTTCAAATGTTTGGCAAAATGGGATATGATAGCATATTCAAAGCTCAACTAACTTATTAAATTATAATTTAGATGTATATAATGAAATTTCTTATTTGAGATATAACACAGCAATGTGGATGCAGATAAGCAAGATTGCCCATACAACCAACACCCACTATCCTATTAGCCAACTCTTTCTGGTAATTTCAAAACCTTACAGTTGCAATATTTGTCATGAGGGACCGGGAAATCAATGTACAATGTACATATCAGAGACCAAAATAGGTTACCTCCTGATAAACATTTTCAGTCAAGACTAACGGTACTCGTGAATCATGCATCCTAACTGCAAAGGACCTATCCGGTTCATGATTTGCCCACTGGGACCTGTTACTGCTGGTAACCAGCCAGCCCTGGTACAAAACTGGCTAGGCTCCTGATTCCATGACCCTGAACATTTCTATATGTTTGCAATATTTTGGATACTTGAATTATCCTACTCTAATGTAACCATGTCATCTTTGCATCATAGTTATATCTTGCAGTGACGCATAAATATGTTTTTGCATAGGATGTAGTTTGAATAACACAAAGCTTGGCCTTGGCGAAAGAGTTCTGTCAACCATTTCTGTAATTTGACTTGAGGCACTAGTGCATTGCAGTAAGATAAATTACCCTAAATACACCACATACTGTTTCATATCAAATATTACTGATATAAACATGAGCAAAATTGAAAAAATATGTTCAGCTGAGAGGAGTGAGGCGGAATTGACTACACAGGAAAAAGAATGCACAGTAAACAGAATGGAAACTCTGTCTGCACCGTAAATTGGCTATACCTCTTCTTGAAACCTTTGTAGCATAAGACGTTTTTGTTCCTGGTCTGCAGCATATGGATCTAAGCTACCTTGACCTTGTATTGGAGATGCCCATGTTTTCCCCTTTTCCCTTTTCTGCAGAGTGATATGCAATTCACCATCCTCTGTAGGTATAGAGCAGCAGAAGATAATGATTTAAATGACACGAGTAATATAGGTAATTAGGTATCACCGTAGTGCTAAACCTCATATGAGTGATTTTGATCCTTACCTACATGCCCTTGTGCAATTATACCAGATCAACAATCTTATATAATCAGTTTATCGCTAGCACACAAATTGCATTGCATAGATCTAACGCGGCTTTGCTATTTTTCTAGTGCAGCTTTGCTATTTCGTAGATGGATCAAAGAAAAAGGTTATCCTATGCCACTGCAAGAGATCTAAATCCGGTATTACCAGTTACCAATAAGCTGATTGCACTTTCTTGTTCTGCACTAACCACAACAAATAGGCAAAATTCGCCCATCTGCTTTACTAACAGTAGGAGAGAGTGCAATCACCAACTAAAAGCTAGATTAAATTCGTAGGCACTACACTAGCTTGACAGTTCTAAGGGAAAATAGGTACAAGGGATGAATAAACCTGCAACCAAGAAGTTCAAAAACACATGTAAAAAAAAAAGTTCAAAAACACACATATGATGCCAAAACTTCAAAATAAAAAACCCAATGAATACTGCTGCTCGCATAGAAAATTAGCAAATTTATCAGAAAGAATACTCTACAGCTCAAGAAATGAGGCAACTCCAGAATCCAGGCCACAGCATTCCACATAATTAACAGGGGAGACAATGTGAACACCAAGAATTGCAGGTGGTAGAGAATTGAGACATACCTATTGTCCAGAAAGATGAATCGGTCTTCACGGGGAGCATAAGGTCATGCTGCAAGACCCACCCACATCAAATCTCTCGGAGTCACAACAGGAAGAACAAGAAATAAGTCGATAATTAGCACGAATTCCAGCGGAGTCAGATTGGAAGAGAGAGTAAACCACGAACGTTGAGGTAGGGCGGGTTGCCGCGGATGCCGACCTCGACGTGGCCGGCCTGGATCACGCAGTGGATCAGTTTGGCAGGCACGTTCTTGGGGAGCTCGATGTACATGTTCACCTCCTCCAGCGTCTGGTCCCACTCGAAAACCTTCTGCCCTGCGCCCCCATCCGATCCACGGAAGAGGGGAGGAAACCTAGTTGAGGCAGGCTCTAGAAATACGTGGAGAAGTCAGATGGGGGAGGCTTACCGTTGTGGACGAAGCCATGGCGCTTCTCGGGAGCCAGCTTCTCCGACATGGCCCCGGGATTCAGCGCTGCGGCGAAGGTGGTCTGCTTTGGCCAACAGTGGGAGAACGTCGGTTGTTCCGATTGGGAGAGGTACTTCTGGATGCCTGTTTCGTTAACTGAAGTCTACAAAACTTGGTCAATTTTGATTCTCGGCAATTCAATCACATGATGTTTTGGCATCTGATTCTCAGCTAAAGGCAGCACTTATTCTTCATGTTGCTTTTAGGTACCTGTCATAAAAATTATACCATTTTTTGAACACAATACAACCATTAATATATACGTACATATACTCATTTCTATGAACACATACACAAACATCCTAGTTTATGAACACCTTCACATGATTGCTAAGAAGTTGATCCGATGAATCTTGAGATTAACGAAACTACCATAAACCTCTCGCTGTCGACGAAAACATCATCTCCTTCTAAAAAATATTTCGGTTTTATAAGACATTAAAGTGAGGTTTAAAATCTGTTGCTGAAATGCCGCTGCCCTCCTAACCATCCTTAAAAATTCATTTAATATAAATCCAGTGATGTAGTATATCTTATATTTTATAATCAAACTATATATCTTATATTGGGAAAACCAGAACTGATCCCGAGCTTAGATGAGCTCCTTTTCTGAACCACCCATTTGGTCTTGGGACCCGCTCCTATCAGGCAAGTCACTACGACATGCAGAAATTGGTAGAACGGGAGGATACACGTATGCTACGGTGGGCCAACATGTGACGAGCGTGTGTTTTCCGTCTAGCGTCGTTGTGAGTTGTGACAGAGCATCATGTCTGCGGCCACGCGTTCCCGTCTCATGACCCCAGCGCTATGCTCGCGGCGGCGGCCACTCAAGCACCGACGGCGACCTCCCTCTCACTCCGATCCAGCGCCCCCCGCGTCAAGGAATTAGGGTGCGCCGGATAAAAAAAGTTTTCAGCCGCGTTTTTCAAAGCCTCTTTTTGTCCGGCGCGACTTGATACAGTGTCCGGCGCTCCGAGCCCGTCCCCGCTATACAGGGGACGTTCCGGGCACGCCGGACACACCGAAAAGCGAGGCGAAGCGACGCGGGCCCGACGCATCAGCGGCACAGAGAAAATTCGTTCGCCGCTCCCACCTAATCGCGCCTCTCCAGCCACATCGTTCCTCTCCCGCCGCGTATTTTTGCCATCCCAACACATTTGACTTATCCCGCCCGCCGATTCATTTCTCACTCCCGCCATCGCTACGATGTTCCTCCCGCCGCCACCCTCTCCCCATCCATGGCGCAACCGAATGCCCCCAAAAAAATAGCCAAGAAAGGGACCAAGAAGTCGCTGGGCAATGGGACGAAAGGGGCGAAGGCGCCCTTCGCGAAGCCGCAGAAGGCGCCGGCTCCGAAGAAGAAGCCGGAAGGCTGGACCGATGATCAGTGGCATCAAGACTGTCTGCGCCGAAAGTTGTCGACAGCGGAGCGGAAAGGACGGAGGGCGGCGCAGCTGGAGAAGAAGGCGTTGGCGGCGCGCGCGCACCAGACGAAGGCGTTGACGGCGTGAAGAAGAAGACGAAGGCGTCGGGCACACGAGGCCCTAAGTGGACGGTTCTAGAGGATCAGTGTCTGTGCGAGTCGTGGGCGACGGTGAGCCATGACTCCATCATCGACGCCAACCAAAAATACGAGAACTATTGGGCGAGGATCAAGGCCGAGTTCGACGAACGCAAGCTCATCAAGAATACAACAAAGTGACAATGAAGAGAAGCCAAAAGGCAATGTCGACGCGATGGGCCATCATCCAGGAGTCGGTGAACATGTTCCATGGGTACCATCATGACTTAGAGACCAGAGGCGACAGCGGCGCCGATGTCGCCCAACTGGTACGACTCTTTCTTACATAATCTGTAGCACCTACAATGTGTTCGATCAAATGATTGTGCTTCCTTTGGTTAGTTTGACAAGGCCATGGATTTGTACCGGAGGAACTCAGATGGGCATAAGTTGTTCGTGCTGATGCATTGCTATACCAAGCTCAAGAAGAACCACAAATGGAGGTTGACGCGCGTTTCGTTGTCGAAGGGGAAAGATGCCATTGATCTGGATGCGCCGCTGGCAACGTCGGCAGGGCGCCCTATCGGCAACAAGGCTGCCAAGGCCGCCTTGGCCGACGCTGCGTCGGCCGAGAAGACGCAGGCGTCGCTCACGCAGTGCCTCATCGAGGTCTCCTCGACCTTGCTCTCCCGCGACAAAAAAGGCTGACGAAAGATGCACGGCGCTGCTCAAGAGGCAAGAGGAGAAGATGAAGCTGAAGAAACGCAGGGACAACATGTCCCTGCTGAGAGCGTCGACAGAAGGAATGTCTCCCCGGACGCGGGCGACGCACAACTTCTTCAAAGTCCAGATCCTCGACGACATCGAAGCCAAAATGGTGGCGGCCGAGGCGGAGTCCGAGGCGGCGGCCCAGGCAGCTGCAGCGGCAGCGGCCCCAACCCCGGAGCAAGAGCCGGCAGACGCATCCGTTACTACACATGTGTAGGCCTCTGCCTCGACATCGGCGACGGAGCATGTACATCGGGTAGATCACACGAGTTCATCGTGATCGACGGGCCAACATCGACTCAGGATGCGTCGTCGGCGTCGGCATCGCCCTACAGCAACCCCTTCTTTAATTCTATCGTCGGCCTGTAATATGATCGCGCCCAGTACTTTGATCGCCGCTACTCTGATCGCGACGACTTCAGCGGGAACGATCTCTTTTGAATGCAAACTATTTGAATTCCTCATTGGGGACGGCCTTTGGGGGACGCGACTGGGGAGCGACGTCCCTCAAACGCGGCACGAACAAAACTCGTCCCCCAAACGCTCGATCCGGCGCCGTTTGGGGGACGCGACTGGAGATGCTCTAGGTACTCCCAAGCTTCTCTGGGGTTTTCCCCTGGCCTTGCCGGTCTTGCCCGAGGCGCAACCTTCCGATCTAGATCGGGAAACTGTAGACTCCGCCGCTCCTCGAGTGCCATTGCTGCTGCTCAAGTTCCACTTTTGTTGCTCGAGGCCGGGCTAGGTCACCTCCACCTTGCGCTTCAGCTGCAACCGTTGCCACGGGCTGTGCCTCCTCGACCGCCGCTGTTGCTGCAAGCCCCGACGCTCGCCCTCCACGCCACATGGCGCCGCCTAGGATGGGGGACCTGGAGACGCGCCCGGTCGAGGTCTTCTTGCTGATTCACGCAACACCGGGGATGTTGCACGAGGAGGCTCTCCTGGCCACCAAGGCCACGGTGGCGGCTTGACCGTGACCACGGCCTCCAAGGTCGAGCAGGGGCAGGCCAAGCACTGCCAGGAACCGACGGTGAACGCGAGAAGAGAGCGAGTAGGTCAAGTGAAAGGACGAGATGTCGCCTAGAGGGGGGGTGAATAGGCGTTTAAAAAATCTTACGGATTTGGCTTGTAAGAATGCGGAATTAAACTATGTTTATTCTACAGGCACAAACCCTAAATATGCTAGGCTCAACTGAGTGCAACAACAACAACTAGAGCTAAGCAAGTTAGGCAGAATATATATGAGAAACAAGTGATAGCAAGATATAATAGATACTTCAAGCTCGATGGCTATCACAAGGAAAGTAAGCTCGGGTATAGAAATAACCGAGGCACACGGAGACGAAGATGTATTCCCGTGTTCCCTTCCTTTGCAAGAAGGTACGTCACGTTCGGAGAGGTGGAGGTCCCACGACGGATTCCCTAACGCCACGAAGGCTCACCTTCTTCTCCGAGCCAAACCCACAAAGGATAATGACCCTTTCCTTATGGTTAGCTTTTCCTCCACTCCGGAGATGGCAAGCTCCACAACCACTTCACAAGCTCCACGAAGGAGAAGCCCGAGCCTCTTCACAATCTTCCTTGAAGAGATCACCGGAGCACCAACCGTCAAGCCAACTAGGAGGTCTCCCTCCAAGAGTAACAAGCTCACTGTAATGTCCCAGGTTTAGAGACGATCGAGGGGTAGATTTTAGAAAGGGATGTGCATTGCATAGTAAATTCTGGGGAAATTTCGCGCTTTTAAACAAAAACTGCAACAAAGACGCGCAACCATGGCGGCACGGCGGCACACGCCGGGCTAGCGGCGGCGCCAGGCCAGGCCATCACCCCGCCGCAACGTCTGCTTCATCACGGCGGCGTCACGGCACCAGGGACGCCGGTGAACAGCGGATCTCCACGGATCCAGGCGACGGAGGCGCAGTAGGGTTGGGGGCGAGCAGGAACGGCGGCGAACGCCAAATCGACGCGGACCCAGAGATGCGCCGTCGAGCGGAGGCTCGATTGATACCGACCTCGCCGACGGGAAAGGCCGGTGGCGGTCGGATTAGGGGCGGCGGCGGCGAGGCGACCGCGAGCATCGCGAGAGGATGAGGGGGATTAGGGTTCTACGCGGGCAGAAAGGGGCGAGTGGGCCGACCGAGCCCAAGTGTGGCTCGGGTTAGGGTTAACCCCACTGGGCCACCCTGACAGGTGGGCCCAGGGGTAAATGTGTCATTTCACATTTTAAATAAACAAGAAACTTTGAAAATAAATAGAAAATGATTCAAAGCTCTAAAAAAATAATTAAAAATATGAAAATAGATCAGCATAAAATTCTCTATCTAAATAAAATATCAAAGAGAATTTTTAAGACAATTAAGAATAAGTCTTAATTTGAGGATTTAAATAATCATTTAAATCACACATATAATTGCACAAAAATCAAAACCACTACTTTCATAATTATGAATATGACTATGTGGTGGGCAATGGAACCATGGATTGTGTTGATATGGTGGAGGTTCCATTGCACGGGTTATATCCATCTAGGATTAAACAACAAATGTCGCCAGTGATTCTTGTGCCGTAATACCCATGTTAACCATAAGATCCGGAGTGGGACGGAATAGTCAAAAGTGTTTCCACCTCTCGTTCATCAACGGATGCGCTTTACCGTAGACACTTGTATCTGTCAGGGCAAGCGGTGGGCTGGGGAAGCCTTAAGTCCCCACGGCATAGTCCGTAGACACTTGTCGCTCGAAGTACAAGCGGTGGGCTGGGGAAGCCTAAAGTCCCCACGGTATTGCGGTCTATGATGGGTTGCAGCTACCGGCGAAGGAGTTTGGTTAACGAGTCCCAAACTGTTGTCGTGGTCGGGGTCCATCCTTAAGTGGTATAAGAGGACCGACGAGGACCCAGGGTCGGGGTATGCAACAAAGGGTGGGTGTTCGAGGTAGCGGAGGAACATGATTGGCTAGACCTTATACCGGGCCTCACACCTAAGGAAGTGTGGACGGGAAAGCTGCCCGGTTGGCACCAAGGTTAAGATCTCTTATGGGTAAAGCAACACACCTCTGCGAGTGTAAAGAAGCTGTGACTGTCACTCCTCGTTCCGGGATTGAGGAACTGCGAACGCGGCCGGAAAGGAGCTCCATGAAGTTCTAGTAAACCGGTGAAGGCTGACGGACATAGCTCTTTGAAATAAAAGCAATCTCTTGAAGAAATGTTTATCAAAACTTGCATTGGTATTAGACTTTCCGGTCTAATATCGTAGCTAGTGCATTAAACACCTCTTATCTATAATGAACTTGTTGAGTACGCTCGTACTCATACCACTCTTAAACCCCATGCTTAGATTGTCCGAATCGTCCGGAGGAGGACTACGACAACACTCGAAGGAGCCGAGATCATCGGCTATGAAGAACCTGACCTCTCAGGAGGTGTGGAAGGCGTAGACTACATCATCGTCTACGGATCCGGGGAGGCTTCCGGAGGAGAACAAGCCTAGAGATATCTGAGGAGTAGTAGTAGCCGAGCAGCACGAACTCTTACCATGTTGCTGCTCGATTAAATAAATGTTTTGTTTAAGGAGACAATGGTATTGTAAGTTAAGTTGGGTTCACCTCGAACCCAGGAGATATCCTCTTAGGACCCAAGAGGAGCTCCGGAGACGACTTGTGTATGTGTATTGTAATAATATGTGAATGAGTTATGGACCTTGCTATGTTCTGTTGTACTACTCGAGGGATGTGATATTTGCGGAAGGGTACTTCGCGAATGTTATATCAACGACCGGCATACTACAACATGCAGGTGGTATGCGGGGTCACCACGAGTTGGTATCAGAGCAAAAGCTTTGACCTTTGGTTGGAACCTAGTAAATGGGACTAAACGTTAGGAGTCAAATAGGATTAGTAAAGAATTCTCTAAAAATATGGTGTATATTCAATTGAGAATACAACAATCATATCTTTTAGTGCGATAATTCTTTATTATCTCTATTATGATGCATTATTACTAATCTCATAATCTTTCTATTCTACAGCCAACATGGCAAGTTCACGACCAGGGAGAAACGTGAAAGTTATGGATTCCACACTGAACGAATACCAAGGAGGGCTTGCTGATATCCTACGAGCCATGTTACTAGAATTTGGGTGCGATCCCCAGATTCCAGTAAAGAAGTACATGTTCTATGATGGACCGGTGTTGGCCAAGTGCGAGTAGGACTCGCGACTTCCCGAATCTTTGGGAATGAGCGTAGTCATGCCGACTCGGAGAAGCTAGGACAACCAACACAGCCTATCATATAGCTGTTATGAGAGCCATAACCGACATTCGGGAGCATAAGACGAAAGCGCTTATGGGTTCCGAATTCACCCACATTCCTCATATGGAGGAAGACAATGATCCCATGCTCGAACCATTTCAAATATGCCAAAAGTAAACCAGCCGAAGCAGCCAAATACATGGACAATAGCCGTAACTTCATATCATTACTCTTTCAGCTGAATCATCATCTGATAGGAGCAATTGATACGATGCTTGAGGAGTTCACTGAACCCGAGGAGGAGAGTAGGGGCAAAGAACCTATGGAGAATGTGGTACACACACCAGTTTATTCAGCTGGTGACTACATCAGTTTTGATCCACTTGCACGTGAACCTACACCTGTTACACCTGGGAACTACCTGAATAGTTCCTATGGGGGATACGAAGGCGGCGAGGAATCCGGAAACAATCAGCGTTCCGAGACTCCAATCGAGAATTCCAGGGGTTGGCGTTGGGGTAGTGATACTGGAACCCATAGTACTACTGAGTATTATGATGGAGAGATGAACGATGATGCAACAACTCAGAACCAGAGCTATCCTAGTAATGAAGGAGTGGATGGAGGATATCCGACACAGGTTGAGTCGGGTATGGGTTTTGGTAACCCTTATGGTGGGGCTACGGGAGAGTACACCCGATGGGTGGACTATGATGCACTCAACGATCGGTTTGTGAACACCGATTTCTCCTTAGGGTCATCATCGGATTCGGATTACAAGCCAACGGGGAGACCTTATGTTCCAGGGTCTATCAGGAGGACGACACGTTCGACCGGATGGAAGCCTGGAATGTATCGGGAGTGAAGACCGAGTAGAAGTCCACCAGGGGAGGCGTGGCTATAATACACAAGTACCACGTGTATTATAGTTTGTAATATTTGTATAAATTTGTACATATACTTTAATAAGTGGGTTTGCATACTCACATCGACTTGAGTATTGTAATAAGACCACTTATGTATGTATATACAGGGTATATGTTTTGTATGATTTGGATTTGCTTCTTGATTTCCATTGCGTGACTAGTTCCGTGCACAATGTTGAGCTCAGAAAACTTGCGCATGGAGTAATTATGAGTATCATCTTGTGTTGCAGAACTAGGGGGATTATGTCGGGAACGTTAGGAAATGAGACGGAAGCGCAGCGCATGGAGCGCGAAGCAAAGGAGAAGGAAGAGGCTGAGAGTGCAACTAGAGATCAGTTTCCACCACCACCACCACCCATGACGCAGCAAAACTTTATCCAGTACATGCAACTGGCGGAAGAGAGGCAGCGTGTAACACTGGAGCTGCAGAACAAATTCCTTCAGGATCTGATGCAGCAGAATAGGGTGGAGAGACACGAGAACCAGGGAGTCACATTAGCGAGACTTCCAAAACACCAAGCCGATATCTTTTGCATACGCGCCCGAGCCAATGGACGCGGAAGAGCGGCTCATGGATGCGAGCGCAAGCTCAACACCGTTGGATGTAATGACCAAGAGAAGGTTAGATATGCTACCCATCCGTTGTGTGGACCTGCCGCAGCATGGTGGGACAATATTGTAGCCGTGTATCCGGCAGGAAAGGTATTTACCTGGGAGGAGTTCGCAAGGAAGTTCAGGGAATCCAATGTCCCTGAAAGTATCGTGGAACTGAAGCGTCGAGAGTTCGAGAGTCTCGAGCAGAAGGATAAGGCAATCCTGACCTATGTCAGGGAGTTTTCCAAGCTGTCCCGGTATGCGATTGAGGAAGTCAATACCGAGGACAAGAAGAAGAGATTTCTGAGGGGGTTAAGTCCCCAGTTTAAGGTGCAGCTACGGATGATGAGAGCAACGGAATTCCAAGAGTTGGTGGATGCAGCCATCACTCTTGAAGATGACTTTAAACAACTGCAAGAAGAGAAGAGGAAGAAGGCCAAGTATGAGCCTAAGAGGTTTGTTAGTAACAAGCCCAATACCAGCTTGAGTTTCAAGCCACGGTATAACAACAACAACAACAACAACAGCAATCAGAGGAGGAACCAAGGATATCAGTCTGCAAATCAGATTATATGCCATTCCTGTGGTTTAAAAGGACATGTCATGAAGGATTGTAAGAAACCCAAGATCATATGCTTTGGGTGTCGTCAGGAGGGGCACATGCTGAAGGACTGCCCCAAGAAGAATAGTGGAGGAGGAGGAAATCGAGGAAACACCGGAGGGAATTGGAAGAATAAGAAGCCCTTCGGCAAGCTAAACTGTACCAGTCTGGAGGAGGTGGTCAACTCGACCGAGGCGGTGATAGGTACGCTCCAGATACTCACTCATCCCGGCAAAGTACTTTTTGATACTGGTGCAACTACATCATTCATTTCTCAACAATTCATCATTAAACATGGGATTAGTTGCACTAAGTTAGATACACCCATAACCATACTTTCTGCGGGGGAAACGATAGTAGTAACCCATGCCAAACAAAAACAAGTCATTATGATCAATAAGTGCGCGTTCGACGCGGACCTGTTCATTTTACCGATGAAGGACATTGATGTCATTCTTGGTATGAACTGGTTGGAATCTAATGGAGCATTGATCGGTCGTGTGAACAAGACGGTGTCTTTGAAAAGCCCCGATGGAAGTAGAATGATCTACCAAGGAGACAAACATACACAGATTGAAGTTGAACTACAGCTGAATAGTATGAAGGAGGTGAAGTTAGAAGATATACCTGTAGTAAATGAATTCCAGGATGTATTTCCTGCGGAATTACCTGGTATGCCACCAGATAGGGAGATAGAATTCACTATCGACCTAATTCCAGGAACAGCTCCGATTGCCAAAGCACCATATAAAATGGGGCCTAAGGAATTGAAAGAACTAAAGGAGCAATTGGATGACTTGGAACAAAAGGGATTCATTCAAGAAAGTGTTTCACCATGGGGATCACCTGTGATCTTCGTGGATAAAAGAGATGGAGGAAGAAGGATGTGCGGAGACTACGAAATCGAACAACGTCACAATCAAGAACAAGTATCCACTTCCAAGAATACAAGATCTATTTGATCGAGTTAGAGGAGCGGGAGTCTTTTCCAAGATTGATCTAAGATCCGGTTATCACCGAGATAAAGATCAAGAAGGAAGACGTTCGAAAATCGCCTTTGTCTCAAGATATGGACACCATGAATATCTTGTAGTACCTTTTGGATTGACCAATGCCCCGACAATATTCATGAATCTCATGAATAAGATTTTCATGCCATATCTAGACAAGTTTGTCATCGTGTTTATCGATGATATCTTGATATATTCCAAGAACAAGGCTGAACATGCTGAACATTTGAGGTTAGTGTTGCAAACACTAAGGGAACATCAACTTTATGCCAAATTCAGCAAGTGTGAATTTTGGCTAGATCAAGTGGAATTTCTTGGTCACGTCATTAGTAAAGATGGAATAGCTGTTAACCCGAGTAAGGTAGCAGCAGTTCTAGAATGGGAAGCACCCAAGACTTGTCAAGGAGATCCGAGGATTCCTAGGAATGGCGAGGATATTATCGGAGATTCATTGAAGGATTCTCCAAGATAGCGGGACCAATGACAAAGCTGTTAAGAAAGAACACACCATTCGTGTGGTCGGAGGAGTGTGAGAAGAGTTTTCAAACTCGAAGGAAAAACTCACCACGACACCGGTGTTAGCGGTTCTCGAAGTCGGCAAGGACTACACCGTGTATCGTGACGCATCCAAACATGGATTGGGTTGTGTACTCATGCAAGATCGGAAAGTGATATCTTATGGATCGAGGCAACTCAGACCGCATGAAGTGAATTATCCAACACATGATTTGGAATTAGCAGCTGTCGTATTTGCACTTAAAACATGGAGACATTTTCTCTATGGAGCTAAGTGTGAGCTCTATACCGATCATAAAAGCCTCAAATATTTCTTCACTCAGAAGGAACTCAACGTGAGGCAGAAAAGATGGCTAGAATTGATTAAGGATTATGATCTGACAATCAATTACACACCAGGGAAGGCTAATGTTGTAGCAGATGCCCTGAGTAGGAAGAGTACTGGAGGAGTGGAACAAGAAATATCACCGGAGTTGAGGAAGGAAATAAGCCAAGCACAAATACAACTTTGGGAGAAGGAAGCCCATGAAGGATTATCGGCGTTGCAAGTAGCCGATGAGTTGAATGTCAACCTGAAGAATGAGATAATGATGGGTCAAATGGACGATCCATTCATCGTGGAGGAGATGAGAAGAATAGATGAGGGAAGACCATCAGAATTTCATCGCGGAGAATCTGGATCATTATGGTTCCAGAAAAGAATTTGCGTTCCGGATATTGCTGAAATTAAGGAAGTAATACTCCGAGAAGCTCATCAAACCCCATATTCCATACATCCGGGAAGTACAAAGATGTATATGGAACTAAAGGAACTATTCTGGTGGAATAACATGAAGAGGGAGATAGCACAATATGTTGCAGAATGCCATACCTGCCAGCGAGTGAAGGCTGAACATCAGAGTCCGGCAGGGAAGTTACAACCTCTACCTATTCCAGAGTGGAAATGGGAGGAAATAGGGATGGATTTCATCACCGGACTACCCATGACTAATAAAAAGAAGGACATGATATGGGTAATCGTGGACCGGTTGACGAAAAGCGCCCACTTCTTAGCGGTAAACCAGCAGGATAAAGGAGAGAAACTCATTGATCTTTACATCAAGGAGATCGTGAGTAAGCATGGAGTGCCTAAGAAGATAGTGTCGGATCGAGGATCCGTGTTCACATCAGCATTCTGGAAGCAGCTTCACGAAGCTTTAGGATCCAAGTTAGATTATAGTACCGCATATCACCCACAAACAGAGCGGACAAACCGAGAGAACCAATCAGATCTTAGAAGATATGCTTAGGGCTTGTGCCCTAGACTTCGGAGGATCGTGGGAGGAGCATCTACCTTTAGCAGAGTTTTCATACAACAATAGTTATCAAAGCAGCATCAAGGTGGCACCATTTGAAGCTCTGTATGGAAGGAAGTGTAGATCACCCATATGTTGGTATGAAGCCGGAGCAAGCAAAGAGTTCAACCCTGATTATGTCAAGGAAAAACAACAAATCATTGACATTATCAGAGACAGGCTCAAGATAGCCCAGAGTCGGCAAAAGAGTTATGCCGATCAAAAGAGGAGAACTTGGGAGCCACAAGTTGGAGACATGGTATATCTTAAGGTAAGCCCAATGAAAGGACTCCAGAGATTTGGAGTTAAAGGGAAACTCAGTCCTAGATTTATAGGACCTTTCAAAATACTGAGTCAGAATCGAGGTTTAGCCTTTGAGTTGGATCTACCGGGAAGGTTAGCTCAAGTTCATAATGTATTCCATGTGTCACAACTTCGGAAATGTTTGAAGACCCCAGATGAACCAATATCACATGAGGAGCTTGAGTTACAACCAGACTTAACATACATCGAGAAGCCAGCCAAGATTCTCGAGGAAAGCTGGAAACAACTCAGAAATAAGGCGATCAAGTATTGCAAGATACAATGGAAGCATCACCCCGAGAGGGAAGCCACCTGGGAAAAAGAGGAAGACCTGAAGAAAACATACCCCGAACTGTTCAGGTATTACAACCACAACTTCGGGACGAAGTTTTCTTTAAGGGGGAAAGGCTGTAATGTCCCAGGTTTAGAGACGATCGAGGGGTAGATTTTAGAAAGGGATGTGCATTGCATAGTAAATTCTGGGAAATTTCGCGCTTTTAAACAAAAACTGCATCGAAGGGGGACAAGTTTCTCTCTCGACACCTTACGGGGTTAGGGTTTCGAGAGTGCGACAAACTTGTAACTCACCTAATTGAACTAGGGTTTTGAGAAGAGAGGAGAGTATTGCATTACAACTTAAGTTGCATGATTGAATTCAAACACAAGAACTTTTGAATTTCAAATTTAAACATAATATGAATATCCCATAATTCAAAATTGAGGTAATTCATTAAACAAATATAAATAATCAAAGGATATAAACATTACATTTATTTAGTAAAGCTCATTAGGGAAACTTTGATCTTTATTAATAATCACACAAGATACAATGTCATTTACAATATTCAGATTTGAATTAAGAAATTACAACACATTACAAGAATGGGATAAATAGAAACAGAAAAAGGAAAATTACAAGATATCTAAATGACCTAAACTACATTGTGATTTTCATGAATTCATTGATCCTGATGATCTTGAAGATCATCTTGGTCATCACTTTGTTCCTGCACACAAGCACAACAAAGAAAGAAATTATGCCAAGTGGCATTGCCACTTGGCAGGTTAGCAAATAATGGAAATGAAGAGGATATGATCAAGTTTCTGCCGAGCCAATCCACCCAAAGTCCAAGTGCATAGTACCTGGTGTACACACACACACAACCTGCTCACAAGGCTGTGTGCATGCAGCACACACACACAACACAGGGAGGAGTCACCAAAGTGACAAGCAAGAGCTGTCGACCATAGAAGCTAGGGCCAGCCATATAAAAACTTTTCCACAGCAAACCCTAGCTCATTCATCGACCAAGCAGCAGGGTAAGTCACCAGGCACCAAGAACAGCCAAGAACACCAAGAACAGGTGAACAGCTAGAGCTGTCTCACCTATTCCCCATCACCAGAAATCAATCAAGCATCACCAGCAAGTCAGGAGGAGCAGGGCAGGCATAAGATCATCACAGAAGCAAACCCTCTACACCAACAAACTTTCTAGGAGCTGGAGTGAGGTATACACAGATAATCATGAGCAAGCCACAGTTTTGCTCAAATCATAAGCACATGCATTCATCACAGCAACAGAAAAGGGGAGAAACCCAATTTGTATCATCATCTGGCTACCAAGCCATGTGGTGCAAGCAAAAAGAATGAATAGCCAGAAGGAAATCAAACCAGGGAACACTGGTTGTGACAACACAGTGTCACCACCAGAGAAATCCAGCATGGATTTACTCCTTGCAGCCATTCAGAGTCACAAAGCACCCATTAGCCTAGCTAAACCATCAGATTGATAGGCAACATGTGCCTATTTTGTGTATCATCATCAAAGCTACTGGAAATTCACCAAGTGACTAGCCAGTGAGCATCTATCCATCACAGAAAGCCAACATAGGTGGGAGCCATCCCAGGGCAGCACATGAATACCGCCAGGATCACCTCAACCACTTAACCAATTCCAACAAAGAAACCATGCACGAGATATCATCACCCAGAGTAGGGTTCAAAAGGAGGGCTAGGGTACACAACCAAGTGTTGGCATCCATCTAACCCTACCAAACTCAATGAAATGATCATAACTGCAGAAGCAGTTCACATCAATTATCCATGTGATTAAGCCAAACTAGACAGATAATTGAAATACACAAGCAACCAGTAATACATACACTTGCTCATGATCTAGAAGATCACTGCAAGCCACAGCAGGTGCTGGGGGTAAGCAAGAGCATGCACCAGCACATGCTTGAGTGCCACACGAGGTCAAGTAAAAGCATCGATGAAACACAAGCCATAGGACAGCGAGAAAATCATCAAGCACCGATGATTATATGATCATCGGGGCTTACCTTAGCATACAAAAGCTTGACAAGGGCAAGCCCGGCAGCAATCCATGAATCATATAAATAAAATAGCCACAGTTAAGCAACAGTTATATCACAGACAATTACATAAATCATTTACAATTGTATCCAGAAGCACATCAAAGGCATGATGTACCACTAAATCAAGTTACCCAAAGAGAGCACACATCACTCAACACGGGATAGTGCTGTTAAGCCAATAACCATGCTCAATTGAGCATGTTCATGAAATCAAGCACAAGATATAGCACACCAGGGCACTGGCACTTGCCAAAGGCAAGGATCATGCACAAACCAGAGGCAAGTGGAGGTATCCACGAGGAGAGGCAGGAGCAAGATAGCAAGCAGCGAGTAACAAGTAAAAATTGAGCACAACACCACAAGTAAGCTCATGAGCTAGGGCTCATGAATTGCAACAAGCAACTCGATAAAGAAGAACGAACGACAGCGCAGAAGCTAGGAATAATGGCAGCAAGCATACACAGAGCAAGCATCACAAGCAGCGAGCACACGCGCATCCATGGCTAGCACAGACGAGTAAGAGCGCAGCAGCAGACACAGCAACACAAGGCACAGCAAGCATAGGCGCGAGGCTAGCAAGGCGCAACAAGCAGCCGCTTCGCACGGCAAGCTTCTCTACAGGGAGAGTAGGCCGGTGGCGGAGCTAGTCGAACAGGAACAGAAGGAGAGAGAGAAGGAGGCGGTAAGAACTTACAAGCCAGGTGAAGCAGAGACGCGCAACCATGGCGGCACGGCGGCACACGCCGGGCTAGCGGCGGCGCCAGGCCAAGCCAGGCCAGGCCATCACCCCGCCGCAACGTCTGCTTCATCACGGCGGCGTCACGGCACCAGGGACGCCGGTGAACAGCGGATCTCCACGGATCCAGGCGACGGAGGCGCAGTAGGGTTGGGGGCGAGTAGGAACGGCGGCGAACGCCAAATCGACGCGGACCCAGAGATGCGCCGTCGAGCGGAGGCTCGATTGATACCGACCTCGCCGACGGGAAAGGCCGGTGGCGGTCGGATTAGGGGCGGCGGCGGCGAGGCGACCGCGACGATCGCGAGAGGATGAGGGGATTAGGGTTCTACGCGGCGCGAAAGGGGCGAGTGGGCCGACCGAGCCCAAGTGTGGCTCGGGTTAGGGTTAACCCCACTGGGCCACCCTGACAGGTGGGCCCAGGGGTAAATGTGTCATTTCACATTTTAAATAAACAAGAAACTTTGAAAATAAATAGAAAATGATTCAAAGCTCTAAAAAAATAATTAAAAATATGAAAATAGATCAGCATAAAATTCTCTATCTAAATAAAATATCAAAGAGAATTTTTAAGACAATTAAGAATAAGTCTTAATTTGAGGATTTAAATAATCATTTAAATCACACATATAATTTTCAATAATAAAAATAAGTCCATTAATGCATTTGGACTTCAAAACACCTTGACAATATTTCAAGGTTGTATTTACACTAAATATAGTATCTCCAAATTATTCTTAGTAATAACCTCTTACATGAAATAATAACGACATCGGAAGGGGGGAAAACAAACCCTAAAAGCTGAATCATGCATAATTGCTTCTTTAACCATTGCCCTTATCGGACAATGATGCTATTTTTCAGAACAAGAGGACAAGGGTCAGTCCACACCATCCAACTGCAGCACTTTGCAGTGTTCAGGCAAGTTCATCACTTGCTCATGTCATTTGAAGTATTTTTATCAAATTACTTGCAAAGTATTATGGTTATCACTATTGCACAAAAATCAAAACCACTACTTTCATAATTATGAATATGACTATGTGGTGGGCAATGGAACCATGGATTGTGTTGATATGGTGGAGGTTCCATTGCACGGGTTATATCCATCTAGGATTAAACAACAAATGTCGCCGAGTGATTCTTGTGCCGTAATACCCGTGTTAACCATAAGATCCGGAGTGGGACGGAATAGTCAAAAGTGTTTCCACCTCTCGTTCATCAACGGATGCGCTTTACCGTAGACACTTGTATCCGTCGGGGCAAGCGGTGGGCTGGGGAAGCCTTAAGTCCCCACGGCATAGTCCGTAGACACTTGTCGCTCGAAGTACAAGCGGTGGGCTGGGGAAGCCTAAAGTCCCCACGGTATTGCGGTCTATGATGGGTTGCAGCTACCGGCGAAGGAGTTTGGTTAACGAGTCCCAAACTGTTGTCGTGGTCGGGGTCCATCCTTAAGTGGTATAAGAGGACCGACGAGGACCCATGGTCGGGGTATGCAACAAAGGGTGGGTGTTCGAGGTAGCGGAGGAACATGATTGGCTAGACCTTATACCGGGCCTCACACCTAAGGAAGTGTGGACGGGAAAGCTGCCCGGTGGCACCAAGGTTAAGATCTCTTATGGGTAAAGCAACACACCTCGCGAGTGTAAAGAAGCGTGACTGTCACTCCCCGTTCCGGGATTGAGGAACTGCGAACGCGCCGGAAAGGAGCTCCATGAAGTTCTAGTAAACCGGTGAAGGCTGACGGACATAGCTCTTTGAAATAAAAGCAATCTCTTGAAGAAATGTTTATCAAAACTTGCATTGGTATTAGACTTTCTGGTCTAATATCGTAGCTAGTGCATTAAACACCTCTTATCTATAATGAACTTGTTGAGTACGCTCGTACTCATACCACTCTTAAACCCCATGCTTAGATTGTCCGAATCGTCCGGAGGAGGACTACGACAACATCGAAGGAGCCGAGATCATCGGCTATGAAGAACCTGACCTCTCAGGAGGTGTGGAAGGCGTAGACTACATCATCGTCTACGGATCCGGGGAGGCTTCCGGAGGAGAACAAGCCTAGAGATGTCTGAGGAGTAGTAGTAGCCGAGCAGCACGAACTCTTACCATGTTGCTGCTCGATTAAATAAATGTTTTGTTTAAGGAGACAATGGTATTGTAAGTTAAGTTGGGTTCACCTCGAACCCAGGAGATATCCTCTTAGGACCCAAGAGGAGCTCCGAGACGACTTGTGTATGTGTATTGTAATAATATGTGAATGAGTTATGGACCTTGCTATGTTCTGTTGTACTACTCTGAGGGATGTGATATTTGCGGAAGGGTACTTCGCGAATGTTATATCAACGACTGGCATACTACAACATGGAGTGGTATGCAGGGTCACCACACTCACGGTCTCTCACTCGAACTAATCGTGGTGGAGAGCTCAACACTATGCAATGATGCAAAGCAAGAACACTAGGGGTGTTCAAATCCTTCACACTCATATCCCACCAAAGCAACAAATGCTAGGATGAGATTAGAGAGGAAGAACAAAGAGGAAATCAACAAATGACTCCAAGATCTAGATCCAAAGAGTTTTTCCTCACTTAGAGGAGAGATGGATTGGTGGGGATTGTAGATCTAGATCTCCTCTCTTAGATCCCTCAAGAATGAGCAAGAATCATGTGGGGAATCAAGAGAAAGGGAAAGTTCTTCAAAGTCAACAATGGAGGAGAGAGAGTGTAAGAACTTATACAACCCAAGGTGCAAGAAGGGCTATTTATAGCCCAAGAGCATATAACCGTTGGGGAAAAGTTGGGCTGAGTCAGCCGTCGCGGAGACCGGTCAACCGTGCCAGGGGTCAGGTCGTCCGGTCCAGGGGCCGGTCAGACCGGGCCGCAGGCCGGACCATCCGGTCGGCACCGGATCATGCGCCAGGGCGAATTTTAGGACTTACAGAACCTGCGTCGGGGAGGCCGGTCCACCGCCCGGTTAGACCGGACGAGGGGCCGGACCCGGCCGGTCCAAACCGGACACATGCCGGACTAGCACCGGGCGAAGCTGGAAACCTTACTGGATAGTGCCCGGTTGGCACCAGTCCAGGGGCCGGTTTGAACCGGGCCATCCGGTGGGACGGCCGGTCACGCCGGGCGAGAAACCGGGCCAGCAGGAAAACATGTTATACAAAAACTGTGATAACTTTTGTGTCCGGACTCCGATTGACATGAAACCAATTTTGTTGGAAATATGGAGACTCCTCACAGGATATTTTTAGATGTTTTTAGAGAGGGAGTCTCCCACCGTCAAGAAACGGTGAAGACGTCGAAACTCGAAAACGCAATAGAAGATGCATGCAGATTCCGTTTTCGATGAATTTAGGCTTGTTGTAAAGCTAGCAACAAGCTCAAGAACCTCTCATAGAGAAACACTAAGAAGCAATAGGGATATGCAAAGTATGCAAAGGATTGAGCTCCCTAAGACGATGCGATCAAGTTACCCAACTGAAAGCCCCTCTTGATAGTGCGGCTATCTATCCTATAATCCGGTCTCCCAACAACCACCTTGAGACCGGTAAAAGGAAAACCTAGAAAGACCAAACCTTTGCCTTGTGCATCCCGCTTGATCTTGATGATAGCTCTTCAAGCTCCACTCAAGCCGGAATGCCTTACTTGATCATCGTTACTTCGTGAAGACTCACAAATGTTCCCCTATACACTATGATGGGAAAGCTCCATTGATGTACATCTTCACATGTCCATTATCATCAAATGGACGGCAAGCTTCAAGCATATGATCCTCTCGAGATGCTCAACTTGAACTTTCCCAAACCAACCTTGATGACGATCACCACTTGATACCATCCTCTCATGGACTATATGAGATCTCACTTTTGATGCATGCCCATGGAAAGATACCTAACCCACATAGACAACACAATTGCACATATATGATGGGTTAGTTCATAAAGCATAATTGACAAGGCTTACCATACCACATGACTTTATGTGGCACATTCTTCATGCTTCATGTGTTGACCAAACTTGAATCTATTCTTCACTCTTAGTATTGGTCAACCTTGTATCTTCTCATACTCTATCATACTATCTTGAGGTGTATAAAGAATTCTTCACTTGGAATCAAGCACTCAAGATCTTGATCATTCATTTATTATCACATAAGCTAGAGCATGGCTAATATTGAGTTCTACATAAGAACTCCATCTTCATTTATTCTTCTTGATCATATCACATATATATCTTCAAATCGATGATCTTGATGCCAATACTCAAGGTATATCTTTATCTTCATGGCATCCATACTTGAATCCAACACATGGACTACAAGTACTTCCTATGGAATATTACTTCATATAAACTCAATGAAAACATTAGTCCATAGGGGTTGTCATTAATTACCAAAACCACACATAGGAACAATATACCCTTACGTCAAGGCACGAGGCGGGTGTAGGGCGGCCGGTGGGGGCAGGTAGAGGGGCGGGGGTGCAGGCAGGTGGAGGGGTCGTGGTGGGGCGGCGCTCGAGCTGCGGGCACGGGGCGGGGGTGGCGCTCAGGCATGGCGGCGCGGGGACGGTGCTCACGCATGGCGAGCGCTGGGTGGCCGACGTAGATGAGGGACAACGGTGGGGCAGGTGGAGGGGCAACCGACGCGGGCAGGTGGAGGGCACCTCCGTCTTCCACATATATATGGAACAGAAGACGCAGTTCATGGTTCAGCTAGTTGACCAAATCTGTACCAGTCGTGCCAACAGACGGAACAACATTGAATACCCAACAGAATACAACATGCACCACCAAGGCACCAACCTTAGATCATCTCCAGCCGTCTCCCCGACGAGGCCCCCAGGACGCCTTTTTTTCATCCGGATGGACGAAAACGGCCCAGCCACGCCCCCAGCTCCTCGATTTCGTCCGGATTAGGCCTTTCATCCGTCCGGAGTGCCTAGGCCATCCCCGGGTTCCCGAGGCCCGGCCGGGGACTCCGGACGAAACAAAAACGCGCGAAATGTCGAGCGGACCCGCGTTGTCAGCGGCACAACTGGTAGTTCCCTCCATTAATTTTGTTTTCCCTCCAAATTGCGACGCATAGAACCATTTTCCCCGCCGAAATTCGGAGGTACCGCCATTCTCCCCCACAGTTGCAGCTCCTCCTCTTCTCTTCCACCACCATGCCGCCGTAGAAGCTTGTCGCCGATTGCGCGCCGAAGGCGAGGAAATCGCGAGCGCCACAACAGAGGCCGCCGGGCATGTCAAACGTGGAGTGGGCGGTGGATCATGAGCAGCGGCGGGGTGAAACTCGTGCCAGGGCGGAGAGGGAGAAGAAGTGCAACGCGAAGAGGGTGGCGGTGGCGGCGGAGGAACATGCGAGGCTGATCTCCATCAACTTCGGCCAGCCACGCGTCGTCCTATTCCCCGGGCCATGGCCGACCCAAGGTATGATCGGATCTCCTTCCTTCTCGCCGGCCACGGCCATTTTCCACGACACCTACGCCGCCGGCATGGTCGGGTTTACGCCGTCACCCCCGGCGTACGACGGCGCGATGTACGATAGCATCTTGCCTGCCCTGCGACATGGGCCGCTCTCCTTCTCCAACTCCGGGATGCCGCCGCCCAATGAGCCTGTGATGCATGAGATGATCACGGCGGGCTTCGTGGCCGCCGCGTCGAACCCGAGTTTCTTCACCCAAGAGGAGGCAAGGGCGCCAGAAGCTGTCGTGTCGCGGAGCGGCGTCTACGTCGACCACGGTCACCCCGATGAGAACGACGATCACCTCGAAGACGCCAACAAAGAAGACGAGCAGACCTACGTCGACCAGGAACTCGACGAAGAGGAAGCGCCCGAAGCCCCGGAGGCGCCGTCCAAGGGGAAGAAGAAGAGAAGGAAGAAGAACTCGCCGCCAGCCGAGCCTCGGATCAAATGGACGGGCAAAGAAGAGGAGTGCCTCGCCGAAGCTTGGAAGACGGTGTCTATGAACGGCATCACCGGCGCCAATCAGAACTACGAGACGTACTGGTGAAAGGACACGTATGTCGCCTAGAGGGGGGGTGAATAGCGGGTTTAAAACTTTTACGAGATGGGCTTAACAAATGCGGAATAAAACTAGCGTTTACTTTGTCAAGCCCAAATCCTATATACTATGGTTCACCTATGTGCACCAACAACTTATTCTAAGCAAAGGTTCACCTATGTGCACCAACAACTTAAGATAAGCAATACAAGCAAGTAAGTGATAGCAAGATATATATATATATAACTTCAAGCACGATGGCTATCACAAGGTAAAGTGCATAAGTAAAGAGCTCGGGCATAGAGATAACCGAGGCACGCGGGAGACGATGATTTATCCCGGAGTTCACACTCTTGCGAGTGCTAATCTCCGATGGAGAGGTGCGGTTGTTTAGTGCTCCCGAACGCCACAAGAGGCTCACCTTGAGGTGTGGTTGCTCGATGCACACCAACGCCACAAAGGCCTCACCCCAAGATGCGGTACTCACACCACACACCGAACGCCATGAAGGCGCCTCACCTAAATCTCCGGTGACCCTCGCCACAAAGGCCTAGGTCACGGTTCCACTAAGGGATTTCCTTCGAGGCGGAAACCGGGCCTTACAAAAAGATTGGGGCACACATCCACAACTTAATTGGAGGCTCCCAACAAACCGCCACAAAGGCCTAGAATCCGTCTAGGGTTCCAAGAACCCAAGAGTAACAACCTTCTTGTTTTCACCACCACGAATCACCGTGGAGAACTCAAACCGATGCACCAAATGCAATGGCAAGAATACCACAAAGATGCTCAAGTCCTTCTCTCTCAAATTCCAACAAAGCTACAAAAGCTATTGGGGGAATAAGAGAGGAAGAACAAAGGAATTCACAAAGAACACCAAGATCAAGATCTAGAGAGTTCCACTCACAAAGAGATGGATTTGATTGGTAGAAATGTAGATCTAGATCTCCTCTCTCTTTTCCCTCAAATGGGGGCAAGAATCATGGAGGGATTGAGAGAAAGTGCAAGCTTCTCTAGTTCAACAATGGAGGAGAGAGAGAGAGAGAGAAGCCCCTTGTTCCAATGGGGAAGAAAGGTATTTATATGAGAAG
This sequence comes from Lolium rigidum, assembly GCF_022539505.1. Lineage (NCBI taxonomy): Eukaryota > Viridiplantae > Streptophyta > Magnoliopsida > Poales > Poaceae > Lolium > Lolium rigidum. The sequence goes on from NC_061508.1 coordinate 301,923,143, forward strand.
GTGCTTCAGATCTGACCGTTATGCACGTTTCTGAGTAACACCGGAAGTTCCGGCTGGCACCGGAAGTACCGGCCAGGAGGGCCGGAACTTCCGCCAGGAAGATTCTGCGTCAGACGACCTGGTCAAAAAAGATTGGGGCGGAACTAGGGCGGAACTTCCGGCGACCGGAAGTTCCGGCCAAGTTCCGGCCAAGTTCCGAAATTGCGAGAAAACCATACTGGAACTATCTGCGAGTAAAAACGACGTTTCCGGAACTTGCCCGGAAGTTGGGCGGAAGTTCCGCTGACCGGAACTTCCGGCCAACAGCACCGGAACTTCCGACCAACGAACGACGAGCTTCAACGTGAGGGGCGCTGAGGATCTGCTGAGAGGAGCATCTGCGCGGAACTTCCGCCAGAGGAGGCCGGAACTTCCGCCAGGAGCAAAAGACAAACCGGTAAAACCTCCAACCTCGAAAATGCAATAAGTTGAGCTAGGAAACTCGGATTTAAGTGAAACCAATTTTGTTGGAAATATGGAAAACAGTGGGGGGTGATTTTCTATTATTTTTAGAGGTGCAATACCTCAACATGAGAAACCGAGAAAATCACCAAACTCGAAAACGCAACAAGTGATCTATGCAAAATCTGTTTTCGATGAACTAGAGCTTGTCATGAGAATAAGCACAAGCTCTAAGACATGCCATGGATAAGATCCAAATAACAACCAAGAAAGATGATGCAAGGATGCAAAGGTTTGAGCTCTCTCCGAACGATACGCTCGAGTTACTCACTCGAGAGCCCTCTTGATAGTACGGCAACTAAACTATAAACCGCTCTCCAACTACACTATGAGACCGGTAGAAAGAAACCCTATCAAGAGCAAACCTTATACTTGCGCATTCCACTTGAGCTCGATGATGACGATCTTGACCTCAACAAGATGGAACGCCTTTCTTGATTGTGCTTGCTTGATGAAGTCTTGTGGATTGCTCCCCCATAATCCACCATGGGAGAGCTTCTTCTTTGACGCCACTTCACATATCCATGATCACCATATGGATGGCAAGCTTCAAGCATATGATCTCTTCGAGATGGCTCATCTTGAACTTGCACTTCATTTCGTTGATGTCTTGAAGTAACTTGAGGGCTCACTTCATCTTCATCTTCAAGACATACTTGACACTTGATATCCTTCATCAATTTCTTCTTATTGCAACCTTGAAGCCAACAAATGGTTAAATCATTGCCTATGGACAACACCTACAAATATAACTCAATGCAAACATTAGTCCATAGGGATTGTCATTAATTACCAAAACCACACATGGGGGCTCCATGCACTTTCAATCTCCCCCATTTTGGTAATTGATGACAATCTCTTTGAGAGGGTTTTTTATAAGGAATTTAAGTAACAAATAAGTTGAATATATAGAGCAAACTCCCCCATAATATATGCATGTCTGAATGATCTTGACTTTCATTGCATATATTGGCATTCAAAGCCTAGTGGAGTTTCCTCTAAATATTCAACTATGCAAAGCAACAAGATGCAATGCAATAAAGGCACATGCTTAAGCACAAAGCAAAGACATAACCAAATTCCCTTAAACCCTCCAAACTTCTCCCCCATTGGCACCAATTGCCGAAATGGGTGAAAAATTTAGAAGGCCAATATAGTGAGAGTTCCTCCATAGCGTGTGCATTTCTCATAATTTGAGTGGAATCAAATGCACATATCCAATGACGAATATTCGGAAGGAATCACACTATAGATAGGATCAAATATTGCAAAAAAGATAACAAAGTCAAGAAGATTCAACAAATGAAGCAAGCAACCAAATGAACCACAAGGAAGATACCAAAAGAAAGATAGATATTATAATAAGATCAAGAAGATTGCTCTAAATAATACGAGGAAGCTCCCCAAGGTTTGTGCACAAAACTATGCAATTTGCATTGGAGTATAAAGTGCACAAACATGGAATCATCACTCCCATAATATCATTCAAAAACAAAAGATACCAAGTGAAACAAACTCTAATGATCACCACAAGATAGTGCTCTAAATCAAATGAGGAAGCTCCCCAAGGTACATGCATAAAATAAAATGTTGCATTTGAATACAATATGCATAACATGGAATCCTCACTCCCTCATTTAAAACACAAACATTTGTAATAGATAATAGATAGAAAAGTAAGCTAAACACTTGCAACAAACAAATAGTTGAGCAACAAGTAAGATGCACCATAATAAAAAGGCTCAACCAAGAGGATATGTGAAAGGCATGATAAAGCATATTATAAGACTATTACAAGGATGAGCAAAAAGCATCATCATAGTCTTCAATGAATTATATTGCTTAGCATGACCAATCAACACGCAATAAATAAATAAGATATCAAAAGTAGATGTATCATCTCTTATGTGTATAAGTTTCTCTAAGTGGGCAATATCACAAAGATATTTATCCACAAAGAAACATGCACACATAAAATAGATATGCAAGAAATATAGTATGATATCCAAGAATAAGTCATGCAATATACCAATAAGAATTTGGACAGGGTGTTTCTACACCCGGGTGCATATGCACCCTTTATTTGAAACGCATATTAAATATATTTAAAAATGTTAGAAAAATACAAATAAAAATTCTTTGTGTATACCTTGACATGTTACATGCTTACAAAGTTGTTTCAGCAAAAACCGATATGTTTCATGCCTTGTGCAAAAAAGAAAAATCTTAGGTGCTAAAATAGTCTATTTTTTGAGGCATTATTTGCCTTTTTTACACAGGGTACAAAAAATGTTGGTTTTAGGTGAAAATTTACGTGCACACACAGAACATGTCCCTCTACATGCTAAATTTTTTTCCTAAATTTTTTACGGTTTGGAAATATGTTTTATAAATACCGGGTGCATATGCACCCGGGATCAGATTTGATTTTCCGTAAGAATTTTTGCTTAATAGCATGGCCAAAGGCTCAATTTTATCTTATTGTACATTCATGAACTACAACCACAAACATCCAAAATACATCACAAATATCAACAAGGGATAGAAGATAGTTGGGATGCATTGAGAAAGGCAACAAGTATCACAAACGAGGATACCAAAAGAAATAACTAAATTTGCACTTTCATCTATATTGCACACGTGAGAGCCTTGAGGAATTGATATGCAATAAAATTGCTAGATAGGCATAGTTGGGATGGATGAATCATGAGCATGATTTAATAAACTTCCCAACAAATGCACTCATCTCAAATTACTCACATTCACAATAAAGAGGTTTCATTAAGACTTTTGCAAGAAGCACACTATTTGCAAATCAAGAGATTCATGCCAAGATGCAACCATAAGGTTGGATACAAGAAAAGTATGCATGAGAAGATACTTGTTACCAAGATAGCATTGGTGTGGATGTAGTAGATATGTGTTCGTTGACCATCCTAGCTTGCCTCAAGTTACCATTGAGTCACCACATCATTCCAAGAGTGAGACAAGCATCCAATGCATATCCATTGTACCTAACACAAAGGTAAGTACAAAATGGTCCCCAAACTAATTGGGTCCGAAGTAGTTAGACACACTACAACATATAGGACAAACTCCACAATACTATGTGCATATAGATATGAAATTGAATTTCATGCACATCTTAATCAAATTAGGATTTGATGGAGTTTACCCTATATATTGGATCAAAGAAAGTAACACATGCCATAAGATATACATATATTAAATATGTATGCACAATACTTTCAAGAACCAAAGGAATATACAATTTGGACAAAACACCAAATAAATCAAGAGACAATGGTTGCCCAAATTATATCAAAGAATCAAATCAACACAAGATTTACTCCAAAGACTTATCTCATAATAAGAAGCTAATTAAGCCTAAACACAAAGGAATGAGATAACCAACTCCCAAGAGAGCAAGGTTCCAACAAATAAACCAAACCCTCGACACTTTTTTTATGATGGCACAACGTACCAAGTAGAAAATTTTATGTCTCCCAAAACCAAAATTTTGATAATGATCAAGAGATGTTAAGCATTATAATAAATATAGAAGAGCTCCCCAAGATTGGTGCATTATCTAGGATTTTTCATATGAATACAAAATGCACAAAACTAGGATCATCACGCTACCTATATCTTCTAAAAATGCTAGAAAGTTTGAATAGACAACTTAGATCCATAAGTTGCAAGGAAGACACATGGGAGTCAAAGCACAACAAATTCATGTCAATAAATAAGGCAATTTAAACACAAGAGCCAATGTAGATATGATCAATAAATATCTACCTCATAATTGATTACCAATTGTCCTAGGACAAGAGGTATTAGGAAATATTTCCCGGTGGTAGTTTGTAAGTATACATAAGATCATATTTACAACGAACAAAGCATATGGTAAAAGATAAGAGTTAACCATCATGCAAAGAAAGTATCTTGATAGCTTCATTTAGTCATACCAACATGTAAGGCAATTAATAGTATTCATACCAACAAGCAAAGCAATTAATAATATTCATACCAACATGCCAAGAAATTAATAGTATGACTTGAAGCACATGGTTTTCCAAAAATGTATTGAGGGACACGTTGTGAAAAACCATGCCAAGAAAAACTTTCACAAATAAGATCCACAAAGATATTAGCAATGAAGCTATTTGTGGTGACCCTGCATACCACTGCATGTTGTAGTATGCCAGTCGTTGATATAACATTCGCGAAGTACCCTTCCGCAAATATCACATCCCTCAGAGTAGTACAACAGAACATAGCAAGGTCCATAACTCATTCACATATTATTACAATACACATACACAAGTCGTCTCGGAGCTCCTCTTGGGTCCTAAGATGATATCTCCTGGGTTCGAGGTGAACCCAACTTAACTTACAATACCATTGTCTCCTTAAACAAAACATTTATTTAATCGAGCAAGCAACATGGTAAGAGTTCGTGCTGCTCGGCTACTACTACTCCTCAGATATCTCTAGGCTTGTTCTCCTCCGGAAGCCTCCCCGGATCCGTAGACGATGATGTAGTCTACGCCTTCCACACCTCCTGAGAGCTCAGGTTCTTCATATCCGATGATCTCGGCTCCTTCAGTGTTGTCGTAGTCCTCCTCCAGACGATTCAGACAATCTAAGCATGGGGTTTAAGAGTGGTATGAGTACGAGCGTACTCAACAAGTTCATTATAGATAAGAGGTGTTTAATGCACTAGCTACGATATTAGACCGGAAAGTCTAATACCAATGCAAGTTTTGATAAACATTTCTTCAAGAGATTGCTTTTATTTCAAAGAGCTATGTCCGTCGGCCTTCACCGGTTTACTAGAACTTCATGGAGCTCCTTTCCGGCCGCGTTCGCAGTTCCTCAATCCCGGAACAGGGAGTGACGGAGTCACAGTTCTTTACACTCTGCAGAGGTGTGTTGCTTTACCCATAAGAGATCTTAACCTTGGTGCCAACCGGGCAGCTTTCCCGTCCACACTTCCTTAGGTGTGAGGTCCGGTATAAGGTCTAGCCAATCATGTTCCTCCGCTACCTCGAACACCCACCCTTTGTTGCATACCCCGACCCTGGGTCCTCGTCGGTCCTCTTATACCACTTAAGGATGGACCCCAACCACGACAACAGTTTGGGACTCGTTAACCAAACTCCTTCGCCGGTAGCTGCAACCCATCATAGACCGCAATACCGTGGGGACTTTAGGCTTCCCTGGCCCACCGCTTGTACTTCGAGCGACAAGTGTCTACGGACTATGCCGTGGGGACTTAAGGCTTCCCCAGCCCACCGCTTGCCCTGACAGATACAAGTGTCTACGGTAAAGCGCATCCGTTGATGAACGAGAGGTGGAAACACTTTTGACTATTCCGTCCCACTCCGGATCTTATGGTTAACACGGGTATTACGACACAAGAATCACTGGCGACATTTGTTGTTTAATCCTAGATGGATATAACCCGTGCAATGGAACCTCCACCATATCAACACAATCCATGGTTCCATTGCCCACCACATAGTCATATTCATAATTATGAAAGTAGTGGTTTTGATTTTTGTGCAATAGTGATAACCATAATACTTTGCAAGTAATTTGATAAAAATACTTCAAATGACATGAGCAAGTGATGAACTTGCTCGAACACTGCAAAGTGCTGCGGTTGGATGGTGTGGACTGACCCTTGTCCTCTTGTTCGAAAAATAGCATCATTGTCCGATAAGGGCAATGGTTAAAGAAGCAATTATGCATGATTCAGCTTTTAGGGTTTGTTTTCCCCCCTTCCGATGTCGTTATTATTTCATGTAAGAGGTTATTACTAAGAATAATTTGGAGATACTATATTTAGTGTAAATACAACCTTGAAATATTGTCAAGGTGTTTTGAAGTCCAAATGCATTAATGGACTTATTTTTATTATTGAAAATTATATGTGTGATTTAAATGATTATTTAAATCCTCAAATTAAGACTTATTCTTAATTGTCTTAAAAATTCTCTTTGATATTTTATTTAGATAGAGAATTTTATGCTGATCTATTTTCATATTTTTAATTATTTTTTAGAGCTTTGAATCATTTTCTATTTATTTTCAAAGTTTCTTGTTTATTTAAAATGTGAAATGACACATTTACCCCTGGGCCCACTCGTCGGGTGGCCCAGTGGGGTTAACCCTAACCCGAGCCACACTTGGGCTCGGTCGGCCCACTCGCCCCTTTACGCCCGCGTAGAACCCTAATCCCCCTCATCCTCTCGCGATGCTGCGGTCGCCTCGCCGCCGCCGCCCCTAATCCGACCGCCACCGGCCTTTCCCGTCGGCGAGGTCGGTATCAATCGAGCCTCCGCTCGACGGCGCATCTCTGGGTCCGCGTCGATTTGGCGTTCGCCGCCGTTCCTACTCGCCCCCAACCCTACTGCGCCTCCGTCGCCTGGATCCGTGGAGATCCGCTGTTCACCGGCGTCCCTGGTGCCGTGACGCCGCCGTGATGAAGCAGACGTTGCGGCGGGGTGATGGCCTGGCCTGGCTTGGCCTGGCGCCGCCGCTAGCCCGGCGTGTGCCGCCGTGCCGCCATGGTTGCGCGTCTCTGCTTCGCCTGGCTTGTAAGTTCTTACCGCCTCCTTCTCTCTCTCCTTCTGTTCCTGTTCGACTAGCTCCGCCACCGGCCTACTCTCCCTGTAGAGAAGCTTGCCGTGCAGAAGCGCTGCTGTTGCGCCTTGCTAGCCCTGCGCCTATGCTGCCGTTGTCTTGTGTTGCTGTGTCGTCTGCTGCGCTCTTACTCGCTGTGCTAGCCATGGATGCGCGTGTGCTGCTGCTCGTGATCTTGCTCTCGTGTATGCTGCTGCCATTATTCCTAGCTTCTGCGTTGTGCTGTTCTTCTTTATCAGTTGCTGTTGCAATTCATGAGCCCTAGCTCATGAGCTTACTTGTGGTGTTATGCTCAATTTTTACTTGTTACTGCTCGCTCGCTATCTTGCTCCTCGCCTCTCCTGTGGATACCTCCACTTGCCTCTGGTTTGTGCATGATCCTTGCCTTTGGCAAGTGCCAGTGCCCTGGTGTGCTATATCTTGTGCTTGATTTCATGAACATGCTCAATTGAGCATGGTTATTGGCTTAACAACACTATCCCGTGCTGAGTGATGTGTGCTCTCTTTGGGTAACTTGATTTAGTGGTACATCATGCCTTTGATGTGCTTCTGGATACAATTGTAAATGATTTATGTAATTGTCCGTGATATAACCGTTGCTTAACCGTGGATATTTTATTTATATGATTCATGGATTGCTGCCGGGCTTGCCCTTGTCAAGTTTTTGTATGCTAAGGTAAGCCACGATGATCATATAATCATCGATGCTTGATGATTTTCTCGCTGTCCTATGGCTTGTGTTTCACCGATGCTTTTACTTGACCTGTGTGGCACTCAAGCATGTGCTCGGTGCATGCTCTTGCTTACCCCCAGCCTGCTGTGGCTTGCAGTGATCTTCTAGATCATGAGCAAGTGTATGTATTACTGGTTGCTTGTGTATTTCAATTATCTGTCTAGTTTGGCTTAATCACATGGATAATTGATGTGAACTGCTCTGCAGTTATGATCATTTCATTGAGTTTGGTAGGGTTAGATGGATGCCAACACTTGGTTGTGTACCCTAGCCCTCCTTTTGAACCCTACTGGGTGATGATATCTGTGCATGGTTTCTTTGTTGGAATTGGTTAAGTGGTTGAGGTGATCCTGGCGGTATTCATGTGCTGCCTCGGGATGGCTCCCACCTATGTTGGCTTTCGTGATGGATAGATGCTCACCGGCTAGTCACTTGGTGAATTTCCGGTAGCTTTGATGATGATACACAAAATAGGCACATGTTGCCTATCAATCTGATGGTTTAGCTAGGCTAATGGGTGCTTTGTGACTCTGAATGGCTGCAAGGAGTAAATCCATGCTGGATTTCTCTCGGTGGTGACACTCGTGTTGTCACAACCGGTGTTCCCCGGTTTGATTTCCTTCCGGCTATTCATTCTTTTTGCTTGCACCACATGGCTTGGTAGCCGGATGATGATACAAATTGGGTTTCTCCCTTTTCTCGTTGCTGTGATGAATGCATGTGCTTATGATTTGAGCAAAGCTGTGGCTTGCTCATGATTATCCGTGTATACCTCACTCCAGCTCCTAGAAAGTTTGTTGGTGTAGAGGGTTTGCTTCTGTGATGATCTTATGCCTGCCCTGCTCCTCCTGACTTGCTGGTGATGCTTGATTGATTTCTGGTGATGGGGAATAGGTGAGACAGCTCTAGCTGTTCACCTATTCTTGGTGTTCTTGGCTGTTCTTGGTGCCTGGTGACTTACCCTGCTGCTTGGTCAATGAATGAGCTAGGGTTTGTTGTGGAAAAGTTTTTATATGGCTGGCCCTAGCTTCTATGGTCGACAGCTCTTGCCTGTCACTTTGGTGACTCCTCCCTGTGTTGTGTGTGTGTGCTGCATGCACACAGCCTTGTGAGCAGTGTGTGTGTGTGTGTACACCGGTACTATGCACTTGGACTTTGGGTGGATTGGCTCGGCGAAACTTGATCATATCCTCTTCATTTCCATTATTTGCTAACTCTGCCAAGTGGCAATGCCACTTGGCATAATTTCTTTCTTTGTTGTGCTTGTGTGCGGGAACAAAGTGATGACCAAGATGATCTTCAAGATCATCGGGATCAATGAATTCATGAAAATCACAATGTAGTTTAGGTCATTTAGATATCTTGTAATTTTCCTTTTTCTGTTTCTATTTATCCCATTCTTGTAATGTGTTGTAATTTCTTAATTCAAATCTGAATATTGTAAATGACATTGTATCTTGTGTGATTATTAATAAAGCTCAAAGTTTCCCTAATGAGCTTTACTAAATAAATGTAATGTTTATATCCTTTGATTATTCATATTTGTTTAATGAATTACCTCAATTTTGAATTATGGGATATTCATATTATGTTTAAATTTGAAATTCAAAAGTTCTTGTGTTTGAATTCAATCATGCAACTTAAGTTGTAATGCAATACTCTCCTCTCTTCTCAAAACCCTAGTTCAATTAGGTGAGTTACAAGTTTGTCGCACTCTCGAAACCCTAACCTCGTAAGGTGTCGAGAGAGAAACTTGTCCCCTTCGATGCAGTTTTTGTTTAAAAGCGCGAAATTTCCCAGAATTTACTATGCAATGCACATCCCTTTCTAAAATCTACCCCTCGATCGTCTCTAAACCTGGGACATTACAGCCTTTCCCCTTAAAGAAAACTTCGTCCCGAAGTTGTGGTTGTAATACCCGAACAGTTCGGGGTATGTTTTCTTCAGGTCTTCCTCTTTTTCCCAGGTGGCTTCCCTCTCGGGGTGATGCTTCCATTGTATCTTGCAATACTTGATCGCCTTATTTCTGAGTTGTTTCCAGCTTTCCTCGAGAATCTTGGCTGGCTTCTCGATGTATGTTAAGTCTGGTTGTAACTCAAGCTCCTCATGTGATATTGGTTCATCTGGGGTCTTCAAACATTTCCGAAGTTGTGACACATGGAATACATTATGAACTTGAGCTAACCTTCCCGGTAGATCCAACTCAAAGGCTAAACCTCGATTCTGACTCGGTATTTTGAAAGGTCCTATAAATCTAGGACTGAGTTTCCCTTTAACTCCAAATCTCTCGGAGTCCTTTCATTGGGCTTACCTTAAGATATACCATGTCTCCAACTTGTGGCTCCCAAGTTCTCCTCTTTTGATCGGCATAACTCTTTTGCCGACTACGGGCTATCTTGAGCTCTGTCTCCGATAATGTCAATGATTTGTTGTTTTTCCTTGACATAATCGGGGTTGAACTCTTTGCTTGCTCCGGCTTCATACCAACATATGGGTGATCTACACTTCCTTCCATACGAGCTTCAAATGGTGCCATCTTGATGTCTGCTTTGATAACTATTGTTGTATGAAAACTCGCTAAAGGTAGATGCTCCTCCCACGATCCTCCGAAGTCTAGGGCGAAGCCCTAAGCATATCTTCTAAGATCTGATTGGTTCTCTCGGTTTGTCCGCTCGTTTGTGGGTGATATGCGGTACTATAATCTAACTTGGATCCTAAAGCTTCGTGAAGTCTGCTTCCGAAATGTCGATGTGAACACGGATCCTCGATCCGACACTATCTTCTTAGGCACTCCATGCTTACTCACGATCTCCTTGATGTAAAGATCAATGAGTTTCTCTCCTTTATCCTCGCTGGTTTACCGCTAATAAGTGGGCGCTTTTCGTCAACCGGTCCACGATTACCCATATCATGTCCTTCTTTTTATTAGTCATGGGTAGTCCGGTGATGAAATCCATCCCTATTTCCTCCCATTTCCACTCTGGAATAGGTAGAGGTTGTAACTTCCCTGCCGGACTACGATGTTCAGCCTTCACTCGGCTGGAGGTATGGCATTCTGCCACATATTGTGCTATCTCCCTCTTCATGTTATTCCACCAGAATAGTTCCTTTAGGTCCATATACATCTTTGTACTTCCCGGATGTATGGAATATGGGGTTTGATGAGCTTCTCGGAGTATTACTTCCTTAATTTCAGCAATATCCGGAACGCAAATTCTTTTCTGGAACCATAATGATCCAGATTCTCCGCGATGAAATTCTGATGGTCTTCCCTCATCTATTCTTCTCATCTCCTCCACGATGAATGGATCGTCCATTTGACCCATCATTATCTCATTCTTCAGGTTGACATTTAACTCATCGGCTACTTGCAACGCTGATAATCCTTCATGGGCTTCCTTCTCCCAAAGTTGTATTTGAGCTTGGCTTATTTCCTTCCTCAACTCCGGTGATATTTCTTGTTCCACTCCTCCGGTACTCTTCCTACTCGGGGCATACTGCTACAACATTAGCCTTCCTCGGTGTGTAATTGATTGTCGGATCATAATCCTTAATCAATTCTAGCCATCTTTTCCGCCTCATGTTGAGTTCCTTCGAGTGAAGAAATATTTGAGGCTTTTATGATCGGTATAGAGCTCACACTTAGCTCCATAGAGAAAATGTCTCCATGTTTTAAGTGCAAATACGACAGCTGCTAATTCCAAATCATGTGTTGGATAATTCACTTCATGCGGTCTGAGTTGCCTCGATCCATAAGATATCACTTTCCGATCTTGCATGAGTAAACAACCCAATCCATGTTTGGATGCGTCACAGTACACGGTGTAGTCCTTGCCGACTTCAGGAACTGCTAACACCGGTGCCGTGGTGAGTTTTTCCTTCAGAGTTTGAAAACTCTTCTCACACTCCTCTGACCACACGAATGGTGTGTTCTTTCTTAACAGCTTTGTCATTGGTCCTGCTATCTTGGAGAATCCTTCAATGAATCTCCGATAATATCCTGCCATTCCTAGGAATCCTCGGATCTCCTTGACAGTCTTGGGTGCTTCCCATTCTAGAACTGCTGCTACCTTACTCGGGTTAACAGCTATTCCATCTTTACTAATGACGTGACCAAGAAATTCCACTTGATCTAGCCAAAATTCACACTTGCTGAATTTGGCATAAAGTTGATGTTCCCTTAGTGTTTGCAACACTAACCTCAAATGTTCAGCATGTTCAGCCTTGTTCTTGGAATATATCAAGATATCATCGATAAACACGATGACAAACTTGGCTAGATATGGCATGAAAATCTTATTCATGAGATTCATGAATATTGCTGGGGCATTGGTCAATCCAAAAGGTACTACAAGATATTCATGGTGTCCATATCTTGAGACAAAGGCAGTTTTCAGAACGTCTTCCTTCTTGATCTTTATCTGGTGATAACCGGATCTTAGATCAATCTTGGAAAAGACTCCCGCTCCTCTAACCTGATCAAATAGATCTTGTATTCTTGGAAGTGGATACTTGTTCTTGATTGTGACGTTGTTCAGATTTCGTAGTCTCCGCACATCCTTCTTCCTCCATCTCTTTTATCCACGAAGATCACGGGTGATCCCCATGGTGAAACACTTTCTTGAATGAATCCCTTTTGTTCCAAGTCATCCAATTGCTCCTTTAGTTCTTTCAATTCCTTAGGCCCCATTTTATATGGTGCTTTGGCAATCGGAGCTCGTTCCTGGAATTAGGTCGATAGTGAATTCTATCTCCCTATCCGGTGGCATACCGGGTAATTCCGCAGAAATACATCCTGGAATTCATTTACTACAGGTATATCTTCTAACTTCACCTCATTCATACTATTCAGCTGTAGTTCAACTTCAATCTGTGTATGTTTGTCTCCTTGGTAGATCATTCTACTTCCATCGGGGCTTTTCAAAGACACCGTCTTGTTCACATGATCGATCAATGCTCCATTAGATTCCAACCAGTTCATACCAAGAATGACATCAATGTCCTTCATCGGTAAAATGAAAAGGTCCGCGTCGAACGCGTACTTATTGATCATAATGACTTGTTTTTGTTTGGCATGGGTTACTACTATCGTTCCCCCACGTGAAAGTATGGTTATGGGTGTATCTAACTTAGTGCAACTAATCCCATGTTTAATGATGAATTGTTGAGAAATGAATGATGTAGTTGCACCGAGTATCAAAAAGTACTTTGCCGGGATGAGTGAGTATCCGGAGCGTACCTATCACCGCCCGGTCGAGTTGACCACCTCCTCCAGACTGGTACAGTTCAGCTTGCCGAAGGGCTTCTTATTCTTCCAATTCCCTCCGGTGTTTCCTCGATTTCCTCCTCCTCCACTATTCTTCTTGGGGCAGTCCTTCAACATGTGCCCCTCCTGACGACACCCAAAGCATATGATCTTGGGTTTCTTACAATCCTTCATGACATGTCCTTTTAAACCACAGGAATGGCATATAATCTGATTTGCAGACTGATATCCTTGGTTCCTCCTCTGATTGTTGTTGTTGTTGTTGTTGTTGTTGTTGTTGTTGTTGTTATACCGTGGCTTGAAACTCAAGCTGGTATTGGGCTTGTTACTAACAAACCTCTTAGGCTCATACTTGGCCTTCTTCCTCTTCTCTTCTTGCAGTTGTTTAAAGTCATCTTCAAGAGTGATGGCTGCATCCACCAACTCTTGGAATTCCGTTGCTCTCATCATCCGTAGCTGCACCTTAAACTGGGGACTTAACCCCCTCAGAAATCTCTTCTTCTTGTCCTCGGTATTGACTTCCTCAATCGCGTACCGGGACAGCTTGGAAAACTCCCTGACATAGGTCAGGATTGCCTTATCCTTCTGCTCGAGACTCTCGAACTCTCGACGCTTCAGTTCCACGATACTTTCAGGGACATTGGATTCCCTGAACTTCCTTGCGAACTCCTCCCAGGTAAATACCTTTCCTGCCGGATACACGGCTACAATATTGTCCCACCATGCTGCGGCAGGTCCACACAACAGATGGGTAGCATATCTAACCTTCTCTTGGTCATTACATCCAACAGTGTTGAGCTTGCGCTCAGTATCCATGAGCCAGTCTTCCGCGTCCATTGGCTCGGGCGCGTATGCAAAAGATATCGGCTTGGTTTTTTGGAAGTCTGCTAATGTGACTCCCTGGTTCTCAGGTCTCTCCACCCTATTCTGCTGAATCAGATCCTGAAGGAATTTGTTCTGCAGCTCCAGTGTTACACGCTGCCTCTCTTCCGCCAGTTGCATGTACTGGATAAAGTTTTGCTGCCTCATGGGTGGTGGTGGTGGTGGAAACTAATCTCTAGTTGCACTCTCAGCCTCTTCCTTCTCCTTTGCTTCGCGCTCCATGCGCTGCGCTTCCGTCTCATTTCCTAACGTTCCCGACATAATCCCCCTAGTTCTGCAACACAAGATGATACTCATAATTACTCCATGCGCAAGTTTTTCTGAGCTCAACATTGTGCACAGAACTAGTCACGCAATGGAAATCAAGAAGCAAATCCAAATCATACAAAACATATACCCTGTATATACATACATAAGTGGTCTTATTACAATACTCAAGTCGATGTGAGTATGCAAACTCACTTATTAAAGTATATGTACAAATTTATACAAATATTACAAACTATAATACACATGGTACTAGTGTATTATAGCCACGCCTCCCTTGGTGGACTTCTAATCGGTCTTCACTCCCGATACATTCCAGGCTTCCATCCGGTCGAACGTGTCGTCCTCCTGATAGACCCCGGAACATAAGGTCTCCCCGTTGGCTTGTAGTCCGAATCCGATGATGACCCTAAGGAGAAATCGGTGTTCACAAACCGATCGTTGAGTGCATCATAGTCCACCCATCGGGTGTACTCTCCTGTAGCCCCACCATAAAGGTTACCAAAACCCATACCCGACTCAACCTGTGTCGGATATCCTCCATCCACTCCTTCATTACTAGGATAGCTCTGGTTCTGAGTTGTTGCATCATCGTTCATCTCTCCATCATAATACTCAGTAGTACTATGGGTTCCAGTATCACTACCCAACGCCAACCCCTGGAATTCTCGATTGGAGTCTCGGAACGCTGATTGTTTCCGGATTCCTCGCTGCCTTCGTATCCCCCATAGGAACTATTCAGGTAGTTCCTAGGTGTAATAGGTGTAGGTTCACGTGCAAGTGGATCAAAACTGATGTAGTCACCAGCTGAATAAACTGGTGTGTGTACCACATTCTCCATAGGTTCTTTGCCCCTACTCTCCTCCTCGGGTTCAGTGAACTCCTCAAGCATCGTATCAATTGCTCCTATCAGATGATGATTCAGCTGAAAGAGTAATGATATGAAGTTACGGCTATTGTCCATGTATTTGGCTGCTTCGGCTGGTTTACTTTTGGCATATTTGAAATGGTTCAGCATGGGATCATTGTCTTCCTCCATATGAGGAATGTGGGTGAATTCGGAACCCATAAGCGCTTTCGTCTTATGCTCCCGAATGTCGGTTATGGCTCTCATAACAGCTATATGATAGGCTGTGTTGGTTGTCCTAGCTTCTCCAGCTGGCATGACTACGCTCATTCCCAAAGATTCGGGAAGTCGCAGTCCTACTCTGCACTTGGCCAACACCGATCCATCATAGAACATGTACTTCTTTACTGGAATCTGGGGATCGCACCCAAATTCTAGTAACATGGCTCGTAGGATATCAGCAAGCCCTCCTTGGTATTCGTTCAGTGTGGAATCCATAACTTTCACGTTTCTCCCTGGTCGTGAACTTGCCATGTTGGTTGTAGAATAGAAAGATTATGAGATTAGTAATAATGCATCATAATAGAGATAATAAAGAATTATCGCACTAAAAGATATGATTGTTGTATTCTCAATTGAATATACACCATATTTTTAGAGAATTCTTTACTAATCCTATTTGACTCCTAACGTTTAGTCCCATTTACTAGGTTCCAACCTAAGGTCAAAGCTTCGCTCCGATACCAACTGTGGTGACCCTGCATACCACTGCATGTTGTAGTATGCCAGTCGTTGATATAACATTCGCGAAGTACCCTTCCGCAAATATCACATCCCTCAGAGTAGTACAACAGAACATAGCAAGGTCCATAAATCATTCACATATTATTACAATACACATACACAAGTCGTCTCGGAGCTCCTCTTGGGTCCTAAGAGGATATCTCCTGGGTTCGAGGTGAACCCAACTTAACTTACAATACCATTGTCTCCTTAAACAAAACATTTATTTAATCGAGCAGCAACATGGTAAGAGTTCGTGCTTGCTCGGCTACTACTACTCCTCGGATATCTCTAGGCTTGTTCTCCTCCGGAAGCCTCCCGGATCCGTAGACGATGATGTAGTCTACGCCTTCCACACCTCCCGAGAGGTCAGGTTCCGCATAGCCGATGATCTCGGCTCCTTCTGTGTTGTCGTAGTCCTCCTCCAGACGATTCAGACAATCTAAGCATGGGGTTTAAGAGTGGTATGAGTACGAGCGTACTCAACAAGTTCATTATAGATAAGAGGTGTTTAATGCACTAGCTACGATATTAGACCAGAAAGTATAATACCAATGCAAGTTTTGATAAACATTTCTTCAAGAGATTGCTTTTATTTCAAAGAGCTATGTCCGTCAGCCTTCACCGGTTTACTAGAACTTCATGGAGCTCCTTTCCGGCCGCGTTCGCAGTTCCTCAATCCCGGAACAGGGAGTGACAGGTCACGATTCTTTACACTCTGCAGAGGTGTGTTGCTTTACCCATAAGAGATCTTAACCTTGGTGCCAACCGGGCAGCTTTCCCGTCCACACTTCCTTAGGTGTGAGGCCCGGTATAAGGTCTAGCCAATCATGTTCCTCCGCTACCTCGAACACCCACCCTTTGTTGCATACCCCGACCCTGGGTCCTCGTCGGTCCTCTTATACCACTTAAGGATGGACCCCGACCACGACAACAGTTTGGGACTCGTTAACCAAACTCCTTCGCCGGTAGCTGCAACCCATCATAGACCGCAATACCGTGGGGACTTTAGGCTTCCCCGGCCCACCGCTTGTACTTCGAGCGACAAGTGTCTACGGACTATGCCGTGGGGACTTAAGGCTTCCCCAGCCCACCGCTTGCCCCGACGGATACAAGTGTCTACGGTAAAGCGCATCCGTTGATGAACGAGAGGTGGAAACACTTTTGACTATTCCGTCCCACTCCGGATCTTATGGTTAACACGGGTATTACGGCACAAGAATCACTTGGCGACATTTGTTGTTTAATCCTAGATGGATATAACCCGTGCAATGGAACCTCCACCATATCAACACAATCCATGGTTCCATTGCCCACCACATAGTCATATTCATAATTATGAAAGTAGTGGTTTTGATTTTTGTGCAATAGTGATAACCATAATACTTTGCAAGTAATTTGATAAAAATACTTCAAATGACATGAGCAAGTGATGAACTTGCCTGAACACTGCAAAGTGCTGCAGTTGGATGGTGTGGACTGACCCTTGTCCTCTTGTTCTGAAAAATAGCATCATTGTCCGATAAGGGCAATGGTTAAAGAAGCAATTATGCATGATTCAGCTTTTAGGGTTTGTTTTCCCCCCTTCCGATGTCGTTATTATTTCATGTAAGAGGTTATTACTAAGAATAATTTGGAGATACTATATTTAGTGTAAATACAACCTTGAAATATTGTCAAGGTGTTTTGAAGTCCAAATGCATTAATGGACTTATTTTTATTATTGAAAATTATATGTGTGATTTAAATGATTATTTAAATCCTCAAATTAAGACTTATTCTTAATTGTCTTAAAAATTCTCTTTGATATTTTATTTAGATAGAGAATTTTATGCTGATCTATTTTCATATTTTTAATTATTTTTTTAGAGCTTTGAATCATTTTCTATTTATTTTCAAAGTTTCTTGTTTATTTAAAATGTGAAATGACACATTTACTCCTGGGCCCACCTGTCAGGGTGGCCCAGTGGGGTTAATCCTAACCCGAGCCACACTTGGGCTCGGTCGGCCCACTCGCCCCTTTCTGCCCCGCGTAGAACCCTAATCCCCCTCATCCTCTCGCGATGCTGCGGTCGCCTCGCCGCCGCCGCCCCTAATCCGACCGCCACCGGCCTTTCCCGTCGGCGAGGTCGGTATCAATCGAGCCTCCGCTCGACGGCGCATCTCTGGGTCCGCGTCGATTTGGCGTTCGCCGCCGTTCCTACTCGCCCCCAACCCTACTGCGCCTCCGTCGCCTGGATCCGTGGAGATCCGCTGTTCACCGGCGTCCCTGGTGCCGTGACGCCGCTGTGATGAAGCAGACGTTGCGGCGGGGTGATGGCCTGGCCTGGCTTGGCCTGGCGCCGCCGCTAGCCCGGCGTGTGCCGCCGTGCCGCCATGGTTGCGCGTCTGCTCGCCGCCTGGCTTGTAAGTTCTTACCGCCTCCTTCTCTCTCTCCTTCTGTTCCTGTTCGACTAGCTCCGCCACCGGCCTACTCTCCCTGTAGAGAAGCTTGCCGTGCAGAAGCGCTGCTGTTGCGCCTTGCTAGCCTGCGCCTATGCTGCTGTGTCTTTGTGTTGCTTTGTCTTGCTGCTTGCGCTCTTCTTGCTTGTGCTAGCCATGGATGCGCGTGTCTTGCTTCTTTGTGATGCTGCTTCTGTGTATCTTGCTGCCATTATTCCTAGCTTCTGCGTTGTGTCTGTTCTTCTTTATCGATTCTCTGTTGCAATTCATGAGCCCTAGCTCATGAGCTTACTGTGGTGTTGTGCTCAATTTTTACTTGTTACTGTTGCTGCTATCTTGCTCCTGCCTCTCCTGTGGATACCTCCACTTGCCTCTGGTTTGTGCATGATCCTTGCCTTTGGCAAGTGCCAGTGCCTGCGGTGTGCTATATCTTGTGCTTGATTTCATGAACATGCTCAATTGAGCATGGTTATTGGCTTAACAACACTATCCCGTGCTGAGTGATGTGTGCTCTCTTTGGGTAACTTGATTTAGTGGTACATCATGCCTTTGATGTGCTTCTGGATACAATTGTAAATGATTTATGTAATTGTCTGTGATATAACTGTTGCTTAACTGTGGCTATTTTATTTATATGATTCATGGATTGCTGCCAGGCTTGCCCTTGTCAAGTTTTTGTATGCTAAGGTAAGCCCTGATGATCATATAATCATCAGTGCTTGATGATTTTCTGCTGTCCTATGGCTTGTGTTTCACTGATGCTTTTACTTGACCTGTGTGGCACTCAAGCATGTGCTGGTGCATGCTCTTGCTTACCCCCAGCACCTGCTGTGGCTTGCAGTGATCTTCTAGATCATGAGCAAGTGTATGTATTACTTGGTTGCTTGTGTATTTCAATTATCTGTCTAGTTTGGCTTAATCACATGGATAATTGATGTGAAGCTGCTCTGCGAGTTATGATCATTTCATTGAGTTTGGTAGGGTTAGATGGATGCCAACACTTGGTTGTGTACCCTAGCCCTCCTTTTGAACCCTACTGGGTGATGATATCTGTGCATGGTTTCTTTGTTGGAATTGGTTAAGTGGTTGAGGTGATCCTGGCAGTATTCATGTGCTGCCCTGGGATGGCTCCCACCTATGTTGGCTTTCTGTGATGGATAGATGCTCACTGGCTAGTCACTTGGTGAATTTCCAGTAGCTTTGATGATGATACACAAAATAGGCACATGTTGCCTATCAATCTGATGGTTTAGCTAGGCTAATGGGTGCTTTGTGACTACGAATGGCTGCAAGGAGTAAATCCATGCTGGATTTCTCCGGTGGTGACATCTGTGTTGTCACAACCGAGTGTTCCCTGGTTTGATTTCCTTCGGCTATTCATTCTTTTTGCTTGCACCACATGGCTTGGTAGCCGGATGATGATACAAATTGGGTTTCTCCCCTTTTACGTTCGTTGTGATGAATGCATGTGCTTATGATTTGAGCAAAGCTGTGGCTTGCTCATGATTATCTGTGTATACCTCACTCCAGCTCCTAGAAAGTTTGTTGGTTTAGAGGGTTTGCTTCTGTGATGATCTTATGCCTGCCCTGCTCCTCCTGACTTGCTGGTGATGCTTGATTGATTTCTGGTGATGGGGAATAGGTGAGACAGCTCTAGTTGTTCACCTGTTCTTGGTGTTCTTGGCTGTTCTTGGTGCCTGGTGACTTACCACTGCTGCTTGGTCGATGAATGAGCTAGGGTTTGTTGTGGAAAAGTTTTTATATGGCTGGCCCTAGCTTCTATGGTCGACAGCTCTTGCTTGTCACTTTGGTGACTCCTCCCTGTGTTGTGTGTGTGTGCTGCATGCACACAGCCTTGTGAGCAGGCTGTGTGTGTGTGTACACCAGGTACTATGCACTTGGACTTTGGGTGGATTGGCTCGGCAGAAACTTGATCATATCCTCTTCATTTCCATTATTTGCTAACCTGCCAAGTGGCAATGCCACTTGGCATAATTTCTTTCTTTGTTGTGCTTGTGTGCAGGAACAAAGTGATGACCAAGATGATCTTCAAGATCATCAGGATCAATGAATTCATGAAAATCACAATGTAGTTTAGGTCATTTAGATATCTTGTAATTTTCCTTTTTCTGTTTCTATTTATCCCATTCTTGTAATGTGTTGTAATTTCTTAATTCAAATCTGAATATTGTAAATGACATTGTATCTTGTGTGATTATTAATAAAGCTCAAAGTTTCCCTAATGAGCTTTACTAAATAAATGTAATGTTTATATCCTTTGATTATTCATATTTGTTTAATGAATTACCTCAATTTTGAATTATGGGATATTCATATTATGTTTAAATTTGAAATTCAAAAGTTCTTGTGTTTGAATTCAATCATGCAACTTAAGTTGTAATGCAATACTCTCCTCTCTTCTCAAAACCCTAGTTCAATTAGGTGAGTTACAAGTTTGTCGCACTCTCGAAACCCTAACCCTGTAAGGTGTCGAGAGAGAAACTTGTCCCCCTTCGATGCAGTTTTTGTTTAAAAGCGCGAAATTTCCCCAGAATTTACTATGCAATGCACATCCCTTTCTAAAATCTACCCCTCGATCGTCTCTAAACCTGGGACATTACACTATTTAAGCAAATTGGAGCTTGTTTGACCAAACATGCCACATAGGAGAGAGATAATTTACGATATCAATTCTATGTGACACAACCTCAAATGTTCACATTTTATAGGCTTGTAATATGCACAAAGCTTATTACTCCCCCATAATGTGATAAGGAATTTATTTTCACAAGAGGCAAATAAGATCCAACTAGAGATATTAATGGACAATAGAATTTGAATTTCTCATGAATATGACATACCACATAGAGACTAGATAATCTTGCAATATCAATTCTAAGTGATATTCCTCATGTACACACATTGTTAGGATCATGAAATTCCGAAAGGAATATCACTTCCCCGAAACGGGATAGTCCATTAATTGCTCATAAGAGCCATATAAGATACAACAAGATGCAAAGAGGCTCCAACACAAACACAAATACATGGTGTGCAACCCAACGTGCATAGACTTGATTTCTCAAGAAAAACAAGTAGGAAGCACAACATATACAAACACATGTTAGGAACAAAACTAACACATGCAAAGGGGCGAGTAACTTTCAATATAAATGAGTTGAGCACATGTTACCGCAAGGAGGAACATTGAATATATGATAGAAGCAAGATAACCAAGACTTGTCTTGAGATAATATAAATGATGAAGATCCCTTAATTCTTCATGATGTAGCCAAGTCTCCAATGCCCTCCAAAAAGCACCTATTGATCAAGTTTTGGATTGTTGGTCCCCAACTAAGTTGGGTCCTAAGAGGTTAGTGACAATAGGCTTGGCAACCCAAATGGTTCTTTTCTTGACACCACTTTGAGCACCAACAAATTTGGCAAACACATTGCCACCCTCATCCTTACGAAGAGAATAAACATCATCAATGGAGATAGAGTTGGATGAGGTACCAGTAGTGCAAAAGAAGGAGATGTGGCCCTTCTCGCGGCATATGTAGCAAGTTCTTTTCTTCTCCTTCTTCTCACTAGATTTCTCCACAATGGGAGCATTGGCTTGATTCTTCTTAGGAAGTGACATTTCTTCAACTTGAGGTTGAATATGAGTTTGAGCTTGAGGCCGCTCCCCTTTTTTGCTTCTTCTTCAAAGGGCAAGATCTAACATGATGCCCTTCAATTTTGCACTTGAAGCAAACAATCTTGGCCGGGTCTTTGACTTGTAATTGGCCCTTCTTAATCTTGTTGTTCTTGGACTTGATCTTGTTGTTGGAGTTGAATCCAAGTCCACTCTTGTCATTGGGGGATTGTTGCACACTTAACATCTTATCAAGTTTGCATTTCCCTTCATGACCCTTTACCAAGTCGTTCTTCAAAGAAGAGACTTGAGCCTTGAGCTCTTTGATTTCCTCTACATGGTTAGTAACAACACAAGTACTAGAGGAAGTAGAACCTTCATTGTTTGAGCAACAAGGCAAGGAAGATAATTCATCACAAGATTTAGCAATATTATGAGTGGATGAATTACTAGGACTAGCACATGGCAATATAACATTTTGAGTAGTAGTGCTAGTACCCACATGAGGCTCACAAGGTGTTGCCTTAGATATTATAGCCTCATGATCTAACTTTAGCCTATCATGAGAGGCTAGAAGATCCTCATATGAGCTAGAAAGCTTTCCATGATTTTCTTCCAATTTCCCATAATTGCTAGTTAGCAATTTAAGTTGAGCCCTTAGCTCATCATTCTCCTTCAAGATAGATGCTTCACAAGAATTAGAGTTAGTAGCACAAGCATCATTATTAATAGAAACGGGAGAAGGCAAGTTGTCATGCTCTTTTAGATAAGAAGCTTTAAGTTGCTCATGCGACTCGGTGAGTTTGGTGAGCGCACTCTCAATAACCCTTGAGCCCTTTTTGAGTTGCTCAAAATCCTCAAGGAGTTTAGCATTAACAAACACAAGCTTATCATTTTTTAGCTTTAGTTCATTTGCCACCTCAAGAGCTCTATCATGGTTTTCCTTTTCTCTAGACAATTCTAGAGCAAAGGTTTCCTCAAGAGCTTCCTTGGTGGTTTGTTCTTCTTCAAGTTCATCCTTTAGAGATGCCACATCATTGGCATACTCTCGTTCAAGAGCAACCATTTTATCAATGGTGTTCTCATGCATCCAAATAAGTTTTTGGCTCTCAATAGCGGTAGTCAAGATTTCAAAGAAGTGAGTGCTAGCAATTTTATCTTTGCAAATAACCTTGAATAAGCTCTTAACCTTATCGCGTAGAGAGACAACCCAATCCTCTTCTTCATATTCATCCTCATCCTTATCACCACGAGACATATTAGGTTCCATGGTAGGAGGTACCGTGGAACCCTTGGCCATAAGGCATATATGAGGACCGTGAGATAAAGATGAGGAGTTACTTGAGGCTCCTTTCAAGATCTTGTCTTGACCAATAGCATCTTTGGTTTCCTCTACATTGTTAGACACACAACAACTAGAGGAAATAGAAGCATTTTTATCATGGCCACAAGACAATGCAAGCATATCATCATTAGATTTATTCAAGCAACTTACACATGATATGCAAGGACTATCAACACAAGCATGTAAATCATTTCTAGTGCTAGATGTGTTTGAGTCCGTAGATGAAGCATTGCAATGAGATAGAGATGAAGAATCATCAATAGTAAGCTCAATATCAACATTGCAATTTTCATCACCACTCACCATATCATTACCTTGTGTCTTGACACACTTTGGTGAAGTGGATGAAGATGAGAACTCATCACGGCCGGAAGTGGAAGCAATACAATCATCCTCAATAATATTGGACACATCATATTTATCTTGAAGCTTAGTCCATAATTCATGAGAGCTCCCAAAAGGCATGATTGACGAAGTAACTACATTGCTCACAACAATGGAAAACACATGAGAAGCAAGAGCATCGAGGCAAGAGTTTTTGTCCTCCTCAAGAGATAAATTTTGAGGATCCTTAGGAGAAGAAAAACCCATGCCAAGAAATCGCTCCATGTCCGGGGACATACCCCGTAAGATTTTAAGCACATAAATTTTCCATATGTCATAATTTGTGCCATCAAATATAAACAAGTTATTGTGCGCTAATCCCCTAACCGACATCTTTACTCTCAAGGCAGTGAAGCCTAAGAATGAGAGACCTTGCTCTGATACCAATTGAAAGGACACGGATGTCGCCTAGAGGGGGGTGAATAGGCGGTTTAAAACTTTTACGAGATGGGCTTAACAAATGCGGAATAAAACTAGCATTTACTTTGTCAAGCCCAAAGCCTATATACTATGGTTCACCTATGTGCACCAACAACTTATTCTAAGCAAAGGTTCACCTATGTGCACCAACAACTTAAGCTAAGCAATACAAGCAAGTAAGTGATAGCAAGATATATATATATATAACTTCAAGCACGATGGCTATCACAAGGTAAAGTGCATAAGTAAAGAGCTCGGGTATCGAGATAACCGAGGCACGCGGGAGACGATGATTTATCCCGGAGTTCACACTCTTGCGAGT
Source organism: Lolium rigidum (assembly GCF_022539505.1). Lineage (NCBI taxonomy): Eukaryota > Viridiplantae > Streptophyta > Magnoliopsida > Poales > Poaceae > Lolium > Lolium rigidum. The sequence goes on from NC_061508.1 coordinate 301,947,623, forward strand.
GCTAATCTCCGGTGGAGAGGTGCGGTTGCTTAGTGCTCCCGAACGCCACAAGAGGCTCACCTTGAGGTGTGGTTGCTCGATGCACACCAACGCCACAAAGGCCTCACCCCAAGATGCGGTACTCACACCACACACCGAACGCCACGAAGGCGCCTCACCTAAATCTCCGGTGACCCTCGCCACAAAGGCCTAGGTCACGGTTCCACTAAGGGATTTCCTCCGAGGCGGAAACCGGGCCTTAAACAAAGATTGGGGCACACATCCACAACTTAATTGGAGGCTCCCAACAAACCGCCACAAAGGCATAGAATCCGTCTAGGGTTCCAAGAACCCAAGAGTAACAACCTTCTTGTTTTCACCACCACGAATCACCGTGGAGAACTCAAACCGATGCACCAAATGCAATGGCAAGAACACCACAAAGATGCTCAAGTCCTTCTCTCTCAAATTCCAACAAAGCTACAAAAGCTATTGGGGAATAAGAGAGGAAGAACAAAGGAATTCACAAAGAACACCAAGATCAAGATCTAGAGAGTTCCACTCACAAAGAGATGGATTTGATTGGTAGAAATGTAGATCTAGATCTCCTCTCTCTTTTCCCTCAAATGGGGGCAAGAATCATGGAGGGATTGAGAGAAAGTGCAAGCTTCTCTAGTTCAACAATGGAGGAGAGAGAGAGAGAGAGAGAGAGAGAGAGAGGGAGAGAAGCCCCTTGTTCCAATGGGGAAGAAAGGTATTTATATGAGAAGGTGCTCCAGATCTGACCGTTATGCACATTTCTGAGTAACACCGGAAGTTCCGGCCAGGAGGGCCGGAAGTTCCGGCTGGCACCGGAAGTACCGGCCGGGAGGGCCAGAACTTCCGCCAAGAAGATTCTGCGTCAGACGACCTGGTCAAAAAAGATTGGGGCGGAACTAGGGCGGAACTTCCGGCGACCGCAAGTTCCGGCCAAGTTCCGGAATTGCGAGAAAACCATACTGGAACTATCTGCGAGTAAAAACGACGTTTCCGGAACTTGCCCGGAAGTTGGGCGGAAGTTCCGCTGACCGGAACTTCCGGCCAACAGCACCGGAACTTCCGACCAACGAACGACGAGCTTCAACGTAATAGTGGGGGTGATTTTCTATTATTTTTAGAGGTTCAATACCTCAACATGAGAAACCGAGAAAATCACCAAACTCGAAAACGCAACAAGTGATCTATGCAAAATCCGTTTTCGATGAACTAGGGCTTGTCATGAGAATAAGCACAAGCTCTAAGACATCCCATGGATAAGATCCAAATAACAACCAAGAAATATGATGCAAGGATGCAAAGGTTTGAGCTCTCTCTGAACGATACGCTCGAGTTACTCACTCGAGAGCCCTCTTGATAGTACGACAACTAAACTATAAACCGGTCTCCAACTACACTATGAGACAGGTAGAAAGAAACCCTATCAAGAGCAAACCTTATACTTGCGCATTCCACTTGAGCTCGATGATGACGATCTTGACCTCAACAAGATGGAACGCCTTTCTTGATTGTGCTTGCTTGATGAAGTCTTGTGGATTGCTCCCCCATAATCCACCATGGGAGAGCTTCTTCTTTGACGCCACTTCACATATCCATGATCACCATATGGATGGCAAGCTTCAAGCATATTATCTCTTCGAGATGGCTCATCTTGAACTTGCACTTCATTTCGTTGATGTCTTGAAGTAACTTGAGGGCTCACTTCATCTTCATCTTCAAGACATACTTGACACTTGATATCTTTCATCAATTTCTTCTTATTGCAACCTTGAAGCCAACAAATGGTTCAAGCATTGCCTATGGAAAACACCTACAAATATAACTCAATGCAAACATTAGTCCATAGGGATTGTCATTAATTACCAAAACCACACATGGGGGCTCCATGCACTTTCAACTGGCAGCGGGTCAAGGTGGTGTTCGACGAGCGCAAACTCGTTGACCCGTACTTCAACAGGACGGTGATGGATCACGTCGACAAGGCAATGGGCACCAATTGGGGGATCGTCCAGGCGGCGTGCAACAAGTGGTACGGCGTACAGGAGGAGATCGACAAACATGCCATGAGCGGCGAGGACTTTGAAGCAAAGGTATACTCACTCGCCGTGGTTCCTCCGTCGACCCTACATCGCCTAATTGTCGGCCTGTTTTTGCAGATGCGGCGGGCGCTCGACTTGTACGCGGCAGACAACGGCGGCCAGATGTTCAAGTACCTCAACGTATTCGCCCGCATCTCGGAGTGCGACAAGTGGAAGGTGGTGCGCAAGAATCTCGCCAACAACAAGGGCGAGCAGTAAAACCCCGACACTCCAGCCCCTGCCGCGTCGGCGGGCCACCCCGAGCTTGGATAGAAGAAGCTCAAAGAGCAGAAGAAGGCCGGCCATCCAGCCGACATGTTGCAGGCGTCCTTCGACAAGTGCTGGGTCGACGCCAGGGCGCACGCCGCCGGGAGGGACGAATAGCAGGCCGTGCGGTGGAAGGCGATGCTCGCCAACCAGGGCGTCCGGATTGCCTTGCTCAAGGAAACAGCCGCGGCGAAGAAGAGGAACACCGACCTGGCGTTCCTGATCGGCGGTAACAACGCCAACATGGACGAGGAGACGAGGGCTTGGTACGACGCCCATCGCCAAGACATCCTCTGGCCACCGTCGGCTCCTTCGTCCTCCGCAACGACGTCTACTCCCGCCGCTTCGATAACTGCAGACGCCGATGCTTCGCCTGACAATGCCGATGCGATGCCTGACGCCGATGCTTCGCCTGACGGGACCGCCGATGAGCCTGTAGTCATCTAGTTTCGATCCCCGGAATGTGACTAATCCGATCGCCGGACAAAGGCGATTCTTTTGTGTAGCGGGAAGACAATGTTTTGAATCTATCACTGATGAGCGAAAGCTAGGGATGCGACTGGTAAAATGTTGCCCCCCACGCCCTTTTTACATCCAATCCAGCGTTTGTTAAATCCGGATTTACACCCAGGGCTCAAACGACTGGGATGCTCTTAGGCCAAATGAATGGTCAGAAAAGGAGCACAAATGAGCTCGGGACCAGAAACGCTCTTCCCTCTTATATTTTGTTAATCAAGTTGAACGTTTTCTACAAACTACACAGATTTTTGACATCCTATGAGTTTGAGGATGTTCCCCCGTTTTGCAATCCGGACATGGTAACTTCTTTTTGACAGATCGGACATGGCAGACATTTTGGGTGTGTTTGGTATCCAGAGCTCCCTTTGGCGCAATTTTTGGTCCATTCGATTTTCTAAGCTACCCACGTTGTAACATGGTTCTTAAAGCACCCTCAGGCCATGCTTAGGAGAAGCACCCTCAGGCCATGCCTAGGAGGAACACTCGAATCATCCGTTTCCAGCGAGCTACCCTCATCTCCGTAAAAAGCGACAACACCGCGTTCCACAGAGTCACCGAGGGGAGATGGCGCGAGCTTGAGCGGAACTGCGAAAAATTGGCGGGATGAACTGTCACCGCCCTCAAAATGGGCAACTCTCTCATCGTCAATTCCAAATCCCCCACCCCCTCCTCCATTTCGAACTCATCCAGATCTAGCGACAAGCCAGCTCGTCCTCGCCCGCAAGGTCGGCGAGGCTGCCGGCGGCGACTTTGGCTGTAGCGGCGGCGACTGGCCACTGCTTGTCGTCTTCTTCCTCTGCGTCGATCCCTCCGGTTATTGTAAGCTTTTGAAACCCTAGCCTTAGATCTGTTAGAACTTGTAGGTACACAGGGAGATCTGAGAGGCTCCATTGTAAGCAATTCCTTCGTCGTCGGTCCCCCTGACAGGATCTTCGTCTCACACTTTCATGGTTGTCGTGGTTGGATCTGACTCTAGCACGGAGACGGTTGTCGTGGTTGGATTTGACTCTAGCACGGGGACAATTGTGCTGCCTGCTTGTGAGCTAGGATCACTTTCTTCCCCGATCTGGTGCTGCGTGTGGATCCTCTGATTATAAGGAGGCTCATTATTTTGTGGTTGTAGCTTATGGTGGTTCATTGATGTGCAAATGCTTCCGGATGTTCATGTGGTAATTCATTCATGTGCTAATGCTTAGCTATGTTCGTCTGGTACTTGTCATGTAGGCGATCATACCACTGGGCTCTCCTGATCTTTCTACTCCATCCGCCAACCGTTATGATTCTCTGTTTGCACACAAACGTGCCATGGTTTGACAACCAAATTTGTGTTTAACCGCTTGGTTGAGCTCGTCAATATAAGCATCTGCTTTAACCTAGGATTCAAAGAGGCACAGATGTAGAAGGTAGCTGATGATGTTCTTGCATTCACTGGCATATATGTGAGCACTCTTCAAGTCGACAACCACATCAGAAAGTGAAGTACCAAGTGGAGCGTCATAAGCAAGATCAAATCTGATCGCAATATCCAATGGAGCGAACATGGTTGCTGCTTCTATCTTGGAGATGAAGAAATGCTGCAAGAGTATCTGAAGATAATAAGCTTCATGGAGTTCCTTTCTTGATCTTACATTAGGTCATTGTCATCCGCCCTTACACTTGTTCCTTGTGAATTGCAGTGCTACCCGAGGCATCGTGAGTACGTCAACAACCTAATCATGAACTATGCTCAACTGAAGACAATCTTCACGCCCCGGTTTGTCTACAAGGCGCAGTTGTACCAACCTCAATCACTTGTTGGTCACGACACTCAACTTCATTGCATACAACAAAGAAAAGTATGCCGAGTACCGTGAGCCGCAGCCATCAGAGAGGAGGACCCGGCTACACAAGCAGTTTCCTGCTTAGTGCTTCTACTTCGTTCTTCATCATCCTCTCGATGATGGTCATGATGTGCTGAAGAGTTCATGCATATTTTGGAAGATGGTCTCATATCTCTCCATTAGCTATGACTTATTTGAATCTGATCCCCGGTCTGTAATGATGAACTTGTTCGAGGTGGTATATACTAACCCATTGCATGATGAACCTGTGATGCATCACGAAGTATAGTTGTTTTACTCGTGATGCATCGCCCAGTAAGATAACTACTTATTGTGTATTACCATCATATTTTGATGAACTGAATGTTGCTAAATGTGTTATTATTCAGTTAGCACTAGTGGGTAACCTCACCACTGAAATGGAAGGTGTTACCACATCACGCTAATGACTACAACAATACAAAGTGTGCGTTGCACCACCACGGCAGAAAGATGTATGTGCAGGCACCCAAACAACGAGGATTGTCTTCCCTCTTCCTGGCCAGGAACCTCTTCCTGGCCAGGAACTATGAGCATAAAGCCTTCTTCCCTTTTAAGTCCCTTTTATTTAAGTTTTTGCTCCTGTCTCTTATGCTTTATTGTTGACCTTTGAAAGATTGAAATTCCCAATTTGTTCCTAGCAAACTTGATCATTTTGTAGGAAAACAAAACAAGATCCAGATCTACTTTTTCACCAAAATCGTATTTGATTTTTTAAAGAGTGCTTCTTACTTGATATTTTTGTTTAGAAAACTCTAGGCGGTTAGGAATCATCCGTAAGCTTCCAAATCGTTGTTTGTTGATAGAAGGATTGAAGAATTGGAGATCACCGATAGATTCACCGGCAATGAAAGGGATCTCACTTTGATGTGTGACACCTAAGTGAAAAAAGTTAAATCTAAGAGATGTTATTGTGGATTTCTATTTGGCACGGCCTCTATGTAAATTAGAGGGCTTCAAAGGGCTTGAATTTTTGGGATACATAGCAGAATTCATATTCTCTTTCCACCTTTGTTTACCCCATTTTCTTTTTTACCTGTGCTTGCTTTCTTCACAAAATTATTGTGAATATAAATATACTATTGGGATCTAAGGGCTTGTTTGATTCAAACAATTTCAAAATTATAGAAATAGAAAAAACACAGAAACAATTGTTATGTCCTGTGAAATACTACAAGAATGCAAAAACCAGAAATTAGGTAAAGAAGTTTGGTTGCACCATATAAAAAACACAGAAAATTTCTATTGAGTATATGTCATAGTAGTCATAAACACATAAAAAAACTACAATAGATTTAATCTCTGCTAGAAATACTATAAAATTGTAGTGTAGCAAAACAAACCATAGAAAATTTGAAGGGTTCAATCCTTCAAATCAAATATACTCTATAATGAAAATTTGATGGGACTCAAAATCCTATATTTCTTTTAAAATCCTTTGTAGAATTAATATCCAAAGGAAAACCTCCTTGAGGTTACTACCACCGTCCCATAGGACTTGTACACATTTTTAGTTTGTTATTTAGTCAACATAATATCAATTATACATGTAAATTTAATTTGGTACATGAAAGCATATACTGCCACCAAAAAAAATATTTTGAAATATCAAAAAATTACGAATAAAAATATCGTCTTTACATGGCACCCTATGTGCACACCAGGTTTCGTGAAAAAACAACATATTTTGTGCCTTGTGTACTACTACCTCTGCTTCAAGAAATAAAACACACACGTATTCCAAGACAAACTTTAACCATAAAAATGGTGCAACAAATTTTTAATTATATTATATAAAATTAGTATCATTAAACTCGTATTGAAGACACATGTTTAATGATACTAGTTTCATACAAAAAACATTTATCTATTTGAAGTAATTCTTAGTCAAACAAATAACTCATAAAACAAGGACGCTTTACAAAACATGTCAATTTCCCGTGGAACTTTGCGAGTCAAACGCTAAATTCGTTATCATTTATTGACAAAAAATATATTTAAAACAAATTTTTAAAACAGGAAGCATATGCCCCTGGATAAACAGCACTTGCAATTGTATAACACAAAAATAATGTATTATCTGATTAAATTTACACTTACAATATATATCATGTATTATGTTGGTCAAATTTACAACCATAGGGATATGTGCAAACCCGATGAACACGATGAACCGATACAGAGGGGTAAGGCCCTGTTATTGGTTAGGATAGAAGTACTCATACATTTTAGTTCAGATTCACGGATCCTGAGATACATCCACACAAACAATTGGCCATAGCGTGACGATTCTTCTTGTAACTATATTAAGATAAAAAAAATCAGGCAAACAATATAAAACTCAAAAAACGCATAAAGAAAAATCAAAAAACACGCAGATCCAGGACCCTGGAACTCAAAAACACGAAGAATAATGTGACTGCACAAAATTTCAGTTACAGATAGACGATTTATTCACAAGCCAAGACAGAAAGATTCCAAGATATTGGAGGGAGATAATAAGTATGATGCATCAGAGTCATGGAAGTAGAGCAACACGGCTTGCTTCGCAAAGCCAGCTTCTGCTCCTTAAGCAGGATATGTGTGTCGTCATCTGCACCAACTCCTCCCAATAAACTCACAAAACACAAATCATAGAAAACACGCAAGTTGATCCAGAGAGTAAATAAACGCAAGTGGATGCAAGCAAGTTGATTCTTTAGATCAACAATTCTTCTTCAATCTTCAAGAAGAGAGATAAAGTACTGGTAAAGAAAGATTAGAGAGAGGGCACAGGGATGGTTGGGGAAACAAACAGCGGCGGCGGCCGTGAGGAATTCCATGGATGGGGTGTGGTATTTATTGACAGGAGTGTCAGCTAGGGTTAAGAGGGTGGCCTCTCTCAGCCGTCCGATCATAGATGTTTTGCGGTTGAAATTAACTCTGTATCGGCCACACTCGCCCGCACTCACGCAGCACGTGACCGATCGTGTCCCGCGAGCTCCTATTTTCCAAAATATACCTACAAGCTCCTAAATATTCTCAACAGTCAAAGCACTAGGATAGGATGGGAAAATACATAAATGCTCATCCCATGCACCCTGTAAGTTCAAAAAAATGTTAATTATTTTTGAATCTTTTTGGAAACCAAAAATGGTCAAGCATTGTACTTGTATACAAATATTTCACGAGGAAATTATTATCATTATATCCTACGTAAAAGAGACAAAGTCAAACAATCTCCATGTGCGTAAACTTGTCTTTTTGCCCAACATACCATGGGAATTATTTCGAATCTAAACATTTTTATACGAGTACAATACTTAATCATATCTTTTGTTTTTCAGGAGGATTCAATTTTTTGTCAGTATTTAAATTTAGCACGAATTTTGGAATTTATGGGTGCATAGCACCGCTGAAAATCTGCGTCCGATAGGATGGAGCTAATCTATATGGTCTCACTAGTTTTGTGTGATATTATGAATGTTGGAAAAGAAAAACGGCTAGTAGAATTTAGAGTTTATGAAATGTAAATCCTCCATGAATTAAATTAAAACACATGAAATGTAAATACTGTTTCAATCGAGTGTTTATCTTTTCGGTTTTGCTAATTCTCATTCTGAGTGAGAGTAGAGCTCATTCAACTCTAGAACCATAAGCATATGAATTGCACTTGATTGTAGGCGTGATTTTCCAAATTGCAATTGTAATTAGGTAACATTAATTCTTATTGAACGTTGGGTGCAAGTTTCTCGGTGCGACCGAATCATGTCTCTAGCACCTATAATAGTGTATCGCATAATTTTTTTTTAATCTTTTTTAAACAAGGGAGATGCCTTGCAAGGCCTCGATGATGCATTAAACGATGGGATTTACAAAGAGGAACAGAAATAAAAAGGAAATTAAACTCGGTCCTCCAGTTTTGCACAGAAGACCCTGGAATTAAAACTGAAAAGGCAAACGGGTCCTAGTAAGAATCCTCCACCATAACAAAGAAACGGATCACATCGCCGGTCTTGTTCTCCATCACCGGGGAGCATGCCAATTGGGATGGGGATAAAGAGAAGCTCCATCACCGATCTGTTGGTAAAGAGCGCCCAAAGGAGGTTGAACATGCGCCTCAACGACGCCGAGGAGAGGCCGCTCTGATGACCGAAGATCATGGCGGCAAGCAAGGCCCCCATGTAGGTATCTCCAAGTTGCAGTAGATTTCTTCGCTCACCTCCATATCTGTTGATCCTCTCGCTACATCCCAACCTCCCCTCGCCTCCATGGCCATCCGGGGAGAGAAGTAGCAGAAGACCACCAACTCAAGAAGAGAGCAATGTAGGCCATATTTATGGAGATTCCAGCAGTCCCCAACCCCGTTGCCTCTAGCTCCCACCATGAGAGCGCCGCTAAGAGGTGAAGCACCGCTGGCCCTACCACCTTCGGCCCAGGGGAGCCGACACCAGTCTCCCGGCATAAGGGCATCTCCAACGCGGCCACCCAAATCCAAAAACGGACGTCAGATTGGTCCGTTTGGGTAAAATCTGCTCCCAACTGGCAGACCCGTATTAAAAACGGACTGCTGTGGTGTCCGGCGCGACCCAAAGCTGGCCCAAATTTGAGAGCAATTTGGGGCGAGCCGGACGCGTGCGGACGTCTCTGGTCATCCGCGCGTGTCCTCCCATACCCCACATGGCAGCCACACTATTAATCCATCCAAACTCCCACAACCTTCTCTCTCCTCTGTCTTTCTCTTTTTTTTCCTGCCATAGATGTTGGCTTCGCTTCCCACCGGAATAGGGCTCGCCGGCCAACCGCCGCCGTCGAGCTCGCGTGGAGGCTCCCCGCTAAAAACGACCCCTTTTTTTCGTCCATGCCGGAGGTCGGCACGGCCGAAACGGAGCACACTAAGCCTGGCGGTGGTGCTGGGCATGGCCGGCGATGCAGGCCTCGCTGATGGCGCGAGGAAGCTCCGTCCGCTGCAGCTTCTCCCGTGCTGTGCCTTGCCGCCGCGGGCACCGGCCGAGCACGGGTCGCTCCTCCTCGCCGGCGGCTTCGTCGCCCCGCTGCCTGCCCAGGCCGAGCCCCTCCCCGCACCGCCCGCCACGGCCGAGCCCCTCCCCGCACCGCCCGCCACGGCCGAGCCCCGCGCCGCCGTCGCCCGCCCACCACGGCCGCGCCCGCGCCGCCCTCGCCCACCCGGGCCGAGCCCCACGACGCCCGCCCGGGCCGTGCCTCGCGCCGCCCCGTGCCCTGCCTCGCCGCACCGCCGCGCGCCGCCCCGTCCCCTGCCTCGCCGCCCTCGCCGCGCGCCGCCCCGTCCCCTGCAAGGCCGCACCGCCGAGCGCCGCCCCACCATGCCCCGCGCCTCGCCTCGCGCGCCCAGGGTCGCGCCTCGCCTGGACGCCGGCCGCTGCAGCTGCAGCCTGATACGTCTCCGACGTATCGATAATTTCTTATGTTCCATGCCACATTATTGATGATTTCTACATGTTATATGCACACTTTATGTCATATTCGTGCATTTTCTGGAACTAACCTATTAACAAGATGCCGAAGTGTCGATTCTTTGTTTCTCGCTGTTTTTGGTTTCAGAAATCCTAGTAACGAAATATTCTCGGAATTGGACGAAATCAAGTCCCAGGGTCCTATTTTGCCACGAAACTTCCAGAAGACCGAAGAGCATACGAAGTGGGGCCACGAGGTGGCGACACCACAAGGCGGCGCGACCAAGGGGGGCCCGCGCTGCCCTATGGTGTGGGCCCCTCGTCAGCCCCCCGACTCTGCCCTTCCGCCTACTTAAAGCCTCCGTCGCGGAACCCCTGAGGCGAGAAAAACCACGATACGGAAAACCTTCCAGAGACGCCGCCGCCACCGATCCCATCTCGGGGGATTCTGGAGATCTTCTCCGGCACCCTGCCGGAGAGGGGATTCATCTCCCGGAGGACTCTACACCGCCATGGTCGCCTCCGGAGTGATGAGTGAGTAGTTCACCCCTGGACTATGGGTCCATAGCGGTAGCTAGATGGTTTTCTTCTCCTCATTGTGCTTCATTGTTGGATCTTGTGAGCTGCCTAACATGATCAAGATCATCTATCCGTAATGCTATATGTTGTGTTTGTCGGGATCCGATGGATAGAGAATACCATGTTATGTTAATTATCAAGTTATTACATATGTGTTGTTTATGATCTTGCATGCTTTCCGTTATTAGTAGAGGCTCTGGCCAAGTTTTTGCTCTTAACTCCAAGAGGGAGTATTTATGCTCGATAGTGGGTTCATGCCTGCATTGACACCTGGACGGTGATAGAAAGTTCTAAGGTTGTGTTGTGTTGTTGCCACTAGGGATAAAACATTGATGCTATGTCCGAGGATGTAGTTATTGATTACATTACGCACCATACTTAATGCAATTGTCTCGTTGCTTTTCAACTTAATACTGGAAGGGGTTCGGATGATAACCTGAAGGTGGACTTTTTAGGCATAGATGCAGTTGGATGGCGGTCTATATACTTTGTCGTAATGCCCAATTAAATCTCACTATATTTATCATGACATGTATGTGCATTGTTATGCCATCTCTATTTGTCAATTGCCCGACTGTAATTTGTTCACCCAACATGCTTTTATCTTATGGGAGAGACACCTCTAGTGAACTGTGGACCCCGGTCCATTCTTTTAATACTGAAATACAAATCTGCTGCAATACTTGTTTTACTGGTTTTCTCTGCAAACAATCATCTTCCACACAATATGGTTAATCCTTTGTTACAGCAAGCCGGTGAGATTGACAACCTCACTTGTTTCGTTGGGGCAAAGTACTTTGGTTGTGTTGTGCAGGTTCCACGTTGGCGCCGGAATCCCTGGTGTTGCGCCGCACTACATCCCGCCGCCATCAACCTTCAACGTGCTTCTTGGCTCCTACTGGTTCGATAAACCTTGGTTTCTTACTGAGGGAAACTTGCTGATGTACGCATCACACCTTCCACTTGGGGTTCCCAACGGGCGTGTGCTTTACGCGTCATCAAGCTAAATTGCTGGCGCCGTTGCCGGGGAGATCAAGACACGCTGCAAGGGGAGTCTCCACTTCTCAATCTCTTTACTTTGTTTTTGTCTTGCTTTATTTTATTTACTACTTTGTTTGCTGCATTATATCAAAATACAAAAAAAATAGTTGCTAGCTTTACTTTATTTACTGTCTTGTTTGCTATATCAAAAACACAAAAAAATTAGTTTACTTGCATTTACTTTATCTAGTTTGCTTTATTTACTACTGCTAAAATGGCTACCCCTGAAAATACTAAGTTGTGTGACTTCACAACCACAAATAATAATGATTTCTTATGCACACCTATTGCTCCACCTGCTACTACAGCAGAATTCTTTGAAATTAACCTGCTTTACTTAATCTTGTTATGCGAGAGCAATTTTCTGGTGTTAGTTCTGATGATGCTCGCTGCCCATCTTAATAATTTTGTTGAACTATGTGAAATGCAAAAATATAAAGATGTAGATGGTGACATTATAAAATTGAAATTGTTTCCTTTCTCCTTAAGAGGAAGAGCTAAAGATTGGTTGTCTGTCTACGCCTAAGAATAGTATTGATTCCTGGACTAAATGCAAGGATGCTTTTATTGGTAGATATTATCTCCTCGCTAAAATTATATCTTTGAGGAGTAGCATAATGAATTTTAAACAATTGGATAATGAACATGTTGCTCAAGCTTGGGAAAGAATGAAATCTCTCGGTTAAAAATTGCCCAACCCATGGATCGACTACTTGGATGATCATCCAAACCTTCTATGCAGGACTAAATTTTTCTTCGCGGAATTTATTGGATTCAGCTGCTGGAGGTACCTTTATGTCCATCACTCTTTGTGAAGCAACAAAGCTTCTTGATAATATGATGATTAATTACTCTGAATGGCACACGGAAAGAGCTCCACAAGGTAAGAAGGTAAATTCTGTTGAAGAATCCTCTTCCTTGAATGATAAGATTGATGCTATTATGTCTATGCTTGTGAATGATAGGACTAATGTTGATCCTAATAATTTTCCATTAGCTTCATTGGTTGCTCAAGAAGAACATGTTGATGTAAACTTCATTAAAAATAATAATTTCAACAACAATGCTTATCGGAACAATTCTAGTAATAACTATAGGCCATATCCTTATAATAATGGTAACGGTTATGCTAATTCTTATGGGAATTCTTACAACAATAATAGGAATACACCCCCTGGACTTGAAGCTATGCTTAAAGAATTTATTAGTACACAAACTGCCTTTAACAAATTTGTTGAGGAAAAGCTCGATAAAATTGATATTCTTGCTTCTAGAGTTGATAGTCTTGCCTCTGATGTTGATCTTTTGAAATCGAAAGTTATGCCTAATAGGGATATTGAAAATAAAATTGTTACTACAGCAAATGTCATCCAAGTTAGAATTAATGAGAATATAAGATTAATGGCTGAACTGCGTGCTAGGTGGGATAGAGAAAAAAATGAAAAACTAGCTAAAGAGAAAAATGTAGCTAAAGTTTGGACTATTACCACCACTAGCAATACTAATGATTCACAAGTTGCTGCACCTCCTACTATCACTGATAAAATAATTGGTGTTGGCAATGTTTCTACTCCTAGTGCAAAGCGCGCAAAATTACCTGAAACTGCTAAAACTGCTGAAACTGCCTGTGATAAAACTGCTGAAATTTTTTCCAACCTTGGGGATGATAATCCCATTGCTTTAAATTGTAATGAATTAGATTTTGATGATTGCCACATCTCTGAAGTTATAAAGTTCTTAAAAAAACTTGCTAAAAGTCCTAATGCTAGTGCTATAAATTTGGCTTTCACAAAACATATTACCAATGCTCTCATAAAAGCTAGAGAAGAGAAACTAAAACTTGAAACTTCTATTCCTAGAAAGCTAGAGGATGGTTGGGAGCCCATCATTAAAATGAGAGTCAAAGATTTTGATTGTAATGCTTTATGTGATCTTGGTGCAAGTATTTCGTTATGCCTAAGAAAGTCTATGATATGCTTGACTTGCCACCATTGAAAAACTCGTTATTTGGATGTTAATCTCGCTGATAATGCTAAAAAGAAACCTTTGGGGAGAGTTGATAATGTTCATATTATGGTTAACAATAACCTTGTCCCCGTTGATTTTGTTGTCTTGGATATTGAATGCAATGCATCTTGCCCCATTATATTGGGAAGACCTTTTCTTCGAACCGTTGGTGCTACTATTGATATGAAGGAAGGTAATATTAAATATCAATTTCCTCTCAAGAAAGGTATGGAACACTTCCCTAGAAAGAGAATGAAATTACCTTATGATTCTATAATTAGAGCAAATTATGATGTTGATGCTTCATCTCTTGATGTTACTTGATACACACTTTCTGCGCCTAGCTGAAAGGCGTTAAAGAAAAGCGCTTATGGGAGACAACCCAAGTTTTTACTACAGTATTTTTGTTTTATATTTATGTCTTGGAAGTTTTTTTCTACTGTAGCAACCTCTACTTATTTTAGTTTTGAGTTTTGTTGTGCCAAGTAAAGTCTTTGATAGTAAAGTAAGTACTAGATTTGGATTACTGCGCAGTTCCAGATTTCTTTGCTGTCACGAATCTGGGTCTATCTCCCTGTAGGTAGCTCAGAAAATTAAGCCAATTTACGTGCATGATCCTCAGATATGTACGCAACTTTCATTCAATTTGGGCATTTTCATTTGAGCAAGTCTGGTGGCCTAATAAAATCCATCTTTACGGACTGTTCTGTTTTGACAGATTCTGCCTTTTTATTTCGCATTGCCTCTTTTGCTATGTTGGATGAATTTCTTTGATCCATTAATGTCCAGTAGCTTTATGCAATGTCCAGAAGTGTGAAGAATGATTGTGTCACCTCTGAATATGTGAATTTTTATTATGCACTAACCCTCTAATGAGTTGTTTCGAGTTTGGTGTGGAGGAAGTTTTCAAGGATCAAGAGAGGAGTATGATGCAATATGATCAAGGAGAGTGAAAGCTCTAAGCTTGGGGATGCCCCGGTGGTTCACCCCTGCATATTATAAGAAGACTCAAGCGTCTAAGCTTGGGGATGCCTAAGGCATCCCCTTCTTCATCGACAACATTATCAGGTTCCTCCCCTGAAACTATATTTTTATTCCGTCACATCTTATGCACTTTGCTTGGAGCGTCGGTTTGTTTTTGTTTTTTTTTGTTTTGTTTGAATAAAATGGATCCTAGCATTCACTTTGTGGGAGAGAGACACGCTCCGCTGTAGCATATGGACAAGTATGTCCTTAGGCTCTACTCATAGTATTCATGGCGAAGTTTCTTCTTCGTTAAATTGTTATATGGTTGGAATTGGAAAATACTACATGTAGTAATTCTAAAATGTCTTGAATAATTTGATACTTGGCAATTGTTGTGCTCATGTTTAAGCTCTTGCATCATATACTTTGCACCCATTAATGAATAAACACTTAGAGATTGCTAATTTGGTTTGCATATTTGGTTTCTCTAGAGTCTAGATAATATCTAGTATTGAGTTTTGAACAACAAGGAAGACGGTGTGGAGTCTTATAATGTTTACAATATGTCTTTTATGTGAGTTTTGCTGCACCGTTCATCCTTGTGGTTGTTTCAAATAACCTTGCTAGCCTAAGCCTTGTATCGAGAGGGAATACTTCTCATGCATCCAAAATCCTTGAGCCAACCACTATGCCATTTGTGTCCACCATACCTACCTACTACATGGTATTTCTCCGCCATTCCAAAGTAAATTGCTTGAGTGCTACCTTTAAATTCCATCATTCACCTTTGCAATATATAGCTCATGGGACAAATAGCTTAAAAACTATTGTGTATTGAATATGTACTTATGCACTTTATCTCTTATTAAGTTGCTTGTTGTGCGATAACCATGCTTCGGGGACGCCATCAACTATTCTTTGTTGAATATCATGTGAGTTGCTATGCATGTCCGTCTTGTCCGAAGTAAGAGAGATCTACCACCGTAATGGTTGGAGCATGCATATTGTTAGAGAAGAACATTGGGCCGCTAACTAAAGCCATGAATCATGGTGGAAGTTTCAGTTTTGGACATATATCCTCAATCTCATATGAGAATAATAATTGTTGTCACATGCTTATGCATTAAAGAGGAGTCCATTATCTATTGTCCATGTTGTCTCGGTATGGATGTCTAAGTTGAGAATAATCAAAAGCGAGAAATCCAAAATGCGAGCTTTCTCCTTAGACCTTTGTACAGGCGGCATGGAGGTACCCCATTGTGACACTTGGTTAAAACATGTGCATTGCAAAGATCCGGTAGTCCAAGCTAATTAGGACAAGGTGCGGGCACTACTAGTATACTATGCATGAGGCTTGCAACTTGTAAGATATAATTTTCATAACTCATATGCTTTATTACTACCGTTGTCAAAATTGTTTCATGTTTTCAAAATAAAAGCTCTAGCACAAATATAGCAATCGATGCTTTCCTCTTTGAAGGACCATTCTTTTTACTTTTATGTTGAGTCGGTTCACCTATCTCTCTCCACCTCAAGAAGCAAACACTTGTGTGAACTGTGCATTGATTCCTACATACTTGCATATTGCACTTGTTATATTACTCTATGTTGACAATTATCTATGAGATATACATGTTACAAGTTGAAAGCAACCGCTGAAACTTAATCTTCCTTTGGGTTGCTTCAATACCTTTACTTTAATTTATTGCTTTATGAGTTAACTCTTATGCAAGACTTATTGATGCTTGTCTTGAAGTACTATTCATGAAAAGTCTTTGCTTTATGATTCACTTGTTTACTCATGTCATTACCATTGTTTTGATCGCTGCATTCATTACATATGTTTACAAATAGTATGATCAAGGTTATGATGGCATGTCACTTCAGAAATTATCTTTGTTATCGTTTTACCTGCTCGGGACGAGCAGGAACTAAGCTTGGGGATGCTGATACGTCTCCGACGTATCGATAATTTCTTATGTTCCATGCCACATTATTGATGATTTCTACATGTTATATGCACACTTTATGTCATATTCGTGCATTTTCCGGAACTAACCTATTAACAAGATGCCGAAGTGCCGATTCTTGTTTCTCGCTTGTTTTTGGTTTCGAAATCCTAGTAACGAAATATTCTCGGAATTGGACGAAATCAAGTCCCGGGGTCCTATTTTGCCACGAACCTTCCGGAAGACCGAAGAGCATACGAAGTGGGGCCACGAGGTGGCGACACCACAAGGCGGCGCGGCCAAGGGGGGGCCGCGCCGCCCTATGGTGTGGGCCCCTCGTCAGCCCCCCGACTCTGTCCTTCCGCCTACTTAAAGCCTCCGTCGCGAAACCCCTGAGGCGAGAAAAACCACGATACGGAAAACCTTCCAGAGACGCTGCCGCCGCCGATCCCATCTCGGGGGATTCTGGAGATCTTCTCCGGCACCCTGCCGGAGAGGGGATTCTGGAGATCTTCTCCGGCACCCTGCCGGAGAGGGGATTCATCTCCCGGAGGACTCTACACCGCCATGGTCGCCTCCGGAGTGATGAGTGAGTAGTTCACCCCTGGACTATGGGTCCATAGCAGTAGCTAGATGGTTGTCTTCTCCTCATTGTGCTTCATTGTTGGATCTTGTGAGCTGCCTAACATGATCAAGATCATCTATCTGTAATGCTATATGTTGTGTTTGTCGGGATCCGATGAATAGAGAATACCATGTTATGTTAATTATCAAGTTATTACATATGTGTTGTTTATGATCTTGCATGATCTCCGTTATTAGTAGAGGCTCTGCCAAGTTTTTGCTCTTAACTCCAAGAGGGAGTATTTATGCTCGATAGTGGGTTAATGCTCGCATTGACACCTAGGACGAGTGACGAAAGTTCTAAGGTTGTGTTGTGCTCGTTGCCACTAGGGATAAAACATTGATGCTATGTCCGAGGATGTAGTTATTGATTACATTACGCACCATACTTAATGCAATTGTCCGTTGCTTTGCAACTTAATACCGGAAGGGGTTCGGATGATAACCTGAAGGTGGACTTTTTAGGCATAGATGCAGTTGGATGGCGGTCTATGTACTTTGTCGTAATTCCCAATTAAATCTCACTATATTTATCATGACATGTATGTGCATTGTTATGCCCTCTCTATTTGTCAATTGCCCGACTGTAATTTGTTCACCCAACATGCTTTTATCTTATGGGAGAGACACCTCTAGTGAACTATGGACCCCGGTCCATTCTTTTAATACTGAAATACAAATCTGTCTGCAATACTTGTTTTACTCGTTTTCTCTGCAAACAATCATCTTCCACATAATACGGTTAATCCTTTGTTACGGCAAGCCGGTGAGATTGACAACCTCACTGTTTCGTTGGGGCAAAGTACTTTGGTTGTGTTGTGCGGGTTCCACGTTGGCGCCGGAATCCCTGGTGTTGCGCCGCACTACATCCCGCCGCCATCAACCTTCAACGTGCTTCTTGGCTCCTACTGGTTCGATAAACCTTGGTTTCTTACTGAGGGAAACTTGCTGATGTACGCATCACACCTTCCACTTGGGGTTCCCAACGGGCGTGTGCTTTACGCGTCATCACAGCCTGGCCGAGGCGGGGGCCGCGGGGGAGGGCAGGGAGCTCGCATGCCGCACCTCGACGACCGCGCCCGCGCCACCATCGCCTGGTCGCCGCCCCACGCCGCCCCGCCTGGTCGCCGCCTCGCGCCACACCGCCCTGCCCCGCCTGTACGCTGCTCGATGTCGAGGTCCTGGAGCGCGGCGCGGGTCGGCCTCTTCGCCTTCCGCGGTGGGTGCTGGAACAGGGCGCGCACGGCGGCCTCCTCCGGCGACGGGGCCGGCACTGCAGCCTCCTCCGGCGACGGGGCCGGCACTACGGCTTCCTCCGGCGTTGGCTACAGAGTAGTACTACTAGAGAATTTTTACCAAGAAAAAAAAGGAGAAAGAAATAGGAGATGGATCACACCGTTGGGGAGCAAAAGGAGTCACGACCGTCCGTGCGTGTCTGCATGTCCAGAGCCTGACCCAAACGACCAAAATCCGATGTCCAGCCGTGTCCGTTTGGATCGTAGGGTTGGAGATGCCCTAAAGCCAACACATGGCATTTCGTCATCAAAACAAGCTACTAGCTCTAGTACTACTACTGCTACTATAAACTAAAAAGTAATAAACACTAGAAGAACCGGTGCCTCACCTCAGCTCCCTCCGGCCGGCAACGCCGCAAGGAAAGCTTCGGGTCAGCACAGGGAGCGACTCTCAAGGTACTTCTTTTTTTAATTTTCACACAATGGCAACCTAATTCGCAATTTAACCAGGAAAACACTAAACATAAGGCACTTGCTATTTTACCTAGTCAAAAAGGATACAAACTATCTCCAAATGAAGAGAAGAACTTTTATGAAGACAACTTGAGAAACCAGGCAAGGTGGACAACAAGCAAGATCAGATCTTTGGACGAGATTGCACCCAAATTGTCATAGATGCCAACGAACAAAACAGTTCCTACTTATTGTCATCTTGCAACAAAATTTACACTGGAGTTATTTCGACGACCGTTACCATATGTACAACTACATGACAGGGATAACTGGGATTGCCATTTATCCCCCAAAAACATCATGGCCAACAGGGGAGCCAACAACCAACAATGCTCCTTTGCTTCGCTCTATTGTACACAATTTACTTGCCCAACAGAAGCACTACTACCCTATGGATTGTACTGCCTGATCAGGCTGCTTCCTTGCTCCTCAGTTTGTCACATAAATAGTTGAGGACATACAGGTAAACAGAGTGTGCAAACCAAAAGAGTGGAGATGCTCCCTAAACAGAGATGACAGCAACTCGATCAGTGGATGAGCGTCTGCTGCTCAAAAAGCATTAATCAAAATCATTAAGAGAAAAGTTTGCACATAAGAACATTACCTCATTAATTACCTCGTTGGAGGGACACCATCACTGCAGAACTTCTTGAAATTCTGGCACTCATCAGCCAGGAAGTCGCTGTAATTTTTTTGAGGAAATATTGAATTAGATTCTGAAAAGGAAAAATCATTCCAGATGCAACACAGGTAGAATGCAGACTTACTAGATGCGTTCCACCATTTCCGTTGGATCCCATCTAGGACTCCAGGGATAGTCATTTATTTGAGATGAGGAAATAGGTATCCCTTGGGAATTACAATGCTGTGAGGAATTAGGAATGAGAATGTTATTTGCACAAACAGCAAAAATAACAGACTAAGTCACTTCCACCACCAATCCAAGTATATATATGCAAAAACAACAAAAGCATACAAGCAAGACCTTTGATCAAGCATCTACATCACAAATAACCATAAGCTGTGAGTAGCAAAATAAATACCTGAGAGCTCTGCAAAGTAAGGATAGGTTGTTGCCTAGGGAACTGAAGGGGGATAATAAAATGAACCTGCAATATCACATTGCATTACAAGTCACTGTTTAGTGGTCAATCCACGGAAATAAGTATATGAGATGAGAGAATCGAAATATGTGATGCCAAATGCCAAAATAATAATTTGTAGAAAGCAATATTAATAAGAACCAAAGTCTACTTTTCAACCATGAAGTCTAAAAACGTTCACTTTACAACCTTAAATCTAAAACTGTTTGAATTGCGGTCTACAAAAAACTTAAACTCCCCCATTCGGACAAAAAGCTAAAATGTTAGCGATGGAAGAAAATTTGGTAGAAACAGATGAATAAAAGACTCAATGGCATCGCAGTAGTGCAGTGGACACCTGAGGACAAAATTTAATCGTTTCCATAGTTCGAGGTAGCGAACCAAATGGTTTTAGAGTCTAGGGTTGAAAAGTGGACTTTGTTCTAATGCCGATGGTGACATAAACACTTATTGATAACCTAATGATAAAAATAGGAGGAAAGGTGCAAAAAGCATTCCATGTTCTACTGCATTTCACTGTTTTCAGTACAAGAAATGGCTGTGGCTGCCAAAAAAAATTCTAACGAAGAATTGAGTTAAAAGATAGCAATTTTCGACTTAAAAGTTCGTTGTGATCGAATTAAAAGTTTAGACGTGCAATATTCAAAGTTCTGATTTGATTCAAGGTTGGTGGTTTAGGCCAAGCTGGGATTTCACGAGTTCAAAGTTTTTGACCTATTAAAAAGTTGGTCATTGGGTCGGTCAAAAGATAAATTGCTTGATTTAAATGTACTACCTCTGTCCATAAATAGACGTCTTAGATTTGTATAAATCTGGATGTATGTAGGCATTATTTAGTGTCTAGAATTCTAGATACATAAATATTTAGACAAATCTAAGACATCTATTTATGGACGGAGGGAGTAGGTTTTTTTAATGTTCGACGTTGCCTCCAGCAGGTCTCCCAGCGCACTCGTTTACTAGCAGGCCCCACACAATATTGCAGACAGCTACGTGAAAATGCAGACTAGGTATCCAGCACCAAAAAGAAGTCTAAAATTCATTTGCCATATACAAAATGAAAATAATGACAGACATGAGGGAAGCCCCTCAGCACTTTTAAATCAAGAGAGAACCTCTTTGTTACTAGTAGTTAATTAAGAAGGGAGAGGCACCAGACAATTTAACTATGGAGGGTCAATCCTTGGCTGTCAACCCACCTGTGTGGTTAACCACTCAAGCATTCACTATTCTCTTGGCAGAAAGGTAATGAATCTATTTCTTGATTAGCACAACGCAATGCAGAAAATGGAAAATGGTAGAGTTACACATTCATTGACATACCAGAAATGTGAAAATCCCTGAAATGGAAAGAACTGTAGCATTCCTACAAAGAATCTGATGAATAAAGAGGGCTGTTAGACAACATCGCAAAAACCACAATAACTTAATAAAAAAACAGGACAAGTACCGGATCAGCCTCTAATGGTCTCCCAAAAGCAGGAGCTAGGGCCTCAATAAAACGTCTTCTGGAACCAATTGAAGCTGATGCCTCAACAACCTTCAATATAGTTCAGAAACATAAGTTTGTACTCTAAGAACAAATTCAGCAGTGTCACTAATAGCATCCTACAAAAACAAACCCTGTTTAACCAATTAATGCTTCAACCATAGTAAAGTTTCGAGAATCCAGTGGATTTAACATGCTTGAATAACTGAAAAGTTCCACGTGTGATGTCTGTCCATGAAGGTTAAAAAGCAAATGGTACAATATGGCAGGTGGTCTCCGTCTTACAACTACCATGACACCAATATCGTAAAACCTACTGTCTCTTTTCCTGATTCCCTTTCTGCCCTTGCCCCATCCTTCGTATGTCATAGCCAGAATGAAATCTTGAGCACATAAGTACTCACAGTTATGACATGACAGAACTAGTAATCCCTGACTAACATATCGCATTCAATGTAAATGAAATTGACGTGACAACTGAAAGATAGAGAAAAATAACACCACCAATAACAAGAGTCAGATTAAGACAATTACTAGAAAATGCACAATAATTTACCTGGTTCTTAAGATCATCTTCTAAGGCAAGAATATATTCAGCCATGCACCTTTACATACATAAATAGACCAAGAAAGAGAGATCATCAGCGACAAAGAGATAATGCTTCTTTTTGGTGAAAATGTTACAACGAAGATGATATCACGGGTGCAGTCTGTATTGACATATAACACGCTACAAGAGACAATCTTCATATACCAATTTAGTCAGGAGTGTGGCTGTGTGGCAAGTTGACTTACATCCCATCAACCCATGCAGGTAGCTTGACAGCATCCACTGAGAAAAATGATTTCATTTCAGGGGTTGAGAATAGTTTCAGCCGTGGTGCAGAAGAAACAGAGGAGTAACTTCCGCTAACCGGAAATATGGCCTGCAAAATAACCCAGAAGTCCATTTTTAAATGCACAACAAAACTCCTAAATTCCATCAGATTATCCAAATTATAAAACACATAAAGTAGCACTTGTGTCTACTGCCAAACACTAAATATAATTGCTATATATGTGTACTGCAATTTGTTAGCCGCTATCTGGAGAACAAATGGCAATCATATCATATACTTCGAATTTACCACTTTACTGAAATCCCTCAACAAGGCAAGACACTCTCTGAAGAGAATATCTTTTCGCAAATAATGGGATTGTTGACTGCTGAAACTCCTGATGCTTTTCTTTTACAAGAAAACCTCCAGCCTATTTGCATGTCATATTATGATACAATGCACTGATAACCGTAAGATCAAATAGCTAGAACATTCTAAAGGAGTAAGTATTAGGGGTGGTTTGATTTGAATCCAAGGTTGCCCTACCCAAAATTTGGCTATCAGAAATAGAAATCAAGGTTTTCCTTGCCCATGAGTTGGCCAATATAGGCAATGAAGATCAACTAGAATTAGCAGATGGGCATTGGCATGCCAAAAAGTTGGCCGCCATCCAAACGAAGACCAATTTTTGGTCATATGACAACAAAAAAATTGGCAGGATTGTTTGGCGACAATTCAAACATATGCCCTAGGTAACAATAGCAGTAGCCTTCAAATGATTTTCTATGCAGTTATGTTAGTTGGAGAAGATGCAGACCGTCTTTGTTATAAAGATGTGGTAAACTGGTAAGTACTAATCAAAAATGAATTAGTGTTATGTACAATGCTTGTAAATGGAGTGGAATAAGAACTGCAACAAATTTAAACAAGGGAATAGAATTTTCAGTTGCACTTATGAGTTGCTGCTATCTTTTAGGATTAGTTGCCATATTTAGTTGATCCCTCCCTATCCTTCATATTTTGTAGCAAATCCTGCCCTACATAAGAAGCAAGGTGCATCTATTAAAATTAAGCAAGGGGTAGTTATTTATTCCTAGTCTCTTTCATTCCTGCCCTTGTGGTGCGGTTGCAACGGATCACCTGTGTCCCATGGTAACTTAATCAGGCCTTAGGGCTCCAGTCTTATCACGATTGCAGTGTTATGATTTCAAGGAGCAGCAGGGCATAACCAGCTGAAACTTTGCCGATATGAAATATTTCTCAATTATCATCACCCCTGCTACTGTTTTTACGTGTCTGAGCTCATATACATGTAAGGAGGGGCTTTAGAGGTTAACCTGTAGATGGATCTTTTGAGGAAATTTCCATGGACATCCAGGCACCAACTGTTTTAAGTCTAAATCCAGAAGTGGTACAGCAAACTTCACCTCATCTGGCTACAACAAATATGAAAAATACAAGATGAGAAAAAAAAACATCAATTTTAACAGAAGAAAAGGTTATGAACATTGTGAACTTACCCTATCAGTCAATGGTACCATGCAGACCTCAATCCCCTGTTTGAACACAAACATTTAGAAGGTTAATTCTCAGCCAAAAATTATTTTACAGTCAAGCTGATAAAAACAATTGGTAGTAAGAGTCAAATAGCTCAATCTTCGTCTCATTCTCATGACCATGTCTGTCTTTCACTATATTAAAACCACATTACATCAAGAAGACATTTCTAGTTACTTCAGACATTTGAATATGCAGCCAATGCAACAGAAAGGCCAAACATGGCAACAGTAGTGTGTTTACCTCCTTAGCAAGAACTGTGTCTACCTCAAACTTCAGTCTTGTATCATCTACCTCAGCAACCCGCTTCTTTTGGTATTCAATGTATAATAACCTGCAGCAAATGAAGCCCCACCAGCAAGTAATTTAGAAGCAAGTTAACCACAAAAACCAATAGGACAATCACCCGTATGCTTTGCACACCTACAAACTACTCAACTCATGACACCATTACATCATGTCAACAACGCCGCTAGCCCTCACAATTCCTCTTACCATAGAAGTACAGTATGTATCTTCACTATATGATGCATGCATTGCGTATTTGGTAATTTCTAGTCAATAATGACTAGCCCAACCCTGCAAGCTCAATCAACATAAATCGCTGGCTTTTATTTCAGCTTGTTTACGCTTCATTAAGTTAGTACCCTTCTTTAATTAAATACGGTAAAATGAGATAGGATGTTTTGTGAGTATGGTTATGGATAGATGCTTCAGAGAGAATGAAATATGGCAAAAGGGGTAACTAGCATGAAACGTACCATTAAAGTCTTATTAAATTACTTGACTACACAGAACACATTATCAGATCATATTTTTTTAACAGTAAACGGCAGGGCAGGCACCTACAGTATTTTGTTTAGGTATACAACAAGCATTACAAAATATAAACAAGGGACAAGCACTAAACAGAAATTATAGAAGGGAGCTAAGCCAGCCGAGGAGCTTGTTTTGCTTGTGGGTTGATTCTATAAGAGATAAGTAACGGCTCCCTCTTTAAGAAAAAAAAATTGCTATATGAAGAAACGGAGCAGGGCTTTCCATGACTATTAAGCATGTACAATGGGGGCACTTATGCAAGGCGCAAGGATATAATTCCCAGCAGTTATGGCCTCTTCCCGCCCAATCACAGGGAAAAAAGTTGCGTCGATGCCAAACCTATTATCAGGCGCCACCCCGATCTTCATTTCCGAACAAACCTGTTGTGGCCAGCATCGGACACTATCGGACGAGAATAAGGACACAAAACAAATCCAAGGGAATGGGATAGGAAATAAACTTAACATCCGTGATTAGCGCTTGTTGTTTTCTGCGTTGGAGAGATGAGCGCTTAGTTGGTTTCCTAGCCTGCACGTGGCCTCCGTAGTTAGCGTTAAGCATTGAGGATTGGGCACTTTCATGATTTTCTAAATTTGTTTTATGATATGCTTTTCTCTGAAAGAGTCCATATAAGCTCTAGCGCTGTAGATGCCCTTACATTCCCCATTCCCTTTACATGCTCTAGAGAAAAGAGGGTAAGCATCGCCAAAACAAAAGAACTTTACAATCACATGCACTGATTTGCTTAGTATGGCACTAGTTGCGCAACATTTTAATTCCTCAATTTGATTTGCTTTTATGACTTATTGCTAGGTCCAACCCTGCATATGCATACTGAACGTTGACAACTCCCAATCAATACTGTTCTCCAGTCTAATCGACATGCACGCAGGGCAACATGAATAATTGCGCAATACCATAGAGAAGGAGAGAAGCAAAGGAACCTCACCGGAGCTCTTCCACGAGGTTGAGTAGTCCCCGTGGGTCGCGGATATCCCATCGTGCCAAGCAGCTCTTGTCCCCATTCCCGGCGTCATCATAATCGACCAGCGGCTGGAAGTCTTCGTCACCCGGCCCGAACACCACGTCGGGCGCCACCTTCGGGTACAGCGCATTATAGAGGAAATCCCCTGCGAAACAGCAAATCAGAGACACGGAATCCGAAGGCGAACCCTAAACCATTACAGCGAAGGGAGCGAGGCGGTGAGGAGCGTTACAGTAGACGTAGTCGAGGCAGAAGGGGATGGCGAGGGTGAAGCGATCGGCGTAGCGGCCGTTCCGGCAGCCGGACCAGATCTGCCCTAGCTGCAAGCGGCCGCGGGGAGACGGGTGAGCGGAATGGTGTGGGGCAGAAGTGAGCGCGCCGTGCACGTACCTTGACGGGGAGAGTGGGGTTGGAGAGAAGGAACTTGAGCTGCGCGGAGATGAGGGGCGCGAGCGGCGGGCCGGATGTGGAGGCGGGCGCTGCGGCGTCGGCGGAAGGAGACATCGCCGGCGGCGGCGGTGGTTGGCTATGGATTCGGCAGCCCTCCTTTCGCTGCTTTTTTTTTTTTTGGTGTATAGAAGAAAAGGGTCAAACAAGGAGGTATAGGCCTGTTTGCTCCGACGCGGGCTTGTGGGCCATAGTGGGTGTTTCTTTTACTACTACCTCCCTTCTGAATATGAAAACTTCAAACCAAAATGTGTCGGTAATCCATCTAGCGGTCCGCATAGTGTTCGATTTGTCCGTTGAGACGCAAACGCGACAAAAAATGTGTGTTGTTTCCCTTTAGATTCTTTTTGCATTCTTCAGAGACCTGAGCAGATGAACATGCCGTGATTGGTGATTATTACTTGAGTTTAGAGAATTGGCTTAGAGGTGTCTCTTTTACTTTTCTTATAGCAATCATGTAAAGTATTGTCTTGTGTCTTCAACTTTATCGTGCAGTTGTCAAGTACAAGATTTGTATTAGTAATTATAGATAAAAGAAGTAGTAAAAATAAAATGAAATAAATAAACTAAGTAAACACATGTTTTCTAAGATGGTTTTAGCTTCGGGCACAGTTTTACTCATAAATGAACCCCCGCGGTAGAGTCTATCATGCTTTTTGACATTATTTAACCCAATATAAAAAGAGTGTACGATTGTTCATTCATTTGCTCCATATGATGGGCAAGTTCTAAGCATTTTTTTTAATTCTTTTCCAAGTTATTGCTACATGTTCATTATTATTTTGCCTAAATGATATGATGTTATTTATATTTTGTAGGATTTTAACAAGTGGGTAATACTTTTTAATAAAGGTTGCTTTAAGATCATCCCAAGAATTTATGCTGGCAGCAATGATAATAGACATTCTTTAACTTTTCCTCTAAGTAAAAATGGAAATAATTTAAGCTTGACAATATTATTTTTCACATTTTTAACCTTTTGCGTATCACAAATTTCTCAAAAATCATGCAAACTCATAGACACATCTTCACTAGAACTGCAAACAAATTGCTCTTTGGTTATTAGATTTAATAACCCAAGACTTACTTCAAAGTTTTCAGCAGTTATTTCAGGTGTTGTGATAGGCTTAGCAATAAAGTGATCATTAGGAGTGTTTGTGTAGTCACACAATTTAGTACCTCTTTCTCCCATAGCTTATAACAGAAAGTTACTACTATTTTTATGTATTTTTGTGTTTTAAATAGAACTAAAAAGAAAAGACTAAAAACAAGACAAATAAAATTACTTTAAAAAATCTAAAAGAGAAAGAAAAGCTCATAGTGGTGCAACCCCTAAAGCTTTGGTGTTTGCACAAAGTTAGGGATGATGTTGCCACAAGATGTGCTCACTTAGCTTGATGAAGATGATGGCGATGTCCTTGGCGCCGCTATGAGATGCTCTTACAACTCTTCGCCAACGGCGCCCGAAAATATGCTTGATGACGTTGAGACTCCAGAGCGGAGTGTTGTAGTCAGCGAAGCTTTTTCCCCACAAGGGTGACTCGAGGGTTGAAATCAAACTCTCGGAGAATTGGCTTAAAGGTGTCGCTTTTCCTCTTCTTCTAGCAATCCTGCAAAGTAAAGTATTGCCTTGTGTCCCCAACTCCACCCGGTGGTTGTCAAGCACAAGGTTTTGTATTAGTAATTGTAGATAAAAGAAGTAATAAAAGTAAAATAAAATAAATAAACAAACTAAACTGAGTAAAAGCACTAAAGAGATAGTTGTTTATGGATTTTGTGTGTGATTAAGTAAACAAAGTATTTTATATTTTCAAATTAAAATAGTGTTGCAAATAGAAAGTAAGATAAATGCAATGGAAATGTGTTTCTTATAATTAAAATTGGACGGGTATTCATGGCTTCACTTGTCTACTATCTTTTTTAAGTTGTAGTGGATAATAACAATTCATCAATGAGATAATATTGGTGGAACTTTAATATGTGTTTTATAAGAATTCATATGGACATCCCGTTCTAACATAGAGATGATGCAACACATCTCTCTTACACTCCACAAGAAAGAGAAAACTCCAAACAATCTTGTATTAAGAATTAACAGATCATAGCAATAAGTACTTCGACATGATGTTTGAATATCAAATATGCTACCTTGAGCAAACAAGATTATCACTTTTGTCACATGATAAACATAGCACATGCATTCACTTTATCCCTAGTGAGGTAGCAAAGGAAAAGGTAAAACCATAATAGATCATGAATTTGTTTTCACTATTCAATCATTAAAATCATGCTACTCCATCTAATACACACATCTCTCCACACATGTTCTTGCATACAAGTTGGATCATAACAAGCACTTAAGAACGGGTACATAATATCATAACACAATATCATAGAATAAAGATCCACCACATAGGAATTACATATATGACCATAATCATGTTGGGCAACTCATATGGTACTAAGATCTATGAAAAACAAGAGAGAAATAGATCAAGGTACTACCGCAAAACCATAGTCCAGAGGTGGGATACTCCCCCTTCATCATGGTGTTGATGTGGAAGACGTTGGAGAATGTGGAGATCCCTTCGACGGTGGCTCCGGCGGAGTTTCCCCCTCCAATCTTCGTTGTTGCAACCTCTGTTTTGGTGTTTCGGTGTTTCTGCGGCGCTCTCTTCGAGCAAACCCTGGGGTCATATATATATATGGGTTTTTAGGTCAAACGGAGTATGTGAGCGAAATAATTAGGCGAAACAGACGGTCGATGGCGAAACGAAGGTGGGTGGCGCGCCATTTCGCGCCACCACATCTCGTTTGGGCCTCAGACCCTCCCTCGTCAGGTCCAAGTGCTCCAGATGATTCTCGTGGTGAAATTTTGACGTCCCCAAAATGCTATCTCAATTTGACTCCGTATAGGTCCCTGAAGTGGAAAATACACAAAACAGGGTTTGCATGTTCTGCAGTGTTATAACCCAAATAAAGGGTATCATTGGTAAATCCCAATGTTAAGGAAATCGGTAATCGTTAACTGCTCGGCCGGCTTGGGAGTAGAGATTAATCGGAATTCGGACGATTATCTGATTTAATCGGTCGGCTATTAATCGGTGCAACCTACACAAATTAGCACTTAAAACAATTTTTATAATAAAATAATAGTATATGAGCCTTTGTATGTCTCTCCCTACTTCTCTAAAGCCTAAAATCCGAGAAAAACTTGTACGTTTCTCCTCCATGACCTAATCTTTAAGGTCAGGAGCGAATCAGGATCCACTAGCCGAAGCCGCGTTCCTTCCTTCCACTTCTTCTCCTCTCACCCCAAAGTTTATATTCTCCCACCACCTACCTAGGGTACGACCCCTCTTACACCTCAACCACCTAACCTATTGAAGGCGTCCTACAATTCCTGGACGAGCTCCTGTATCTGAGGTCTGTGAAACTATGAGTAACTGGTCTGGGAGGGCAAAAAACTATTTGGCAATAGTGGAAATGAAGCTACTCGAGGCTGCAATCAAGCGGGAGCTTCGCAAAATCTAATTTATTTGGGAGGGGTAGCACCTGTATTAGCGATATGCATTGAAAATCTTGTACTTTTTTTACCAAGTGTGGTAGTTAATTGGGAAAATACCTAGTAATCGGACTTTCGGACTGATTAATCGGGCTAAAGGATTAACACAAGAGTAATCGACACGGTCAAGCCCCTAGTAGCGATTAATCGGCCTAGTAATCGTTGAATCGGACTAGTTTTTGAACAGTGGTAAATCCCCATTAATATGTGGGAATATGTGTCAATAAAGTGGAAAGTTCATGTATGCATTTTACATGCATCAACGACTGACTACAACTTCATCATCAACACCTGGTGGTACATACGTGCATCACAAGGCTACTCGACAACCAACCGTAAACCAACAAAATGGCCGGGGGGCTGGGCGCCCTCGTGACATGGCGACATTGATCGCTTCATCCACTACACTGACATTCTCGTCCATGACCAATCTCTACAACAACTCGACCCTTGGGAACTGAACAACGACATTGCCCCTAATAATCCGCGGAATGGCAAACATGGCCATCTGTCCGCTATGCCAACTTTGCCACGTTCCACTCCGTCGAGTCAACTGCATTCGTCGCATCGAATGCCTCCGCCACACGACCTGCTTATGCGTCGACTTTGACGAACCCAATAAAGGTAAGTGTTCCTCTACCAAGAGCCGATTATTATTTACTTTTGCCGCACCTGACACTCCGGGGCTGCGTGATACGTCTCAAACGTATCTATAATTTTTAATGCTCCATGTTTTTTCACACCAATTTATATATGTTTTTCTCATACTTCGTTGCACTTTTATACATTTTTCGGCACTAACCTATTAACAAGATGCGACAGTGCAAGTTCCTTGTTTTTTGTTGTTTTGTATTTCAGAAAAGTTGTAAAAGAAATATTCTCGGAATTGGACAAAACAAAGGCCGAAGTCAATATTTTTCCGTAACGAAAACAGAGTCCAGAGGGGAGTCGAAGGGGGCAGCAGGGAGGCCACGCCAGCCCTAGGCGCGGGCCAGCCTAGCTCTGGCCTGCGCCTAGGGGTGGTGTGGGCCACCCTGGCATCCACCGATATCGCCCCTCCGCCTATTTATTCATGATCTTCGGGAAAACCCTGAATACCCGAGCCTCCATCCACGAAAAGTTCAGTCGGGGCCGCCATTGTAGATCCTAGCTCGGGAGGGTTCTGAAGCTCTTCCCGGCACCCTGACAGAGGGGGAAATCATCACCGGAGACATCTACATCGCCATGCCCGCCTCCGAAGTGATGCGTGAGTAGTTCATCTCTGGACTATGCGTCCATAGCAGTAGCTAGATAGTTGTCTTCTCCAATTTGTGCCTCATGTTTAGATCTTGTGAGATGTCCTACATGATCAAGATCATTCTTATGTAATGCTACATGTTGTGTTTGCTGGGATCCGATGAATATTGAATACTATGTTGAGATCAATTATATATACTTGTCATATGTTATTTGTGATCTTGCATGCTCTCCGTTACTAGTAGATACTCTAGCCAAGTAGATGCTTGTGACTCCAAGAGGGAGTATTTACGCTTGATAGTAGATTCATGTCTCTAGTTTTCTAGAAGAATGGCAATAACTTTTAAGATTGTAGATGTGATGTTGCTACTAGGGAGAAAACAACAATATTTTATCCAAGGGTAATTCTATTGTTTACTTTACACACATTGCTTAATGTGATAATCTGTTGCTTGCAACTTAATACTGAAAGTGGTTCGGACGATAACCGGAAGGTGGATTATTAGTCATAGACGCAGTTGGATTACGGTCTATGTATTATGTTGTAATGCTCAAACGAATCTAATAGTAATCATCTTGTCATGTATGGTCGATATTCTATCAATTGTCCAACTGTAGTTTGTTCACCCAGCTGGGCAATTGAAAGAATATCGACCATACATAATACGTCTCCCAGCCCAAGGCATCCCCTCTTCATCAACAAAGTAACACGTCATCTCTCTATGCGCTATATTTTTATTGCTCCATACGCTATGTGTTATTCTTGGAGCATCTTTATTTATTTTTAGTTCAGTTTAGTTTTGTTTGCTGTAGCATATGTTGGATCCCGACACATTTGTTTTGGAGAAAGATGATACGTCTCCGACATATCGATAATTTCTTATGTTCCATGCCACATTATTGATGATATCTACATGTTTTATACACATTATATGTCGTATTTATGCATTTTCCGGCACTAACCTATTAACGAGATGCCGAAGAGCCGATTCTCTGTTTTCTGCTGTTTTTGGTTTCGAAATCCTAGTAAAGAAATATTCTCGGAATTGGATGAAATCAACGCCCAGGGTCCTATTTTGCCACGAAGCTTCCAGAAGACCGAAGAGAAGACGAAGTGGGGCCACGGGGCGCCGCCACACTAGGGCGGCGCGGCCCAGGAGGGGCCCACGCGGCCCTGCTGTGTGGGGCCCCCGTGACCCCTCCGACTCCGCCCTTCCGCCTACTTAAGGTCTTCGTCGCGAAACCCCCAGTACCGAGAGCCACGATACGGAAAACCTTACTGAGACGCCGCCGCCGCCAATCCCATCTCGGGGATTCCGGAGATCACCTCCGGCACCCTGCCGGAGAGGGGATTCATCTCCCGGAGGACTCTTCACCGCCATGGTCGCCTCCGGAGTGATGAGTGAGTAGTTCACCCCTGGACTATGGGTCCATAGCAGTAGCTAGATGGTTGTCTTCTCCTCATGTGCTTCATTGTCGGATCTTGTGAGCTGCCTAACATGATCAAGATCATCTATCTCGTAATTCTATATGTTGTGTTTGTCGGGATCCGATGGATAGAGAATATTATGTTATGTTGATTATCAATCTATTACCTATGTGTTGTTTATGATCTTGCATGCTCTCCGTTATTAGTAGAGGCTCGGCCAAGTTTTTGCTCTTAACTCCAAGAGGGAGTATTTATGCTCGATAGTGGGTTCATGTCTCCGTGAATGCGGGGAGTGACAGAAACCTCTAAGGTTATGGATGTACTGTTGCCACTAGGGATAAAACATTGATGCTATGTCCTAGGATGTAGTTATTGATTACATTACGCACCATACTTAATGCAATTGTCTATTGTTTTACAACTTAATACTGGAAGGGGTTCGGATGATAACCTGAAGGTGGACTTTTTAGGCATAGATGCATGCTGGATAGCGGTCTATGTACTTTGTCGTAATGCCCAATTAAATCTCACAATATTCATCATGTCATGTATGTGCATTGTTATGCCCTCTCTATTTGTCAATTGCCCGACCGTAATTTGTTCACCCAACATGCTATCTTATGGGAGAGACACCTCTAGTGAACTGTGGACCCCGGTCCATTCTTTACATCCGAAATACAAATCTGTTGCTATTGTTCTTTACTCGTTCTTGCAAACAATCATCATCCACACTATACATCTAATCCTTTGTTACAGCAAGCCGGTGAGATTGACAACCTCGCTGTTTCGTTGGGGCAAAGTACTTTCGTTGTGTTGTGCAGGTTCCACGTTGGCGTTGGAATCTCTGGTGTTGCGCCGCACTACATCCCGCCGCCATCAACCTTCAACGTGCTTCTTGGCTCCTCCTGGTTCGATAAACCTTGGTTTCTTTCTGAGGGAAAACTTGCTGTTGTGTGCATCATACCTTCCTCTTGGGGTTCCCAACGAACGTGTGAGTTACACGCCATCAAGCATATTTTCTGGCGCCGTTGCCGGGGAGATCAAAACACGCTGCAAGGGGAGTCTCCACAATCCAATCTCTTTACTTTGTTTTTGTCTTGCTTTATTTTATTTACTTTCTTGTTTGCTTGCATTATATCAAAACACAAAAAAAATTAGTTGCTAGCTTTACTTTATTTACTCGTCTTGCACTCTATATCAAAAACACAAAAAAATTAGTTACTTATATTTGCTTTACTTATTTCAACATGTTTCCTTTTAATTTTACCGTAAAAGACATACCGGTAGGACGTGGGTCTATAGTTGGGAGAAACAATATAGAAGAATTTTTCAATCATGTTAGTACCGTTGAAGATTTTGAAGATAGACACTTGGTAGAACTTGCTCCTAATTATGAAATTGCTGCTCGTCGCTTTAGTTCGCATGTTGGAAACTAAATTTGTTAATCTCAATCCTATAATCCAACACATGTTTCTTACACTCGGTGATATGGAAGAAGGGGAAAAGAAAGATTTTGTTTTAGAAACCCTTCTTAGAGAATTTGGTGGTATAGCAAGAGAGGCTAGAAAGATCTTTATTGAATATAAGATGCTTGGTTCTTATACCAATTTTGTTAGTATCCTTGAAAATATGGACATGGAGAGAGTAAGGTACACTAATAATATTAATGATGGTGGGGAGATCAAAACACCAATACCATGTAAGCTCCTAGCGATGAATGAAGCGCTAGAAAATAACTATGCTTGGCTTATTCCTGAAAATTTGTTTGATGAGAGTAGCAAGCCCAAGACTAATGAAAAGGGAGCCGCTGAAACTTATGTATCCAATATACTATGCATGGTTGAGAAAACTCCAAACCCCGCTGAAGATGCATCACCTTTCGATAACACTTGATATACACTTTCTGCGCCTAGCTGAAAGGCGTTAAAGAAAAGCGCTTATGGGAGACAACCCATGTTTTTACTACAGTATTTTTGTTTTATATTTGAGTCTTGGAAGTTGTTTACTACTGTAGCAACCTCTTCTTATCTTAGTTTTGTGTTTTGTTGTGCCAAGTAAAGTCTTTGATAGTAAAGTGAATACTAGATTTGGATTACTGCGCAGTAACAAATTTCTTTGCTGTCACGAATTTCGACCTGCCCCTCTGTAGGTAGCTCAGAAAAATATGCCAATTTACGTGCGTGATCCTCAGATATGTACGCAACTTTCATTCAATTTGGGCATTTTCATTTGAGCAAGTCTGGTGCCTCAATAAAATCCATCTTTACGGACTGTTCTGTTTTGACAGATTCTGCCTTTTTATTTCGCATTGCCTCTTTTGCTATGATGGATGAATTTCTTTGTTCCATTAATGTCCAGTAGCTTTATGCAATGTCCAGAAGTGTTAAGAATGATTGTGTCACCTCTGAACATGTTAATTTTTATTGTACACTAACCCTCTAATGAGTTGTTTCGAGTTTGGTGTGGAGAAAGTTTTCAAGGATCAAGAGAGGAGAATGATGCAATATGATCAAGGAGAGTGAAAGCTCTAAGCTTGGGGATGCCCCGGTGGTTCACCCCTGCATATTCTAAGAAGACTCAAGCGTCTAAGCTTGGGGATGCCCAAGGCATCCCCTTCTTCATCGACAACATTATCAGGTTCCTCCCCTGAAACTATATTTTTATTCCGTCACATCTTATGTACTTTGCTTGGAGCGTCGGTTTGTTTTTGTTTTTTGTTTTGTTTGAATAAAATGGATCCTAGAATTCATTGTGTGGGAGAGAGACACTCTCCGTCTGTTGCATATGGACAAATATGTCCTTAGGCTTTACTCATAGTATTCATGGCGAAGGTTGAATCTTCTTCGTTAAATTGTTATATGGTTGGAATCGGGAAATGCTACATGTAGTAATTCTAAAATGTCTTGAATAATTTGATACTTGGCAATTGTTGTGCTCATGTTTAAGCTCTTGCATCATATACTTTGCACCCATTAATGAAGAAACACCTAGAGCTTGCTAATTTGGTTTGCATATTTGGTCTCTCTAAAGTCTAGATAATTTCTAGTATTGAGTTTTAAACAACAAGGAAGACGGTGTAGAGTCTTATAATGTTTATAATATGTCTTTCATGTGAGTTTTGCTGCACTGATTCATCCTTGTGTTTGTTTCAAATAACCTTGCTAGCCTAAACCTTGTATCGAGAGGGAATACTTCTCATGCATCCAAAATCCTTGAGCCAACCACTATGCCATTTGTGTCCACCATATCTACCTACCACATGGTATTTCTCCGCCATTCCAAAGTAAATTGCTTGAGTGCTACCTTTAAAATTGCTATTCTTCACCTTTACAATATATAGCTCATGGGACAAATAGCTTAAAAACTATCGTGGTATTGAATATGTACTTATGCACTTTATCTCTTATTAAGTTGCTTGTTGTGTGATAACCATGTTTCTGGGGACGCCATCAACTACCCTTTGTTGAATATCATGTGAGTTGCTATGCATGTCCGTCTTGTCTGAAGTAAGAGAGATCTACCACTTTAATGGTTAGAGCATGCATATTGTTAGAGAAGAACATTGGGCCGCTAACTAAAGCCATGAATCATGGTGGAAGTTTCAGTTTTGGACATACATCCTCAATCTCATATGAGAACACTAATTGTTGCTACATGCTTATGCATTAAAGAGGAGTCCATTATCTCGTTGTCCATGTTGTCCCGGTATGGATGTCTAAGTTGAGAATAATCAAAAGCGAGAAATCCAAAATGCGAGCTTTCTCCTTAGACCTTTGTACGAGCGGCATGGAGGTACCCCTTTGTGACACTTGGTTAAAACATGTGTATTGCGATGATCCCGGTAGTCCAAGCTAATTAGGACAAGGTGCGGGCACTATTAGTATACTATGCATGAGGCTTGCAACTTGTAAGATATAATTTACATGATACATGTGCTTTATTACTACCGTTGACAAAATTGTTTCTTGTTTTCAAAATAAAAGCTCTAGCACAAATATAGCAATCGATGCTTTCCTCTGCGAAGGACCTTTCTTTTACTTTTATGTTGAGTCAGTTCACCTATTTCTCTCCACCTCAAGAAGCAAACACTTGTGTGAACTGTGCATTGATTCCTACATACTTGCATATTGAACTTGTTATATTACTCTATGTTGACAATTATCCATGAGATATACATGTTACAAGTTGAAAGCAACCGCTGAAACTTAATCTTCTTTTGTGTTGCTTCAATACCTTTACTTTGATTTATTGCTTTATGAGTTAACTCTTATGCAAGACTTATTGATGCTTGTCTTTAAGTACTATTCATGAAAAGTCTTTGCTTTATGATTCGAGTTGTTTACTCATGTCATTACCATTGTTTTGATCGCTGCATTCATTACATATGTTTACAATAGTATGATCAAGGTTATGATGGCATGTCACTCCGAAATTATCTTTGTTATCGTTTACCTGCTCGGGACGAGCAGAACTAAGCTTGGGGATGCTGATACGTCTCCGACATATCGATAATTTCTTATGTTCCATGCCACATTATTGATGATATCTACATGTTTTATACACATTATATGTCGTATTTATGCATTTTCTGGCACTAACCTATTAGCGAGATGCCGAAGAGCCGATTGCTGTTTTCTGCTGTTTTTGGTTTCAGAAATCCTAGTAAAGAAATATTCTCGGAATTGGACGAAATCAACGCCCGGGGGCCTATTTTTCCACGAAGCTTCCGGAAGACCGAAGAGAAGACGAAGTGGGGCCACGGGGCGCCGCCACACTAGGGCGGCGCGGCCCGGAGGGGCCCGCGCGCCCTCGCTGTGTGGGGCCCCCGTGACCCCTCCGACTCCGCCCTTCCGCCTACTTAAGGTCTTCGTCGCGAAACCCCCAGTACCGAGAGCCACGATACGGAAAACCTTACTGAGACGCCGCCGCCGCCAATCCCATCTCGGGGGATTCTGGAGATCACCTCCGGCACCCTGCCGGAGAGGGGATTCATCTCCCGGAGGACTCTTCACCACCATGGTCGCCTCCGGAGTGATGAGTGAGTAGTTCACCCCTGGACTATGGGTCCATAGCAGTAGCTAGATGGTTGTCTTCTCCTCATGTGCTTCATTGTCGGATCTTGTGAGCTGCCTAACATGATCAAGATCATCTATCTGTAATTCTATATGTTGTGTTTGTCGGGATCCGATGGATAGAGAATACTATGCTATGTTGATTATCAATCTATTACATATGTGTTGTTTATGATCTTGCATGCTCTCCGTTATTAGTAGAGGCTCGGCCAAGTTTTTGCTCTTAACTCCAAGAGGGAGTATTTATGCTCGATAGTGGGTTCATGTCTCCGTGAATGCGGGGAGTGACAGAAACCTCTAAGGTTATGGATGTACTGTTGCCACTAGGGATAAAACATTGATGCTATGTCCTAGGATGTAGTTATTGATTACATTACGCACCATACTTAATGCAATTGTCTCGTTGTTTTACAACTTAATACCGGAAGGGGTTCGGATGATAACCTCGAAGGTGGACTTTTTAGGCATAGATGCATGCTGGATAGCGGTCTATGTACTTTGTCGTAATGCCCAATTAAATCTCACAATATTCATCATGTCATGTATGTGCATTGTTATGCCCTCTCTATTTGTCAATTGCCCGACCGTAATTTGTTCACCCAACATGCTATCTTATGGGAGAGACACCTCTAGTGAACTGTGGACCCCGGTCCATTCTTTACATCCGAAATACAAATCTGCTGCTATTGTTCTTTACTCGTTCTTGCAAACAATCATCATCCACACTATACATCTAATCCTTTGTTACAGCAAGTCGGTGAGATTGACAACCTCGTCGTTTCGTTGGGGAAAAATACTTTGGTTGTGTTGTGCGGGTTCCACGTTGGCGCCGGAATCTCCGGTGTTGCGCCGCACTACATCCCGTCGCCATCAACCTTCAACGTGCTTCTTGGCTCCTCCTGGTTCGATAAACCTTGGTTTCTTTCTGAGGGAAAACTTGCTGCTGTGCGCATCATACCTTCCTCTTGGGGTTCCCAACGAACGTGTGAGTTACACGCCATCAAAAGACCCGCTACGTTTTAATTGCAGAACGCTCTAGTTTTCGTTATTATTGTTCTGCGAGTGTTCTAGTTTGCTAGTACTGCGTTTAGCTCTTGTTATTTCACTTGAATTTTGTTCAGAGCTCGTTAGTATTCTTTATTTATGAATGATTAGCTCTCTATTTCATATTGATTTTCATCTCTGAGAGCTATTTCAAATAAGTTGATTGGTGTTGGATACGAGTATAATATTTCATGACTATAGTGATACAAAAGGAAGTTTGTCTAGATTGTGGCATAGACTTTGGCATGTCATGTTGGATGTTATTCTTGTCATATGCTTAGTATTTATTGTTGTAGCATGACTTGTCTAAAATGGCTGAGAGTGCATAATGTGTCATTGAAAGAATCATGTGTTGTTTCCATCATAAAAGCATAATATTGTGGTATTCTCATTTGATACTTTATTGGCTTGACTTGGCGCATGCTTATACCATGTTATGGCTATAACCAGTCAACTAAAGCCTCTATGATCATTTAGTTTTGACTTGTAATATTACTTTATGCTTTGATTGATAATGTTTTCGCTACTATGCATGATTATGGTCACTATTGCTCTCTTAGTTGGTCGCTTCCAGTCTTTTGCTAGCATTCGCCTGTACTGAGTATGAACTCTACTCATGCATCCAACCACCAATAAACCAGAGTTTTCCAATTGTGTCCACCATATCTACCTAGTAGCACTATTGATATTCCAAGTATACTCATCATGTTTTTATTTATCTTCCAAATTAAATTTTGGCATGAGAAAATCAGTCAGTAAATCTCTCACGAACTTGATGGCACATTTACTTTCTTGCACTTAATAAACTTGATCATTGTAACTATCTTATGAAATTTATATATTTGTAAATTGTAAGTTGGGAGTAGCATAATCATGCTTTCATGGGGAATGCTTTTGACATTGCACTTATTCATATTTAGTTGATGTCATGTTCTTTTGTTTATGGATGTCTAGCGGTGCGAAATAAAATGGAAACTTGTAAGTTCATGGCATTTGTATATGCGTTAGAGAAATATCTGAGCCGCTAATCTAAGCCATGCATCATTCATGGTGGAAATTTAGAGCAAACCACGGTGAGCATTCTATGAAGCATTTTCAATAAAAAACTATACCCATAGTAAATAAAAAATACTGAGATGCTTATTGTCTGTTTGTCTTGCCATTTTGGCATGGGATTGCTCCTATAAGAGTACTTCCATATCATTGGGCAAGAGGTACCCCGTTGGCGGTTCTCGATGATACATGTATATTTAGAATGACAAGAACTTATTTGGGACCTAAGTTGAGTAGCATGAGGTTTAGGTACTCGTATTCAAGGGGCATGAGATTTTTAACTTGTAATTTGACAAGCATATAGCTCATATTTGCCTCACATTAACTTTAACCATTCAAGATTCCTTATGATAGGGGCAATGAGAGCTCAAATCTAATAAGTATCATACTTTTTTGGAAGGTTTATAAAACTTGTTTATCTTGCTTACTCTGCAAAGAGTCTCTCTTTTACTATTATGTTGAGTCTTCATCTTCTATTTTATGCACCAATTAAGAGAGCATAGTTGTCATTCTTAGTTCAATGTGCATAGTCCCAAAATTATTATTGATTGATTCATGATTATGACTATTGCTTGTTCTTAAATTACTTGTATCTAGTCACCCTTTGAACTTTAAAGGTGTCCTAGTATTTATGTTTTGCTACTTCATAAAGGACATGTTGAGTACCACTTTGCTATGTTTTATCTATGCTCATAAACAAACAGTTGCTTTCAATGCACTATTATTCATGATCCTTTGTTTGAGTTACTCTTCATGTTATAACATAATTGCTAAGTTCTATTGAATTATATCTATCATGCCTATGTTTAGAGTATTTTGGTCCCAGCTCACAATGCTTTACAATGCTTGATCAAAATTTTGTTGGCTTCATGTTGATGTCTACGGGAGCTTCTATTCTTGTAGACAGTGTTGGGCCTCCAAGAGCAGAGGTTTGTAGAACAGCAGCAAGTTTCCCTTAAGTGGATCACCCAAGGTTTATCGAACTCAGGGAGGAAGAGGTCAAAGATATCCCTCTCATGCAACCCTCGCAACCACAAAGCAAGAAGTCTCTTGTGTCCCCAACACACCTAATAGGTGCACTAGTTCGGCGAAGAGATAGTGAAATACAGGTGGTATAAATAAGTATGAGCAGTAGTAACGCAACAGATAGTAACGCAAGAAAACAGAGAAACAAGCAACGATAGCGATATTTAGGAACAAGGCCTAGGGATTACACTTTCACTAGTGGACACTCTCAACATTGATCACATAACGAATAGATAAATGCATACTCTACACTCTCTTGTTGGATGATGAACACATTGCGTAGGATTACACGAACCCTCAATGCCGGAGTTAACAAGC
Source organism: Lolium rigidum (assembly GCF_022539505.1). Lineage (NCBI taxonomy): Eukaryota > Viridiplantae > Streptophyta > Magnoliopsida > Poales > Poaceae > Lolium > Lolium rigidum. The sequence goes on from NC_061508.1 coordinate 301,988,650, forward strand.
TCCACAATTCAATGTTCATATTTAAATAACCTTAGAGTGCATGAAAGATCAACATGACTAAACCAAGTACTAACATAGCATGCTGATGCGTGTAGTTGACACGTCCGTTGGGAACCCCAAGAGGAAGGTGTGATGCGCACAGCGGCAAGTTTCCCTCAGTTAGAAACCAAGGTTTAATCGAACCAGTAGGAGTCAAGAAGCACGTTGAAGGTTGATGGCGGCGGGATGTAGTGCGGCGCAACACCGGAGATTCCGGCGCCAACGTGGAACCCGCACAACACAACCAAAGTACTTTGCCCCAACGAAACAGTGAGGTTGTCAATCTCACCGGCTTGCTCGTAACAAAGGGTTAACCGTATTGTGTGGAAGATGATTGTTTGCAGAGAAAACGATAGAAACAAGTATTGCAGACAGATTTGTATTTCAGTATTAAAGAATGGACCGGGGTCCACAGTTCACTAGAGGTGTCTCTCCCATAAGATAAAAGCATGTTGGGTGAACAAATTACAGTCGGGCAATTGACAAATAGAGAGGGCATAACAATGCACATACATGACATGATAAGTATAGTGAGATTTAATTGGGCATTACGACAAAGTACATAGACCGCCATCCAACTGCATCTATGCCTAAAAAGTCCACCTTCAGGTTATCATCCGAACCCCCTCCAGTATTAAGTTGCAAAGCAACAGACAATTGCATTAAGTATGGTGCGTAATGTAATCAACAACTACATCCTCAGACATATAGCGCCAATGTTTTATCCCTAGTGGCAGCAGCACAACACAACCTTAGAACTTTCTCATCATCGTCCTAGTGTCAATGCGGGCATGAACCCACTATCGAGCATAAGTACTCCCTCTTGGAGTTAAAAGTAAAAACTTGGCCGGAGCCTCTACTAGAAACGGAGAGCATGCAAGATCATAAACAACACATGTATAATAACTTGATAATTAACATGACATGGTATTCTCTATCCATCGGATCCCGACAAACACAACATATAGAATTACGGATAGATGATCTTGATCATGTTAGGCAGCTCACAAGATCCAACAATGAAGCACAATGAGGAGAAGACAACCATCTAGCTACTGCTATGGACCCATAGTCCAGGGGTGAACTACTCACTCATCACTCCGGAGGCGACCATGGCGGTGTAGAGTCCTCCGGGAGATGAATCCTCTCTCCGGCAGGGTGCCGGAGGAGATCTCCGGAATCCCCCGAGATGGGATCGGCGGCGGCGGCGTCTCTGGAAGGTTTTCCGTATCGTGGTTTTTTCGCATCAGGGGTTTCGCGACGGAGGCTTTAAGTAGGCGGAAGGGCGAGTCGGGGGCCGGACGAGGGGCCCACACCACAGGCGGCGCGGGCCCCCTTGGCCGCGCCGCCATGTGGTTTGGCCACCTCGTGGCCCCACTTCGTATGTTCTTCGGTCTTCCGGAAGCTCCGTGGAAAAATAGGCCCCCGGGTCTTCGTTTCGTCCAATTCCGAGAATATTTCGTTACTAGGATTTCTGAAACCAAAAACAGCAGAAAACGGAACCGGCACTTCGGCATCTTGTTAATAGGTTAGTTCCGAGAAAATGCACGAATATGACATAAAGTGTGCATAAAACATGTAGGTATCATCAATAATATGGCATAGAACATAAGAAATTATCGATACGTCGGAGACGTATCAAGCATCCCCAAGCTTAGTTCTCGCTCGTCCCGAAGCGGGTAAAACGATAACAAAGATAATTTCTGAAGTGATATGCCATCATAACCTTGATCATACTATTTGTAAACATATGTAGTGAATGCAGCGATCAAAACAATGGTAATGACATGAGAAAACAAGTGAATCATATAGCAAAGACTTTTCATGAATAGTACTTCAAGACAAGTATTAATAAGTCTTGCATAAGAGTTAACTCATAAAGCAATAAATCAAAGTAAAGGCATTGAAGCAACACGAAGGAAGATTAGGTTTCAGCGGTTGCTTTCAACTTGTAACATGTATATCTCATGGATAATTGTCAACATAGAGTAATATAACAAGTACAATATGCAAGTATGTAGGAATCAATGCACGGTTCACACAAGTGTTTGCTTCTTGAGGTGGAGAGAAATAGGTGAACTGACTCAACATAAAAGTAAAAAGAATGGTCCTTCAAAGAGGAAAGCATCGATTGCTATATTTGTGCTAGAGCTTTTATTTTGAAAACATGAAACAATTTTGTCAACGGTAGTAATAAAGCATATGAGTTATGTACATTATATCTTACAAGTTGCAAGTCTCATGCATAGTATACTAATAGTGCCCGCACCTTGTCCTAATTAACTTGGACTACCGGATCTTTGCAATGCACATGTTTTGACCAAGTGTCACAATGGGGTACCTCCATGCCGCTCGTACAAAGGTCTAAGGAGAAAGCTCGCATTTTGGATTTCTCGCTTTTGATTATTCTCAACTTAGACATCCATACGGGACAACATGGACAACGAGATAATGGACTCCTCTTTAATGCATAAGCATGTGGCAACAATTATTATTCTCATATGAGATTGAGGATATATGTCCAAACTGAAACTTCCACCATGAATCATGGCTTTAGTTAGCGGCCCAAAGTTCTTCTCTAACAATATGCATGCTCCAACCATGAAGGTGGTAGATCTCTCTTGCTTCGGACAAGACGGACATGCATAGCAACTCACATGATATCCAACAAAGAATAGTTGATGGCGTCCCCGAAACATGGTTATCGCTCAACAAGCAACTTAATAAGAGATAAAGTGCATAAGTACATATTCAATACTACAATAGTTTTTAAGCTATTTGTCCCATGAGCTATATATTGCAAAGGTGAATGATGGAATTTTAAAGGTAGCACTCAAGCAATTTACTTTGGAATGGCGGATAAATACCATGTAGTAGGTAGGTATGGTGGACACAAATGGCATAGTGGTTGGCTCAAGTATTTTGGATGCATGAGAAGTATTCCCTCTCGATACAAGGTTTAGGCTAGCAAGGTTATTTGAAACAAACACAAGGATGAACGGTACAGCAAAACTCACATAAAAGACATATGGTAAACATTATAAGACTCCATACCGTCTTCCTTGTTGTTCAAAACTCAATACTAGATGTTATCTAGACTCTAGAGAAACCAAATATGCAAACCAAATTAGCAAGCTCTAAGTATTTCTTCATTAATGGGTGCAAAGTATATGATGCAAGAGCTTAAACATGAGCACAACAATTGCCAAGTATCAAATTATCCAAGACATTATAGCAATTTACTACATGTATCATTTTCCAATTCCAACCATATAACAATTTAACGAAGAAGAAACTTCGCCATGAATACTATGAGTAGAGCCTAAGGACATATTTGTCCATATGCAACAGAGGGAGCGTGTCTCTCTCCCATAAAGTGAATGCTAGGATCCATTTTATTCAAACAAAACAAAAAACAAAAACAAACCGACGCTCCAAGCAAAGTGCATAAGATGTGACGGAATAAAAATATAGTTTCAGGGGAGGAACCTGATAATGTTGTCGATGAAGAAGGGGATGCCTTGGGCATCCCCAAGCTTAGACGCTTGAGTCTTCTTAATATATGCAGGGGTGAACCACCAGGGCATCCCCATAGAGCTTTCACTCTCCTTGATCATATTGCATCATACTCCTCTCTTGATCCTTGAAAACTTCCTCCACACCAAACTCGAAACAACTCATTAGAGGGTTAGTGCATAATAAAAATTAACATGTTCAGAGGTGACACAATCATTCTTAACACTTCCGGACATTGCATAAAGCTACTTGGACATTAGTGGATCAAAGAAATTCATCCAACATAGCAAAAGAGGCAATGCGAAATAAAAGACAGAATCTGTCAAAACAGAACAGTCCGTAAAGATGGATTTTATTAGGCCACCAGACTTGCTCAAACGAAAATGCTCAAATTGAATGAAAGTTGCGTACATATCCGAGGATCATGCTCGTAAATTGGCGTAATTTTCTGAGCTACCTACAGGGAGATAGACCCAGATTCGTGACAGCAAAGAAATGCTGGAACTGCGCGAGTAATCCAAATCTAGTACTTACTTTTCTATCAAAGACTTTACTTGGCACAACAAAACTTAAAACTAAGATAAGGAGAGGTTGCTACAGTAGTAAACAACTTCCAAGACACAAATATAAAACAAAAATACTGGAGTAAAAACATGGGTTGTCTCCCATAAGCGCTTTTCTTTAACGCCTTTCAGCTAGGCGCAGAAAGTGTAACTCAAGTATTATCGAAGGGTGGTGCACCTACAGCGGGGTTTGGGGTTTGGAGTTTTCTCAACCATGCATAGCATAAAATTTCAGCAGTTTTATCACAAGCAGTTTCAGCAGTTTTAGCAGTTTCAGGTAATTTTGCGCGCTTTGCACTAGGAGTAGAAACATCGCCAACACCAATTATTTTACCATTGATAGTATATTGGATACATAAGTTTCAGCGTCTCCCTTTTCATTAGTCTTGGGCTTGCTACTCTCATCAAACAAATTTTCAGGAACAAGCCAAGCATAGTTATTTTCTAGTGCATCATTCATAGCTAGGAGTTTACATGGTATTGGTGCTTTGATCTCCCCACCATCATCAATATTATTAGTGTATCTTATTCTATCCATGTCCATCTTTTCAAGGAGACTAACAAAATTAGTATGAGAACCAAGCATATTAAATTTAGCGAAGACCTTTCTAGCCTCTCTTGCTAGACCACCAAATTCTCTAAGGAGGGTTTCTAAAACAAAATCTTTCTTTTCCCCCTCTTCCAAATCACCAAGTGTAAGAAACATGTGTTGGATTATAGGATTAAGATTAACAAATTTAGTTTCCAACGAGCAAACTAAAGCAACGAGCGAACAATTTCATAAGTAGGAGCAAGTTCTACCAAGTGTCTATCTTCAAAATCTTCAACGGTACTAACATGGGTGAAAAATTCTTCTATATTGTTCCTCCCAATTATAGACCCTTGTCCTACTGGTATGTTCTTTGCGGTAAAATTAAAAGGAAACATGATGAAATAAGTAAAGTAAATGCAAGTAACTAATTTTTTTGTGTTTTTGATATAGCAAACAAGATAGCAAATAAAGTAAAGCTAGCAACTAATTTTTTTGTGTTTTGATATAAGTGCAGCAAACAAAGTAGTAAATAAAATAAAGCAAGACAAAAACAAAGTAAAGAGATTGAGAAGTGGAGACTCCCCTTGCGGCGTGTCTTGATCTCCCCGGCAACGGCGCCGGAAATTTGCTTGATGCGTGTAGTTGACACGTCCGTTGGGAACCCCAAGAGGAAGGTGTGATGCGCACGGCGGCAAGTTTCCCTCGGTTAGAAACCAAGGTTTAATCGAACCGGTAGGAGTCAAGAAGCACGTTGAAGGTTGATGGCGTCGGGATGTAGTGCGGCGCAACACCGGAGATTCCGGCGCCAACGTGGAACCTGCACAACACAACCAAAGTACTTTTCCCCAACGAAACGGTGAGGTTGTCAATCTCACCGAGCTTGTCAGTAACAAAGGGTTAACCGTATTGTGTGGAAGATGATTGTTTGCAGAGAAAACGATAAAACAAGTATTGCAGCAGATTTGTATTTCGAGTATTAAAGAATGGACCGGGGTCCACAGTTCACTAGAGGTGTCTCTCCCATAAGATAAAAGCATGTTGGGTGAACAAATTACGGTCGGGCAATTGACAAATAGAGAGGGCATAACAATGCACATACATGACATGATAAGTATAGTGAGATTTAATTGGGCATTACGACAAAGTACATAGACCGCCATCCAAGCTGCATCTATGCCTAAAAAGTCCACCTTCGAGGTTATCATCCGAACCCCCTCCGGTATTAAGTTGCAAAGCAACGAGACAATTGCATTAAGTATGGTGCGTAATGTAATCAACAACTACATCCTCGGACATAGCGCCAATGTTTTATCCCTAGTGGCAACGAGCACAACACAACCTTAGAACTTTTACGTCATCTGTCCCGAGTGTCAATGCAGGCATGAACCCACTATCGAGCATAAGTACTCCCTCTTGGAGTTAAAAGTAAAAACTTGGCCGAGCCTCTACTAGAAACGGAGAGCATGCAAGATCATAAACAACACATGTATAATAACTTGATAATTAACATGACATGGTATTCTCTATCCATCGGATCCCGACAAACACAACATATAGAATTACGAGATAGATGATCTTGATCATGTTAGGCAGCTCACAAGATCCAACAATGAAGCACAATGAGGAGAAGACAACCATCTAGCTACTGCTATGGACCCATAGTCCAGGGGTGAACTACTCACTCATCACTCCGGAGGCGACCATGGCGGTGTAGAGTCCTCCGGGAGATGAATCCCCTCTCCGGCGAGGTGCGGAGGAGATCTCCGGAATCCCCGAGATGGGATCGGCGGCGGCGGCGTCTCCGGAAGGTTTTCCGTATCGTGGTTTTTCGCATCGGGGTTTCGCGACGGAGGCTTTAAGTAGGCGGAAGAGCGAGTCGGGGGCCGGACGAGGGGCCCACACCACGGGGCGGCGCGGGCCCCCTTGGCCGCGCCGCCATGTGGTTTGGCCACCTCGTGGCCCCACTTCGTATGTTCTTCGGTCTTCGGAAGCTCCGTGGAAAAATAGGCCCCTGGGTCTTCGTTTCGTCCAATTCCGAGAATATTTCGTTACTAGGATTTACGAAACCAAAAACAGCGAGAAAACGAGAGCGGCACTTCGGCATCTTGTTAATAGGTTAGTTCCAGAAAATGCACGAATATGACATAAAGTGTGCATAAAACATGTAGGTATCATCAATAATATGGCATAGAACATAAGAAATTATCGATACGTCGGAGACGTATCACATGCACACTGTCACCTTCACACCATGTAGGAGGAATAGACCACATCAATACCATCATAGCAATAGTTAACTTCATAATCTACAAGTGATCATAATCATAGCCTACGCCAAGTACTAACACGGATGCACACACTGTCACCATTACACCGTGCAGGAGGAATAAAACTACTTTAATAACATCACTAGAGTAGCACATGGATAAATTGTGATACAAAACACATTGCAATCATAAAGAGATATAAATAAGCACTTCACTATGCCATTCATAACAGTGAATAAGTATTCTGTGAAATATAGCCTAAGAGACCCACACGGTGCACACACTCGTCACCTTTACACACGTGGGACAAGGAGTCTCCGGAGATCACATAAGTAAAACCCACTTGACTAGCATAATGACATCTAGATTACAAGCAACATCATATGAATCTCAATCATGTAAGGCAGCTCATGAGATTATTGTATTGAAGTACATAGGAGAGAGATGAACCACATAGCTACCGGTACAGCCCCGAGCCTCGATGGAGAACTACTCCCTCCTCATGGGAGACAAGCAGCGTTGATGAAGATGGTGGTGGTGTCGATGGAGAAGCCTTCGGGGGACTTCCCCGTCCCGGCGGCGTGCCGGAACAGAGACTCCTGTCCCCCAGATCTTGGCTTCGCGATGGCGACGGCTCTGGAAGGTTTCTCGTACCGTGGCTTTTTCGTATCGTGTTTTAGGTCTGGGACCTTTTTATAGGCGAAGAGGCGGCGTCAGAAGGTCGAAGGGGCGACGACACCATAAGGCGGCGCGGCCAGGGGGTGGGCCGTGCCACCCTATCATCTGGGGGCCCTGTGGCCCCCCCCGGCGGCTCTCGGGTGTTCCGGATGCTTCCGGTGAAAATAGGAACCCGGGCGTTGATTTCGTCCGATTCCGAGAATATTTCGTTACTAGGATTTCGAAACCAAAAACAGCTAGAACAGAACCGGCACTTCGGCATCTTGTTAATAGGTTAGTTCCGGAAAATGCACGAATATGACATAAAATGTGCATATAACATGTAGATATCATCAATAATGTGGCATGGAACATAAGAAATTATCGATACGTTGGAGACGTATCGGCATCCCCAAGCTTAGTTTCTGCTCGTCCGAGCGAGGTAAACGATAAACAAAGATAATTTCCGGAGTGACATGCCATCATAAACTTGATCATATTGTAAACATATGTAATGAATGCAGCAATCAAAACAATGGTAATGACATGAGTAAACAACTGAATCATAAAGCAATGACTTTTCATGAATAGCACTTTTAAGACAGGCATCAATAAGTCTTGCATAAGAGTTAACTCATAAAGCAATAATTCAAAGTAGAGGTATTGAAGCAACACCATGGAAGATTAAGTTTCAGCGGTTGCTTTCAACTTATAACATGTATATCTCATGGATAATTGTCAACATAGAGTAATATAACAAATGCAATATGCAAGTATGTAAGAATCAATGCACAGTTCACACAAGTGTTTGCTTCTTGAGGTGGAGAGAAATAGGTGAACTGACTTAACATTAAAAGTAAAAGAAAGGTCCTTCAAAGAGGAAAGCATCGATTGCTATATTTGTGCTAGAGCTTTGGTTTTAAAAACATGTAGAGAGCAATAAAAGTAAAATTTTGAGAGGTGTTTGTTGTTGTCAACGAATGGCAGTGGGCACTCTAACTACCTTATCAACCAGACTTTCAAGAGCGGCTCCCATGAAGAACGTTATCTCTACCAGCAAGGTAGATCATCCCTCTTCTCTTTTGTTTACACATGTACTTTAGTTTCATTATTTACGGATGTGTTGCGGTCAGAAACCCACCGGCGGGCAGCGACTGGCAACACCGTAGAGCCGGGAACAACTCAGGGCTGCGGCTGGCCCTGGTCCCTCAGAGCGACGGCCCGCAAAGCCTTCTGGTCACACGTCCGATGTCGTCGCAAGGGCGTGCCACCTGACCTATACACAGTCGGGAAGGTGTTGGATGATGCCTCGCTTAGTTTCCTGCATGGCATACACGTAAACATTAAATACGAGCCTCGATCGGCTCTCGGGTTATCCCGTGAATCGGCTCAAAGAGCCGATCCACCCATGATTCGTACGAGGTGTACGAATATATGGTGGTCCCGCTTGATCAAGATAAAGTTAAAACGATCTACGACGATTTAGGGTTTTCACCGCATAATCGGATCATCCTACTCACGATTGGGCCTCGCGCTCGCGTACGGTGATCGTAAGACGATCCTAGACAGGGCCTAAAAACCAACACGAGGTTGATCCCCGGAACATCCTGTCTAGGGCTAGCGAACTACACCCTACACGCCGCTGGATCCTCCAACCCTTTGTAAGGCCTAACTATTGCGGATATTAAACTAATTGTGGTGACCCGGCATACCACTGCATGGTGTAGTATGCAAGTCTGATATAACACCAATGAAACACCGTTCCACTAGTATTATATCGCTCAGAGTGGTACAACAGAAACATATGCGGGTCCAAGGCATGTCTATAGAATTACAACATTGACTCTATTACATAAGATCAAGCCATGACCTCCTACTTTACAATGAGGTAAATCCGCAAATAAACTCCAGAAGAACGACTCGTAGTCTAATTCTATCACGAACTCTATTTGTCGAGTATTTAACTAGCTACAGAGGCTATGAATAGATTCTAGCTAAATAGGAGCTAGTTTTAGGAAGCTAGTTCCCTCCTACTACTTAATCTAGATTTTCTCCATGGTAATTGTGGTGTTTGACTCTTTCGGCAGATTCCTGTTCCCTTGAAGTATTTGTAGACTCCTCGGTCTTCGAGTTGCACGGTAGATCCTCCTTAGATGCCTCCATATCTAAGCAGGGGATTTAAGAGTGGGATGAGTACGAGCGTACTCAACAAGTTCATTATAGGAAAGAGGTGTTTAATGCACTAGCTACGACATTAGACCAGAAAGTCTAATACCAATGCAGGTTTTCATAATCATTTCTTCAAGAGGTTGCTTTTATTCAGAAGAGCTATGTCCAGTCGGCCTTCACCGGTTTACTAGAACTTCATGGAGCTCCTTTCCGGCCGCGTTCGCAGTTCCATATCCCGGAACAGGGAGTGACAGGTCACGGTTCTTTACACTCTGCAGAGGTGTGTTGCTTTACCCATAAGAGATCTTAACCTTGGTGCCAACTGGGTGCGCAACCCGTCCACACTTCCTATGGTGTGAGGCCCGGTATAAGGTCTAGCCAATCATGTTCCTCCGCTACCTCGAACACCCACCCTTTTGTAAGATTGTCCTCCCCTATATCCATGATGAGACCGTTCCGGGCATTCATATGCCTTCCCCTATCATCATGGATAGACCGTTCCGGACACCTTACAATCCCTCATAGACCGCAATACCGTGGGGACTTAAGGCTTCCCCAGCCAACCGCTTGCACTTCAAGCGACAAGTGTCTACGGACTATGCCGTGGGGACTTAAGGCTTCCCGACCAACCGCTTGCCCCGACGGATACAAGTGTCTACGGTAAAGCGCATCCGTTGATGAACGAGAGGTGGAAACACTTTTGACTATTCCGTCCCACTCCGGATCTTATGGTTAACACGGGTATTACGGCACAAGAATCACTGGCGACATTTGTTGTTTAATCCTAGATGGATATAAACCCGTGCAATGGAACCTCCACCATATCAACACAATCCATGGTTCCATTGCCCACCACTTAGTCATATTCATAGTTATGAAAGTAGTGGTTTTGATTTTTGTGCAATAGTGATAACCATAATACTTTGCAAGTAATTTGATAGAAATACTCAAATGACATGAGCAAGTGATGAACTTGCCTTTCTTGACTGCAAGATTATGCAGGCAAGGTCTTCGATACGCAATAACTCCAAATTCTGAAATAACATCATCGTCCGGTAAGGACGATGTTTAAAGGATTGGCAAGGATGCAATAATGCATAATAATGAGATGCAATCGCTTTAAGCGTGACCTAACCCCGATGATTTAGGATTAGTGAGTGGTAATGAGTAGTTCAGAGTGTGTTGCACTTTTAGAGTGATTCACAAACAAGGTTCTTATTCAGGTGTGATTACTTGGTATTATCAATAGGTAGACAATAAAGTATAATAATCAATTGAGCACACAAAGAATGATAATTGGCATAATGGTCTCAAGTAAAGAACAGTGGTCAGTTTTAGTACTAGATGGCATGGTTAATGATTAATTATCATATACTTTTAAAAGAATAACTTTTGAAGAACATGTTCTTTAATAAAGAACAAGTATGATAATTAGGTTGGTGGAGTTCTATAATTTATTATGGTTCCAAATAGTTTTTGGAGTAGGTGTTAGATGGATCACAACCTAGTTGGATTCATCAGCTACTAGTCTTGTATTGTTGAATTAAGCTCTAAACATCTTAATTACCAATAGTTGCTATCAAGGTGGCATACCTTGTTGGTGATCGTTGGCTAGGGTTTATAGGTCCTTATAAGCAGGGTTGATGATGATTTCCTTATTTTCTTCAAAAGAATAACTTTTGAAGAACATACTTCTTAAATAATAAGAAGTATATCAATTAGGGTTGAGGTGGTTTAGGTTTTACTATTGGTTCTATCAAGAAAGGAATATTTGGCTCCTAAATAGGATGGTGGATAAGTATCCAACACTAATAAGATTTAGTGGAGTATGGTTATGGAATGCTCAAGATTTGGTATGATTGCTCCTAAGGTTCATCACATTGGTGTGATGGTAAATATGGATATTTAAAGTTGTTGCCTCTAAGTATAGGAATTAGGGTTGGTCCTATTTGATCATCTAGGTTGGATAGGTATGCCTACATGGACTACCAATTATTGATAATAGGCTCCTACAATTTTATGTGGCATGGCAAGTATGTAATTGCTATTATGGTTCTATGTATGAAAATTAGAACACCATGATTATATGAGAGGATCTAGGGTTTAGGTTTTAGAATTAAATTAGGGTTCAAAAGAATTAGTGGAGCTAGGGTTCCAATTTGGATTAGGGTTTTAGAATTACACATGAAATGATAGGGTTGTACTATCATTCCATATGGAATTAGGGTTTGCTATTTACCATGTAGTTCTATGATTAATAACTTCAATTTAAAGTTGAAGTTATTAATAACTAGGGAATAAAAATAATATTGAATTAGGCATTTTATTATTTTTAAACAATTAATAATTAAGGTAATTATTAATTAGGGTTTAAACCTTTCTAATAATGATTTAACAAAATAACAAATAAAGAAAAATAGCTTTAATGTTTTCTTTATTTTTCTTACTGGTTTGTATTTATTTTAAAGGGTTTTACTATTTATTGAATTTTAATTCAATTTAGAATTAAAGAAGAGGCTTAAATAACAAGTATTAAATAAGTGAATTTTTATTAAAAATAAAAATTTCATTTTATATTTTTATTGGATAGAGTTTTCTTTTCTAAGAATTTTGATATCTTATTTATATTTTTCTGACTTTATTTGAATTTTCTAAATTATTTCAAAGTTTCTGGAATTAATGAAATTGAAATAAAACAAAAACTACTAAACTTACCGGTTGGGTTGTTACCCCAGGAGACGGACGAGTGGGCCTCGGTCCATGTTGGCGTCCACGCGGACGGAGACCAAGTCAAAGGGATAACAGGCCCACGGCCACGTAGATCATGCCGGCGGCTCAACGCCGGCGGACAGCTCGATGACGGCGCCGCCGATTTAAGGCACCCCCGGACGCGAAATGAACGTCTACGCACTCCCCGTGACGCACTGAGTTCCTTGGTGGTGTTGGTTTATCGAGTGGGGCACCGGAGCATCGTCGGAGAACCAACCCGCGGCGGAGCAAATCCGGCGAGGTCTCAAAATTGGCCTACTGCATGCTAAACAATGCAATTAAGGGAGCCCTGGACGCGTATTCTTACCCTGAGGCTGATGGTGTAGTCGGCCGGTGAGGATTGGGGACGGATTCGAGCTGAGTTTCGCCGATACCGGCGATCACCGGCGCGAGGAAGATCTTCAAATTGGCTCGATAGGGAATGTTTCGGCTCGATTCCTTGTACTTGGAATGCTCTCCTCATCTTGGCGAAGCTCAGAGCCACACCATGGACCTTCGGTTCGTCTTCATCGACGACTAGCCGGAGAAGGATCCGACAGCGACCCCGGTGTGTGGAGAAATCGGAGAGAGATTGAGGGTCTGAGAGAGATTGTGGTGAGGTGTCGAAGATCAAGCACTCCACGACGCTCCTCTCGGTGGTTTTATAGCCCGTGGCGTGCTCTGAGACGACGGCACGTCGCCGGTGACGGCCGGGATGCATGGCGATGTCGGCGAGCTTGGTTTGGGCACGAATCGTGGCGCGCGAGGGTAGTTTCGGACTCGTAGGGATAAGATGGAGTCGATGGGCTAGTCATCGCCTTCCAAAACGGTCCACAACGGCGGCGCGGGACGTGGCTCGCCGCGGTGTCGACCGGACAGAGGTGGACGACGACCTCGTCCCTCCTCCAAAATATCTGAGACGAAGGGGTACGGGCTGTGTTGATTTCGGGCTGCCGGACCGGGCTCGGGCTGCTCACGGGCTTTCCTAGGCTCGGGCTGCTGCGGCTGCAGACTGGGCTAGCAGGTAAGCTACTCCTCTCTCCATTTTCTGTTTTGTTTTCTATTTCTGTTTTTATTTTCTGATTTACAATTCTGTTTTTGGTTTCTAATTGAATTCCATATTTGAATTTAGTTATTTTTGCAGGTTTCTCAATTGTTAATTTTATCAAGATTTAATATACTGACTATTATGTTGTTGTTCTACTTGAACAAGCATTTTATATGAGATTCTATTGCACACTTGTGATTTTTATTCTAAATGTTAAATAGACATGAATTGATACTCTTATTTTGGTTTTCTTGTGAAGTATATCCATTTGATATTATTAGAGTTGGGTACTTCTACTATGAGTGTGCTAGAAGTTATTGGTTGGGTTTGATCTCATAGCTGAGGATTTAACTCTATGCATATAGTTTCATGTAAGCACTTGCTTGTTAAGGTCTTGTAGTTTTTATTATAACCATTTCCCCAAAGGTAGTACTAGGGTTATAATGTTATTTTCCTAATGACACATGGGTTGAATCTTAATTGTGGTTTAGGTTTCATTTGTGATCACCCATGTGATATACAATCTAGGTTGAGATATAATTCTAGGTTGTAGTTATGGGATGACACCATAGTGCATTGGCTAGGTTTTAATCTCCACTAACCATGCTAATATGGTTAATTACTTAACATGTTATGTTCTCCTCTAGTTACTAAGATGTGGAGTATCAGTTTTATATTCTATCAATTGGCTTCTATTATTAACCTCAATTTATCCTTTAAGTAACTACATTGGTTATAATTCTTTTTATAGTTAACTTTGGTCATGGTGATGGATGGTTTCTCACCATATTAAGTATGGAGTTTTACTCTAAGGTTTTCTTAGGTTGTTTAATTTCTGAAGTATGGATATGGTATGGCTTTTACTTATGATCACCAAGTGGTTCACAAGTAAAGGTTGGGATAGAAGTCTAGGTTTGCTTACTAGTTATCTCCCTATGATTTCATGTGGTAAATAACATCTACTAATCCTAGTAGGGTTTAACTTATCCTCACATACCTCAAGAGCATGATCATGGATTAAGCATGATCAACTAGTTCTTAATAACTCTACCTCAAGTTCTTAGGGTTTATAATCATTACTCAATTTATAATGATCAATGTTTGGCTTCCTAAGGTATCTCTTATTAAATAGGTTTCTCACTTCCATGATCAAGTATTGTCTTGATCAACTAGGGTACAATATCTCAGTTATAGTTTCTTGGGTGGACATGGCTAGGGTTGTCTCAATAGATTATATCCCAGGCAAATGCCTGAGATATTTACTTAAAGTTCTCTCAAGATCTGATGGTTTAACCATTTGGGATATTTGAATAGATTGAACTGAAATTAGCATGGATGGTCTCTCTCATTTGGGATTGTGCTGGAATAATATCTTAGAGCTTCTCTTAAAGATGATGGTTTGAATACTTGGATGTATCTCCAAGGTTTAGCTCAAGGTTTGTTATTGCTTAGCTAATAATTATAATAGAACTCTCACCTCTCTAGGTTTGATGCTTAATAATTTGGACTAGAGAAGAATATATACTTCTTGAGTGGATCTCCTTGTTATAGTTCCAATGTTGAAGTGGAATGAGTACCATGAGGTTTCATGGTAGGATCAGGGATAGTTTTATTACATGGAGAAGATAGTCAAGAATGGTTCCTCCATTTTATTGTTACTTGATTTCCAATTACAGGGATGTTCATATGTTATGGCAAGGTTTACCATATTATGATCTGTTATCAGGTCAAGCAATTGATCATTGATTAAAGTGTTGTTGTGTTGATTATTAGTTCCATTTGATCTAACCCCTTAGATCAAATCATTTCTGCCCAAAACAAGATTTTAGCAAAGTCACATTGAGGTTTATAGCGCTTGACTTGATGAGCTACTTCAATTCCACCAAGGTCAAGTGAAACTTCGATTCATTGTGACTATTTTACTTTAAAGCGCGAAAATTCCCCAGATTTTCTATGCATGAATGCAATGCACACATCTGTTTCCTCTATTTTGTAACCCCCAATACCTGGGATATTACAGTCTCTACCCCTTAAACTAAACTTCGTCCTCGAAGTTTGATATCTCTCACGTTTCGGAGTGTGGATCTGACTTGTGCAGACTACATCTTTCTCAAACTCCTTGGTGATCTCACTGGATATAATTGAATATATCCCTTGTCCAGATTCTTCCTGGAATCCATTAGTGTTTGACATCAAACAACTATTACTTCCTTTACTTCCATGATTTCCTCCAATATTATAAGCTTGTTTCCTTTCTCATTGAATATTCAATGATTGAGACTTCTTCTTGTCTTAACAGTCTTAATTGAGGACTAATTGGATAACATTTTTCCTATTTGATAAAATAGGTCTTTGTTTTTCCCTTACTACCAAAATTGCGGTAATGGTACTTAATGAGGTCCTAACTATGGAATTGGTCGTGATGGTTTATTTTTCCTAAGAATGGATTAGACTCATTTAGTCCATCCAATCATGGTTTATAGTTGATACCTCTAACTATTTTGGGTTATTTAGGTTCCATGAAAGGAATCTTTCATGTTGTCTCCGATTCCGGTATGGTCAAATCCCTTCGGTCTTTGAATTCCTTAAGCTATATCCGGTCTCCGATATTTCCTTCGTCCAACTTCTTTATCTTTGACTTACTTGAGCTTAAGTACTTCGAGTAGATATTACTCACTTGCTCAAGTTATAATCCACTTCTTACGTCCTCGAGGTATGAACCTCGGCTTACGGTCCGACATCCTTCGAAAGTAGTGTTCAACGAGTCTTATGAAAATAAGATTGAACTTCCTCTCAGTTCAGACCTTCTTCTTCTATCTTGCTTTAAAGTATTGAGTCATTGTACATCCAACTCAATCTTTACTCTACCCCTTAGAGTTTTCTTATGGTCTTCAACTCCTTTTCTTCCAACTATTGGATTTATGGTTGGAATATTGGTCTAGTTCTAACTTATGGGTTTTACTTCTTCTAAGGTCTCGCGAAGAATGTTTGTGGTGTATCCACTCAATTGTGGACATCCAATGTGAATCCTTCGACTAAATGTTTATAGATCTAGCTATTTGGCTGACAAGATTTTTATTTGTTCACAAACTTTTGTTATAAATAATTAAATCGTGGACTATTTGTATTACCAGCTGATACCGGCTGTGGTTATTATACCTACTGTGGCTATTTGATATCTAAAAATGGATTCTATTATAGGTTCTTATAAACTGGTCGAGACATCTTCTATTTTATCTCGCAGTATTGATATTATACCAATTGTGGTCTTCGATATCGACTATGGTCTTCTTATGTCTGCTATGATTTCATATATCACCTTCCTTCATTCGGGGTTTATTTTGCAAGAAAACCACTAGCTGACACTATGATTATAGTATCCTAAATGATTTCCCATGCATTCCCTCTTCCATGATGACTAGGGATCTGCTTGAGCTTCACCATAATCATCATATTTCTCACCTTCATGCTTCTTCTGTACTAAAGTACTCCTTTATTGAGGTAAAGCATAAGTTTAGGTTGGTACTTCCTTCGAGTATTGTGGTTGCTTCCCACAACTTTTCTTCCTTTGTGTGATGTACCTTCATCTTGTCTTCAAGATCTTCGAATTCGTCACTTCCTCACACGTTTACCATTACCCTCTAGATCTATAGCATCAAGTAAGAACTTGATATTGCAACATGCATTTGCATATCAAAGTCAAACTTCATGTATGGATCTAGTCAATCAATGAAAATCCAATAAAATCCAAGAAGATTCAGCTTTGTGCTTATAATACACATCATCATAAGCCTCGAATATGATAGTTGAGTAAGACATCTCTAAACATCGGGCTCGATGTGTAGTATAGAACACCACATAATATAGGTTTATATCGTGATACTTAGGACGAATATAGGGAATTCTACTATTTGTCTCAACCTTTACCTTAATTGCACATTTGCAATGAGATAAACTTGAAACAAAGTGGTCTAGGATAGTTGTGGTTAACCTAATTTTCTTTGGAAGTACTAACTTAGCTTCCATTTTGTTGAGGACTACTTTAATGATATGTCTGGTTCTAAATTTATTATCCTAGACACATAACTATTGGAATATAGCTCCTATACTTCCTAGTTATTGTACCATAAGGCTATGGTTCTGATGTGCTTGGCACTCTTCCCGTGGTTTTGGAATACAATTCTTGCACTATTATTGAACAACTGACTTCTTATTATTCTCCTCCTACGTATTTATGATGTTCTAGTCAATCACATAACGATTCTCAGGTGAATCATATATGATTACTACCTCTAATCTGTAAGTAGACATGTTTTATTTCTATCCCTCTTCCTTACTTCCCATGATTGACTCATCATGGTCTATACTACCTTATATCACTTATTTTTATCACTTACTATAAATTGTTTCACATGTCTAGATAATTTTACTTACTTATTACTTGTATTGGTTTAGACCTTCTAATAGGATATCCTGCTTATCTTTGTCACTAATATTACTCCTATTACAGTTATGGATAACTCTTACTTAATTATATCATATGTTGGTACACATCTTCCAATAGGATATCTTCCTTATGGTTGTATCCTCTCTTTGGACTACCATGTATTGTATACCAACTGTGGTCTACTCATCTATTGTTTTAAGGACTTATTTGTGTAGTACATGTTTGGGATTAGCTGACTAACTTTACTTTATCTTTGTAAGTTGAGTAAGAAATGTTGACTCAAGTGTGTCAGGATTATTCTCAAGTGAATATCCATCTCAAGTCATAAGAAGTATTTGGTTTACCTAGGACAACTTCCTATAGACACTACCAATCCTATAGGTCTCCTTTAAAGGGTTTTAATCCTAGGGTCAAAGCATTTGCTCGATACCAAGCTGTGGTGACCCGGCATACCACTCGCATGGTGTAGTATGCAAGTCCGATATAACACCAATGAAACACCGTTCCACTAGTATTATATCGCTCGAGTGGTACAACGAAACATATGCGGGTCCAAGGCATGTCTATAGAATTACAACATTGACTCTATTACATAAGATCAGCACATGACCTCCTACTTTACAATGAGGTAAATCCGCAAATAAACTCCGGAAGAACGACTCGTAGTCTAATTCTATCACGAACTCTATTTGTCGAGTATTTAACTAGCTACGAGAGGCTATGAATAGATTCTAGCTAAATAGGAGCTAGTTTTAGGAAGCTAGTTCCCTCCTACTACTTAATCTAGATTTTCTCCATGGTAATTGTGGTGTTTGACTCTTTCGGCGATTCTCTGTTCCCTTGAAGTATTTGTAGACTCCTCGGTCTTCGAGTTGCACGGTAGATCCTCCTTAGATGCCTCCATATCTAAGCGGGGATTTAAGAGTGGGATGAGTACGAGCGTACTCAACAAGTTCATTATAGGAAAGAGGTGTTTAATGCACTAGCTACGGCATTAGACCGGAAAGTCTAATACCAATGCAGAGTTTTCATAATCATTTCTTCAAGAGGTTGCTTTTATTCGGAAGAGCTATGTCCAGTCGGCCTTCACCGGTTTACTAGAACTTCATGGAGCTCCTTTCCGACCGCGTTCGCAGTTCCATATCCCGGAACGGGGAGTGACAGGTCACGGTTCTTTACACTCTGCAGAGGTGTGTTGCTTTACCCATAAGAGATCTTAACCTTGGTGCCAACCGGGCGCGCAACCCGTCCACACTTCCTATGGTGTGAGGCCCGGTATAAGGTCTAGCCAATCATGTTCCTCCGCTACCTCGAACACCCACCCTTTTGTAAGATTGTCATCCCCTATATCCATGATGAGACCGTTCCGGGCATTCATATGCCTTCCCCTATCATCATGGATAGACCGTTCCGGACACCTTACAATCCCTCATAGACCGCAATACCGTGGGGACTTAAGGCTTCCCCAGCCAACCGCTTGCACTTCAAGCGACAAGTGTCTACGGACTATGCCGTGGGGACTTAAGGCTTCCCCAGCCAACCGCTTGCCCTGACAGATACACGTGTCTACGGTAAAGCGCATCCGTTGATGAACGAGAGGTGGAAACACTTTTGACTATTTCGTCCCACTCCGGATCTTATGGTTAACACGGGTATTACGGCACAAGAATCACTGGCGACATTTGTTGTTTAATCCTAGATGGATATAAACCCGTGCAATGGAACCTCCACCATATCAACACAATCCATGGTTCCATTGCCCACCACTTAGTCATATTCATAGTTATGAAAGTAGTGGTTTTGATTTTTGTGCAATAGTGATAACCATAATACTTTGCAAGTAATTTGATAGAAATACTCAAATGACATGAGCAAGTGATGAACTTGCCTTTCTTGACTGCAAGATTATGCAGGCAAGGTCTTCGATACGCAATAACTCCAAATTCTGAAATAACATCATCGTCCGTGAGGACGATGTTTAAAGGATTGGCAAGGATGCAATAATGCATAATAATGAGATGCAATCGCTTTAAGCGTGACCTAACCCCGATGATTTAGGATTAGTGAGTGGTAATGAGTAGTTCAGAGTGTGTTGCACTTTTAGAGTGATTCACAAACAAGGTTCTTATTCAGGTGTGATTACTTGGTATTATCAATAGGTAGACAATAAAGTATAATAATCAATTGAGCACACAAAGAATGATAATTGGCATAATGGTCTCAAGTAAAGAACAGGTGGTCAGTTTTAGTACTAGATGGCATGGTTAATGATTAATTATCATATACTTTTAAAAGAATAACTTTTGAAGAACATGTTCTTTAATAAAGAACAAGTATGATAATTAGGTTGGTGGAGTTCTATAATTTATTATGGTTCCAAATAGTTTTTGGAGTAGGTGTTAGATGGATCACAACCTAGTTGGATTCATCAGCTACTAGTCTTGTATTGTTGAATTAAGCCTAAACATCTTAATTACCAATAGTTGCTATCAAGGTGGCATACCTTGTTGGTGATCGTTGGCTAGGGTTTATAGGTCCTTATAAGCAGGGTTGATGATGATTTCCTTATTTTCTTCAAAAGAATAACTTTTGAAGAACATACTTCTTAAATAATAAGAAGTATATCAATTAGGGTTGAGGTGGTTTAGGTTTTACTATTGGTTCTATCAAGAAAGGAATATTTGGCTCCTAAATAGGATGGTGGATAAGTATCCAACACTAATAAGATTTAGTGGAGTATGGTTATGGAATGCTCAAGATTTGGTATGATTGCTCCTAAGGTTCATCACATTGGTGTGATGGTAAATATGGATATTTAAAGTTGTTGCCTCTAAGTATAGGAATTAGGGTTGGTCCTATTTGATCATCTAGGTTGGATAGGTATGCCTACATGGACTACCAATTATTGATAATAGGCTCCTACAATTTTATGTGGCATGGCAAGTATGTAATTGCTATTATGGTTCTATGTATGAAAATTAGAACACCATGATTATATGAGAGGATCTAGGGTTTAGGTTTTAGAATTAAATTAGGGTTCAAAAGAATTAGTGGAGCTAGGGTTCCAATTTGGATTAGGGTTTTAGAATTACACATGAAATGATAGGGTTGTACTATCATTCCATATGGAATTAGGGTTTGCTATTTACCATGTAGTTCTATGATTAATAACTTCAATTTAAAGTTGAAGTTATTAATAACTAGGGAATAAAAATAATATTGAATTAGGCATTTTATTATTTTTAAACAATTAATAATTAAGGTAATTATTAATTAGGGTTTAAACCTTTCTAATAATGATTTAACAAAATAACAAATAAAGAAAAATAGCTTTAATGTTTTCTTTATTTTTCTTACTTGGTTTGTATTTATTTTAAAGGGTTTTACTATTTATTGAATTTTAATTCAATTTAGAATTAAAGAAGAGGCTTAAATAACAAGTATTAAATAAGTGAATTTTTATTAAAAATAAAATTTTCATTTTATATTTTTATTGGATAGAGTTTTCTTTTCTAAGAATTTTGATATCTTATTTATATTTTTCTGACTTTATTTGAATTTTCTAAATTATTTCAAAGTTTACGGAATTAATGAAATTGAAATAAAACAAAAACTACTAAACTTACCGGTTGGGTTGTTACCCCCAGGGACAGACAGGTGGGCCTCGGTCCATGTTGGCGTCCACGCGGACGGAGACCAAGTCAAAGGGATAACAGGCCCACGGCCACGTAGATCATGCCGGCGGCTCAACGCCGGCGGACAGCCGATGACGGCGCCGCCGATTTAAGGCACCCCCGGATGCGAAATGAACGTCTACGCACTCCCCGTGACGCACTGAGTTCCTTGGTGGTGTTGGTTTATCGAGTGGGGCACCGGAGCATCGCTGGAGAACCAACCCGCGGCGGAGCAAATCCGGCGAGGTCTCAAAATTGGCCTACTGCATGCTAAACAATGCAATTAAGGGAGCCCTGGACGCGTATTCTTACCCTGAGGCTGATGGTGTAGTCGCCGGTGAGGATTGGGGACGGATTCGAGCTGAGTTTCGCCGATACCGGCGATCACCGGCGCAGGAAGATCTTCAAATTGGCTCGATAGGGAATGTTTCGGCTCGATTCCTTGTACTGGAATGCTCTCCTCATCTTGGCGAAGCTCCAGAGCCACACCATGGACCTTCGGTTCGTCTTCATCGACGGCTAGCCGGAGAAGGATCCGACAGCGACCCCGGTGTGTGGAGAAATCGGAGAGAGATTGAGGGTCTGAGAGAGATTGTGGTGAGGTGTCGAAGATCAAGCACTCCACGACGCTCCTCTCGGTGGTTTTATAGCCCGTGGCGTGCTCTGAGATGACGGCACGTCGCCGGTGACGGCCGGGATGCATGGCGATGTCGGCGAGCTTGGTTTGGGCACGAATCGTGGCGCGCGAGGGTAGTTTCGGACTCGTAGGGATAAGATGGAGTCGATGGGCTAGTCATCGCCGTCCAAAACGGTCCACAACGGCGGCGCGGGACGTGGCTCGCCGCGGTGTCGACCGGACAGAGGTGGACGACGACCTCGTCCCTCCTCCAAAATATCTGAGACGAAGGGGTACGGGCTGTGTTGATTTCGGCTGCTGGACTGGGCCTGGGCTGCTTCTGGGCTTTCCTAGCTGGGCTGCTGCGGCTGCAGACTGGGCTAGCAGGTAAGCTACTCCTCTCTCCATTTTCTGTTTTGTTTTCTATTTCTGTTTTTATTTTCTGATTTACAATTCTGTTTTTGGTTTCTAATTGAATTCCATATTTGAATTCAGTTATTTTTGCAGGTTTCTCAATTGTTAATTTTATCAAGATTTAATATACTGACTATTATGTTGTTGTTCTACTTGAATAAGCATTTTATATGAGATTCTATTGCACACTTGTGATTTTTATTCTAAATGTTAAATAGACATGAATTGATACTCTTATTTTGGTTTTCTTGTGAAGTATATCCATTTGATATTATTAGAGTTGGGTACTTCTACTATGAGTGTGCTAGAAGTTATTGGTTGGGTTTGATCTCATAACTGAGGATTTAACTCTATGCATATAGTTTCATGTAAGCACTTGCTTGTTATGGTCTTGTAGTTTTTATTATAACCATTTCCCCAAAGGTAGTACTAGGGTTATAATGTTATTTTCCTAATGACACATGGGTTGAATCTTAATTGTGGTTTAGGTTTCATTTGTGATCACCCATGTGATATACAATCTAGGTTGAGATATAATTCTAGGTTGTAGTTATGGGATGACACCATAGTGCATTGGCTAGGTTTTAATCTCCACTAACCATGCTAATATGGTTAATTACTTAACATGTTATGTTCTCCTCTAGTTACTAAGATGTGGAGTATCAGTTTTATATTCTATCAATTGGCTTCTATTATTAACCTCAATTTATCCTTTAAGTAACTACATTGGTTATAATTCTTTTTATAGTTAACTTTGGTCATGGTGATGGATGGTTTCTCACCATATTAAGTATGGAGTTTTCCTCTAAGGTTTTCTTAGGTTGTTTAATTTCTGAAGTATGGATATGGTATGGCTTTTACTTATGATCACCAAGTGGTTCACAAGTAAAGGTTGGGATAGAAGTCTAGGTTTTCTTACTAGTTATCTCCCTATGATTTCATGTGGTAAATAACATCTACTAATCCTAGTAGGGTTTAACTTATCCTCACATACCTCAAGAGCATGATCATGGATTAAGCATGATCAACTAGTTCTTAATAACTCTACCTCAAGTTCTTAGGGTTTATAATCATTACTCAATTTATAATGATCAATGTTTGGCTTCCTAAGGTATCTCTTATTAAATAGGTTTCTCACTTCCATGATCAAGTATTGTCTTGATCAACTAGGGTACAATATCTCGGTTATAGTTTCTTGGGTGGACATGGCTAGGGTTGTCTCAATAGATTATATCCCAGGCAAATGCCCGAGATATTTACTTAAAGTTCTCTCAAGATCCGATGGTTTAACCATTTGGGATATTTGAATAGATTGAACTGAAATTAGCATGGATGGTCTCTCTCATTTGGGATTGTCCGGAATAATATCTTAGAGCTTCTCTTAAAGATGATGGTTTGAATACTTGGATGTATCTCCAAGGTTTAGCTCAAGGTTTGTTATTGCTTAGCTAATAATTATAATAGAACTCTCACCTCTCTAGGTTTGATGCTTAATAATTTGGACTAGAGAAGAATATATACTTCTTGAGTGGATCTCCTTGTTATAGTTCCAATGTTGAAGTGGAATGAGTACCATGAGGTTTCATGGTAGGATCAGGGATAGTTTTATTACATGGAGAAGATAGTCAAGAATGGTTCCTCCATTTTATTGTTACTTGATTTCCAATTACGGGGATGTTCATATGCTATGGCAAGGTTTACCATATTATGATCTGTTATCAGGTCAAGCAATTGATCATTGATTAAAGTGTTGTTGTGTTGATTATTAGTTCCATTTGATCTAACCCCTTAGATCAAATCATTTCTGCCCAAAACAAGATTTTAGCAAAGTCACATTGAGGTTTATAGCGCTTGACTTGATGAGCTACTTCAATTCCACCAAGGTCAAGTGAAACTTCGATTCTATCGTGATCTGTTTTACTTTAAAGCGCGAAAATTCCCCAGATTTTCTATGCATGAATGCAATGCACACATCTGTTTCCTCTATTTTGTAACCCCCAATACCTGGGATATTCCCCAGATTTTCTATGCATGAATGCAATGCAATGCAAGATGCGATCTAGGCAGCATGGTGCTTACCAGGAGAAACCCTCGAGACGAAGGAGTTGGCGATGCGCCGAGATTGATTTGTGTTGAACGTTGGTTGTTGTTTATTTCATAAACCCTAGATACATATTTATAGTCCGGGGGACTTTCTAATGTGGGAATAATCCCGACCGTGCACGAGGCAAACTCTAACTAACCGACACGTAATCTACTATGTTACAGATACAAGGGCAAACTAGCCCAAACTTTGCGTATAAGGCCGATTCACGTATTTCTTCTGTATATAATCTTCAAGCCCATCTTGATCGCGGCCCACCTCTGACTCGGTCAAATTCTGGTGATAACACATGCCCCCCTGGTTTTGGAAATGACATTTCCAAAATCATTACGCCTTTCCTTCGTCGGGTCATGTCGTGGCAGAACAGTACTGCCGCAGAATCTTCCATCATTTCGCCTCGCCTCCTTGGCTTCTCTGCACGAATTGATAATTTCGGCATCACGTCCTCGAGAACCGTCCTGGCATTAAATCTCCACTACACCCCCTTTATTTATCTGTGCCGAACGGTTCGCCACTTCATCCCTTTGCTCTGTTCTATCCATCAGTGCCCAAAAAACCCTCTTCCCCTGTAGCAATGTCTTCCTCTTCCTCTTCCCCCTCAGGCCTCCCCCTCCAATCTTCGCCGAAGAACAAGAATGAGGACGACCTCCACTCCGGGGCGAACCCCATCTCCTCCGACAAGGAGAAGAAAGAAGGAGAAGTAGAGAAGACCAAGGCCTCCCCTCCGCCGGGCTCCCGCCGAAGAAACGCTCCCGCATGTGGGCGGACGGCGAGGACGAAGATGATGACGAGGAAGGAGAAGAGGAGGAGGAGGAAGATGATTCCTCCTCTTCCGCCGGGTACCCGCCGACGAAGCGCTTCCGCACTTGGGCGGACAGCGAGGATGATGATGATGACGAGGAAGAAGAGGCTCCGGCCGAAGGCTGGGGCAGCAGCGACGAGGAAGCCTCCGGAGGTAGCGCCGGCGGCGACTCCGATGCCGACGATGATGCTAGCGAGGATTAGCAATGTAGGATTAGTAACCCCTGAGCAATCGGCTCTCCTTTTGTTCTTCCTTTCTTCTTTGAGCAGTCGGCTCTTCATTGTAAGAAATCCCAATATTAATGAAGATTTTCCCTTAACTTGATTTTGCCGATTTCTTTTCGTACTGATTTGGCCGATTGTTAATTTGATCACCGCTCAATAAGCCGATGGCAACGCATTGGTAACCTGCGAACCTTGCTCAAATTCAGATCCCCGAACCTCCAACCGAACCGGTCCAATCCGCAGTCACTGAGCGTAGTGTTGGACTCAACGGCAAAACTCCTGAAATAATGCCTGGCCTCATCATTAACCTCAGGTTTTCAGACATTCTCCTGCCGGATCCTTCTCTTCCCAATCCCCTTTGCTTTCAGGGGCTCTCTGGGACCATTGCTAACTCAACCCGGAGGCTGGAGATGATACTTCTGCAGGATAGGCACCACTCAATCACAGATTTTCTTTCGATAGTCTGCAGCGATGTTTGAAATCCTGCTCTGTTTTCTTGCAGCAACCATCCCTCAGAACAGTTGAGATTGCAGAGCCAGCCGATTTCAACAAAATCGGCTCCTTATAGCAAAGGGTCCTTCAGGGCAAGCTGCCCCCCGAGCCTTAGTCAAGGCGAGAAAAGTAGTGAGCCAGCCAAAGGTGCCACCATCGGCTTCCAAGTCATGATGCAGAGCCAGCCGATTTCAACAAAATCGGCTCCCCAGAGCAGAGAACCTTCAGGGTGAGCTGCCCCCCGAGCTTTTCCAGTCTGCTTCTTGCGCCTTGCTGATCCGATCGACTCCTTTCCTTTGGCAGACTGATGTAACCCATCCTTAACCGGATCTGGACGTCCATGCTGCTCTTGGTATTGGTTAGGGTTATGATCCCCCAAACTTGCCCCAGCTGATATTGCTGACTCGAATACTTGCAAAAGGGATTTGGAGGTTCTTGTAGAGAGGATCCATTGAGGAGTTCCTCTAGTAGAGTCTCTCTTCGTGACCCACTTCCTGCTCCATTGAGCCTCTGCTCATAACAGTTGTACCTCTGGAGTTGATGGCCATGCATCGGCTTTCTATCCTTAAGTCGATGTCTGCACATCGGCTGTGCTTAAAAAATTTTGAATTTTTTACGGCCGATTTACGTATCGGCCCCATACTTCGATACCCATCATCAAAGAATATCTTGGGCTGCTGGGCATTCGAAAGACGCTTCTACTGCATATCCTCGTGTTTTATCCACCTAGGTGCCCCCCGAGCCGATTCTTTCAAGGGACTTGATGGTATCGGCTCTTCAGATATTCCCTGTTGGATCAAATGTTGAACCTAGGTAGAATGTATAGTGAGGATAATTTTGGCCGATTGCTGGAATCGGCCTCCACGTTGCTTGCTCGATGAAGGTTTTTGCAATGTTCCTCCATCAATCCTTGGGGCCGATCACTTTGATCGGCATCGCCACGTTTGTCCATCGATGTTGCTCTTGTTACACGGTCAGGCCGGTGGATAAAACCAGCCTAACCCCGTTCTTTGTCACGTCGATGAGCTCGCAGTCGTCCAATCCTGGAGCACTAGACTCCGTTGGAAGGATGGAGACCATGTTTGTGCCAGCCGATGTCTCATCGTCGGCTTTCTTTTGTCTGGGGTGCCACTCTTTCCTTTGTGGCCGACCTTCTTCGTCCAAGGTTCGCTGAATTTTGGCGGCCAGATCAGGCCGTGCCTTCCTCAACGTGTGCAGGCATAACCTTTCAGCTTCCTCCAACCCACGCAGACGCTGAACCCTTCGCTTCGGGAACGGCTGAGCCCATCAGGGCACCACCTTGGCCGATGATACTTGTCTTCTTCTTCATCATCGTCCTCTAGTTCCTCGAGATCTTCCACCCGAGCGGACTCAGCAGGCTTGTTCCGAGGCGGGAGAGGCCCTAAACGTTTGAACACGGACACGTTAGCTGCATCCTTCTTCTTTTGTTTACATTCTGGGCAATTGCCGATTGTAGGCAATCGGCTCATTCCTGAATCCCAGCGAGTGTCCGAAGAAGGGGCAGTCCCGGTGCCTATCCACGTCGTCTTGCTCCCTCGACTTTTCCTTGGCGTGGCGCTCATATCGCTCCTCGTCGTGATCATGCCGACGACGTCTCCTGTCGTCCCTAGCCAGACGATCTTTTTCATCATCGTCGTTGTATCGCCGGCGTTGGTCGTATTGACCCACATACTTGTTGAGGAGGTGATCGGAGAGAGGTCGCCGATATCTTACGTTCCTCACTTCTCCCTCCGTGATGTAGCGCTTGCCGTCGTGGCGGAGCCGATCGCGTGGAGCGGCTTCCTCCGTGTCTTTGCTATGAGAGCAGCTGCCCTCATCTCCGTCCTTACCGAGTGGTGCCCGAGTCCCACCATGTTGATATTGCACGAGAAATCTGGCTGGCACCCTCCATGGTAAGTATACTCCACAATGTTAACGGCGGGGAAGGGGTGTGTGTCGACCTTCATGGCGTATTGGTTGAAAATTAGCCGCCCTTTTTCTATCGCCATTTGGATCTGCTAACGCCACACCCTGCAGTCGTTAGTGGTGTGGGTGAACGTGTTATGCCACTTGCAGTATGGCTTTCCGTTCAGCTCCTGCACCGTGGGGATCTTGTGGCCTTCGGGTACCTTTAGCTGCTTCTCCGTGAGTAAGAGGTCGAAAATCTGCTCAGCTTTGGTCACGTCGAAGTCGAACCCTTTTGGAGGGCCTTGTGGCTTGACCCATTTGCAGGACACGGGGCCTGCCGCCCGAGTCCATTCAGCCACTGCTACTTCTCGATCTCCCGCAGCACCTTCATCCTTGTCTGTCTCAACCAGGACCACCGCACGCTTGAATTTGTCCTGGTAAACATCTGGGTGGCGCTGTTCATATGCTGACAGCTTCTGCACCATGTGCGCCAATGAAGGGTAGTCTGCTGCCACGTCCTTGATCGATGATGAGAGACCCACCACCGCCAACTCGACTGCTTCTTTTTCACTCACGTGAACCGAATAGCATCGGTTCCTAATGGTCTCGAAGCGCTGGATGTATTCGACACTCGTTTCCCCGCGCTTCGTCGTACTTGTGCTAGATCGGCAATACCAGCCTCGAAGCCTCCGAGTGATACCGTATGTGGAACTGCTCTTCCAACCGCTTCCAAGTCCGGATTGAGTTCGGTGGCAGCGATGTGTACCACCCGAAAGCCGATCCTGTGAGGGACCGTGCGAAGAACCTCACACGCAGCTCGTCCGATGCTGAGATCGTGCCCGAGCTGTGCCAAATATCGGCTCACATGCTCGATGGAGCTGGAACCATCCGATCCACTAAACTTTGTGAAGTCGGGGAGCCGATATTTGGGTGGTAGCGGGATCAATTCGTACTCGTTGGGGTACGGCTTGGTATAGCCGAATGTCTTCCTTTTCGGCATCATGCCGAACTGATCTTTCAGAATTGTACAAATCTGATACGCGGTAATGGCTGAAGGTGTCGAACCCTGAAGATTCGCCGGGGTGGCATACTTAGCCAGCCATGCTTGCTTTTCCAGTTCTGAGCCAACTGCAGGAGCTGAGCTCTGGAATGGTCGGAGTGGCGTACTTAGCTAGCCACGTCTGCTTCTCAAGATCTGGTCCCGACGTTCCTCCTACTATTCCAGAGGTCCCTGCTCGTTGCGGCTCGGCTCGAGAGTGCCCGATTCATGCGGTCGGCACGTATGCGCACGTGTATCCGTGCGGGATCTCCTTGGGCGCCTCATGTAGGAATTGGTAGTCACTAGGGTCACCACCAATCTTGTAGACGACGTATGCCGATGAGTTCGGCACTTCGGTGCTGCCAACGCGAACGGCAGCGGTGGACGGGACTCGGAGTGACATCTCTCCTTTGTAAGTCCCCGCAGCTGGTCCCGACGGAGAATACCGATGGCTCATGATTTCCCGGATCACGCGCGGAGCGACACGCTCCAAAGTGTTCACCGGGCTCTCGGAGTGGCGGTGCAGCGAATGAGCCACCATGAAGTTGATCTCCCGACGCAGCAACCTCGGTGCGTTCTTCGACGGGGCGGACAGGTCCACTCCATCGAGCGCGCCTTCGGTGAGAACCCCTTCCACCGACGCCATGGGAGCGGGTTACGTGGAAAGAGCCGATGAGGTCGGCTTCGAGGACTGCCTTGATCTCGTCATGCTTCTTCTTGAGCTCATCAGTCAGATCCTCGTACTTGACCGGGGTGCCTTCCGCCATCTCAGATGTAGATGGCGATGCGGTGGATGTCAAAGATGGTCCCACCGGGCGTGCCGAAATGTGTTGCGGTCGAAACCCACCGGCGGGCAGCGACCGGCAACACCGTAGAGCCGGGAACAACTCGGGGTTGCGGCTGGCCCCGGTCCCTCGGAGCGACGGCCCGCAAAGCCTTCCGGTCACACGTCCGATGCTGTCGCAAGGGCGTGCCACCTGACCTATACCTGGTCGGGAAGGTGTTGGATGATGCCTCGCTTAGTTTCTGCATGGCATACACGTAAACATTAAATACGAGCCTCGATCGGCTCTCGGGTTATCTCGTGAATCGGCTCAAAGAGCCGATCCACCCATGATTCGTACGAGGTGTACGAATATATGGTGGTCCTGCTTGATCAAGATAAAGTTAAAACGATCTACGACGATTTAGGGTTTTCACCGCATAATCGGATCATCCTACTCACGATTGGGCCTCGCGCTCGCGTACGGTGATCGTAAGCCGATCCTAGACAGGGGCCTAAAAACCAACACGAGGTTGATCCCGGAACATCCTGTCTAGGGTTAGCGAACTACACCCTACACGCCGCCGGATCCTCCAACCCTTTGTAAGGCCTAACTATTGCGGATATTAAACTAATCCTTGAAGAACAAGGAGCAACCGTAACGGATCGGATCTACTAAACAATGATCAAGCGGGGTGCCGCCCCTACACCTAAGATCGGTGTAAGGGCGGCTAGATGTATAAGGGTTGCACCACGACAGCATATAATATGAAGAACAATGCTAACCCTAACACATCTAAGATAACTACGTTGCTCGCCATCAAAAGGCTTCAAGCACGAGCAACGCATGAACAACGTAATAAGCTATGCTGCCTAGATCGCAAGATGCGATCTAGGCAGCATGGTGCTTACCAGGAGAAACCCTCGAGACGAAGTAGTTGGCGATGCGCCGAGATTGATTTGTGTTGAACGTTGGTTGTTGTTTATTTCATAAACCCTAGATACATATTTATAGTCCGGGGGACTTTCTAATGTGGGAATAATCCCGACCGTGCACGAGGCAAACTCTAACTAACCGACACGTAATCTACTATGTTACAGATACAAGGGCAAACTAGCCCAAACTTTGCGTATAAGGCCGATTCACGTATTTCTTCTGTATATAATCTTCAAGCCCATCTTGATCGCGGCCCACCTCTGACTCGGTCAAATTCTGGTGATAACAGGATGACACTCCTCCCAACCTTTTGCTTACACAAGCCATGGCTAACCGAATCCTCGGGTGCCTTCCAACAATCACATACCATGAAGGAGTGTCTATTTGCAAAATTAAGTTGCTTACTGATGAATCAGAGCAAAACATGTGAAGAGAATTATTAATGCAAGTTAATTAATCGGGCTAGGAACCCCATTGCCAGCTCTTTTTGCAAAATTATTGCATAAGCGGATGAAGCCACTAGTCCATTGTGAAAGTCTCGTCAAAAGTAAATGACAAGATCGAAAGATAAAACACCACATACTTCCTCATGAGCTATAAAACATTGACACAAATCAGAGGTGATAAATTTTGAATTATTTAAAGGTAGCACTCAAGCAATTTACTTTGGAATGGCGGAGAAATACCATGTAGTAGGTAGGTATGGTGGACACAAATGGCATAGTGGTTGGCTCAAGGATTTTGGATGCATGAGAAGTATTCCCTCTCGATACAAGGTTTAGGCTAGCAAGGTTATTTGAAACAAACACAAGGATGAACCGGTGCAGCAAAACTCACATAAAAGACATATTGTAAACATTATAAGACTCTACACCGTCTTCCTTGTTGTTCAAAACTCAATACTAGAAATTATCTAGACCTTAGAGAGACCAATTATGCAAACCAAATTTTAGCATGCTCTATGTATTTCTTCATTAATAGGTACAAAGTATATGATGCAAGAGCTTAAACATGAGCACAACAATTGCCAAGTATCACATTATCCAAGACATCATACCAATTACTACATGTAGCATTTTCCGTTTCAAACCATATAACAATTAACGAAGCAGTTTCAACCTTCGCCATGAATATTAAAAGCTAAGAACACATGTGTTCATACGAACCAGCGGAGCGTGTCTCTCTCCCACACAAGCATTTATTCAAACAAAAACAAAAACAAAAACAAACAGACGCTCCAAGTAAAGTACATAAGATGTGGCCGAATAAAAATATAGTTTCAAGAGAAGGAACCCGATAATTTGTCGATGAAGAAGGGGATGCCTTGGGCATCCCCAAGCTTAGATGCTTGAGTCTTCTTGAAATATGCAGGGGTGAACCACCGGGGCATCCCCAAGCTTAGACTCTTCACTCTTCTTGATCATAGTATATCATCCTCCTCTCTTGACCCTTGAAAACTTCCTCCACACCAAACTCGAAACAACTCATTAGAGGGTTAGTGTACAATAAAAATTAACATGTTCAGAGGTGACACAATAATTCTTAACACTTCGGACATTGCATAAAGCTACTGGACATTAATGGATCAAAGAAATTCATCCAACATAGCAAAAGAGGCAATGCGAAATAAAAGGCAGAATCTGTCAAAATAGAACAGTCCGTAAAGATGGATTTTATTGAGGCACCAGACTTGCTCAAATGAAAATGCCCAAATTGAATGAAAGTTGCGTACATATCTGAGGATCACGCACATAAATTGGCATAATTTTCTGAGCTACCTACAGAGGGGCAGGTCGAAATTCGTGACAGCAAAGAAATCTGAAACTGCGCAGTAATCCAAATCTAGTATCAACCTTTCTATCAAAGACTTTACTTGGCACAACTAGGCACAAAACTAAGATAAGGAGAGGTTGCTACAGTAGTAACAACTTCCAAGACACAAATATAAAATAGAGGTACTGTAGCAAAATAAACACATGGGTTATCTCCCAAGAAGTTCTTTCTTTATAGCCATTAAGATGGGCTCAGCAGTTTTAATGATGCACTCGCAAGAAATAGTAGTTGAAGCAAAAGAGAGCATCAAGAGGCAAATTCAAAACACATTTAAGTCTAACATGCTTCCTATGCATAGGAATCTTGTAAATAAACAAATTCATGAAGAGCAAAGTAACAAGCATAGGAAGATAGAACAAGTGTAGCTTCAAAAATTTCAGCACATAGAGAGGCATTTTAGTAACATGAAAATTTCTACAACCGTATTTTCCTCTCTCATAATAACTTTCAGTAGCATCATGAGAAAACTCAACAATATAACTATCACATAAAGCATTCTTATCATGAGTCTCATGCATAAAATTATTACTCTCCACATAAGCATAATCAATTTTATTAGTTGTAGTGGGAGCAAATTCAACAAAGTAGCTATCATTATTATTCTCATCATCAAATATAGGAGGCAAAGTATCATCAAAGTAAATTTTCTCCTCAATGCTTGGGGGACTAAAAATATCATGCTCATCAAAGCCAGCTTCCCCAAGCTTAGAATTTTCCATATCATTAGCAACCATGGTGTTCAAAGCGTTCATACTAATATTACTACCGACATGCAAATAAGGTTCCATAGGTTTTTTAATTTTAGCATCAAACCATCCATGTCTTAAATCAGGAAATAGAATAAGAAGCTCATTGTCGTCCATTATGCCAAACTAGTGTAAACAAGAAACAAAAAGATGCAATTGCAGGATCTAAAGGAAATAGCTTCGAGTACTTACAACGGCGAAAATAGCTTAGTAGCCGAGATCCGGAGTGTGAGTACCTTTTACCTTTCCTCCCCGGCAACGGCGCCGAGAAAATAGCTTGATGTCTACGGGAGCTTCTATTCTTGTAGACAGGTGTTGGGCCTCCAAGAGCAGAGGTTTGTAGAACAGCAGCAAGTTTCCCTTAAGTGGATCACCCAAGGTTTATCGAACTCGGGGAGGAAGAGGTCAAAGATATCCCTCTCATGCAACCCTGCAACCACAAAGCAAGAAGTCTCTTGTGTCCCCAACACACCTAATAGGTGCACTAGTTCGGCGAAGAGATAGTGAAATACAGGTGGTATAAATAAGTATGAGCGAGTAGTAACGCGAGCAGTAGTAACGCGATAGAAACGAGTAAACAAGCAGCGATAGCGATATTTAGGAACAAGGCCTAGGGATTACACTTTCACTAGTGGACACTCTCAACATTGATCACATAACAGAATAGATAAATGCATACTCTACACTCTCTTGTTGGATGATGAACACATTGCGTAGGATTACACGAACCCTCAATGCCGGAGTTAACAAGCTCCACAATTCAATGTTCATATTTAAATAACCTTAGAGTGCATGAAAGATCAACATGACTAAACCAAGTACTAACATAGCATGCACACTGTCACCTTCACACATTGTAGGAGGAATAGACCACATCAATACCATCATAGCAATAGTTAACTTCATAATCTACAAGTGATCATAATCATAGCCTACACCAAGTACTAACACGGATGCACACACTGTCACCATTACACCGTGCAGGAGGAATAAAACTACTTTAATAACATCACTAGAGTAGCACATGGATAAATTGTGATACAAAACACATTGCAATCATAAAGAGATATAAATAAGCACTTCACTATGCCATTCATAACAGTGAATAAGTATTCGTGAAATATAGCCTAAGAGACCCACACGGTGCACACACTGTCACCTTTACACACGTGGGACAAGGAGTCTCCGGAGATCACATAAGTAAAACCCACTTGACTAGCATAATGACATCTAGATTACAAGCAACATCATATGAATCTCAATCATGTAAGGCAGCTCATGAGATTATTGTATTGAAGTACATAGGAGAGAGATGAACCACATAGCTACCGGTACAGCCCCGAGCCTCGATGGAGAACTACTCCCTCCTCATGGGAGACAGCAGCGTTGATGAAGATGGCGGTGGTGTCGATGGAGAAGCCTTCCGGGGGCACTTCCCCGTCCCGGCGGCGTGCCGGAACGGAGACTCCTGTCCCCCAGATCTTGGCTTCGCGATGGCGGCGGCTCTGGAAGGTTTCTCGTACCGTGGCTTTTTCGTATCGTGTTTTAGGTCTGGGACCTTTTTATAGGAGAAGAGGCGGCGTCAGAAGGTCGAAGGGGCGACGACACCATAAGGCGGCGCGGCCAGGGGGTGGGCCGCGCCACCCTATCATCTGGGGGCCCTGTGGCCCCCCCTGGTGGCTCTCGGGTGTTCTGGATGCTTCCGGTGAAAATAGGAACCTGGGCGTTGATTTCGTCCGATTCCGAGAATATTTCGTTACTAGGATTTCTGAAACCAAAAACAGCAGAAAACAGGAACTGGCACTTCGGCATCTTGTTAATAGGTTAGTTCCAGAAAATGCACGAATATGACATAAAATGTGCATATAACATGTAGATATCATCAATAATGTGGCATGGAACATAAGAAATTATCGATACGTCGGAGACGTATCACATGTCACCTCAAAAATTATTTTGTTATCACTTACCTACTCGAGGACGAGCAGGAGTTAAGCTTGGGGATGCTTGATACGTCTCAAACGTATCTATAATTTTTAATTCTCCATGCTTGTTTTACACCAATTCATATATGTTTTGCTCATACTTGGTTGCACTTTTATACATTTTCCGGCACTAACCTATTAACAAGATGCCACTGTGCCAGTTCCCTGTTTTCTGTTATTTTGTATTTCAGAAAAAGTTGTACAGGAAATATTCTCGGAATTGGACGAAACAAAAGTCGAAGTCAATATTTTTCCGTAACGAAGACAAAGTCCAGAGGGGAGTTGAAGGGGGGCAACAGGGCGACCACGCCAGCCCTAGGCGCGACCTAGCCCTGGCTGCGCCTAGGGGTGGTGTGGGCCACCCTGGCCTCCACAGACATCGCCCCTTCGCCTATTTATTCACGATCTCTGGAAAACCCTGAATACCCGAGCCTCCATCGACGAAAAGTTCCGTCGCGACCGCCATTGAAGACCCTAGCTCGGGAGGGTTCTAAAGCTCTTCCCAGCACCCTGACGGAGGGGGAAATCATCGCCGGAGGCATCTACATCGCCATGCCCGCCTCCGAATTGATGCGTGAGTAGTTCATGTTAGGTTGATTGATACGTCTCCGACGTATCGATAATTTCTTATGTTCTATGCCATATTATTGATGATACCTACATGTTTTATGCACACTTTATGCCATATTCGTGCATTTTCTGGAACTAACCTATTAACAAGATGCCGAAGTGCCGGTTCTGTTTTCTCGCTGTTTTTGGTTTCAGAAATCCTAGTAACGAAATATTCTCGGAATTGGACGAAACGAAGACCCGGGGGCCTATTTTTCCACCGGAGCTTCCGGAAGACCGAAGAACATACGAAGTGGGGCCACGAGGTGGCCGGACCACAAGGCGGCGCGGCCTAGGGGGCCCGCGCCGCCCGTGGTGTGGGCCCCTCGTCCGGCCCCCGACTGCCGCCCTTCCGCCTACTTAAAGCCTCCATCGCGAAACCCCCGATGCGAAAAACCACGATACGGAAAACCTTCCGGAGACGCCGCCGCCGCCGATCCCATCTCGGGGGATTACGGAGATCTCCTCCGGCACCCTGCCGGAGAGGGGATTCATCTCCCGGAGGACTCTACACCGCCATGGTCGCCTCCGGAGTGATGAGTGAGTAGTTCACCCCTGGACTATGGGTCCATAGCGGTAGCTAGATGGTTGTCTTCTCCTCATTGTGCTTCATTGTTGGATCTTGTGAGCTGCCTAACATGATCAAGATCATCTATCCGTAATTCTATATGTTGTGTTTGTCGGGATCCGATGGATAGAGAATACCATGTCATGTTAATTATCAAGTTATTATACATGTGTTGTTTATGATCTTGCATGCTCTCCGTTTCTAGTAGAGGCTCTGGCCAAGTTTTTACTTTTAACTCCAAGAGGGAGTATTTATGCTCGATAGTGGGTTCATGCCCGCATTGACACCGGGACAGTGACGAAAAGTTCTAAGGTTGTGTTGTGCTTGTTGCCACTAGGGATAAAACATTGGCGCTATGTCCGAGGATGTAGTTGTTGATTACATTACGCACCATACTTAATGCAATTGTCCGTTGTTAGCAACTTAATACTGGAGGGGTTCGGATGATAACCTCGAAGGTGGACTTAGGCATAGATGCGGTTGGATGGCGGTCTATGTACTTTGTCGTAATGCCCAATTAAATCTCACTATACTTATCATGTCATGTATGTGCATTGTTATGCCCTCTCTATTTGTCAATTGCCCGACCGTAATTTGTTCACCCAACATGCTTTTATCTTATGGGAGAGACACCTCTAGTGAGCTGTGGACCCCGGTCCATTCTTTAATACTGAAATACAAATCTGTCGCAATACTTGTTTTATTGTTTTCTCTCGCAAACAATCATCTTCCACACAATACGGTTAATCCTTTGTTACGAGCAAGCCGGTGAGATTGACAACCTCACTTGTTTCGTTGGGGCAAAGTACTTTGGTTGTGTTGTGCGGGTTCCACGTTGGCGCCGGAATCTCCGGTGTTGCGCCGCACTACATCCCGCCGCCATCAACCTTCAACGTGCTTCTTGGCTCCTCCTGGTTCGATAAACCTTGGTTTCTTTCCGAGGGAAAACTTGCTGCTGTGCGCATCATACCTTCCTCTTGGGGTTGCCCAACGAACGTGTGAAATACACGCCATCAAGCTCTTTTTCTGGCGCCGTTGCCGGGGAGATCAAGACACGCTGCAAGGGGAGTCTCCACTTCTCAATCTCTTTACTTTGTTTTTGTCTTGCTTTATTTTATTTACTACTTTGTTTGCTACACCTATATCAAAACACAAAAAAATTAGTTGCTAGCTTTACTTTATTTGCTATCTTGTTTGCTATATCAAAAACACAAAAAAGTTAGTTTACTTGCATTTACTTTACTTGATTCATCATGTTTCCTTTTGATTTTACCGCAAAGAACATACCGGTAGGACAAGGGTCTATAATTGGGAGGAACAATATAGAAGAATTTTTCACCCATGTTAGTACCGTTGAAGATTTTGAAGATAGACACTTGGTAGACCTTGCTCCTACTTTTGAAATTGCTGCTGCTGCTTTAGTTCGCTTCGTTGGAAACTAAATTTGTTAATCTAAATCCTATAATCCAACACATGTTTCTTACACTTGGTGATATGGAAGAGGGGGAAAAGAAAGATTTTGTTTTAGAAACCCTTCTTAGAGAATTTGGTGGCCTAGCAAGAGAGGCTAGAAAGGTCTTCGCTAAATTTAATATGCTTGGTTCTCATACTAATTTTGTTGGTCTCCTTGAAAAAATGGATATGGATAGAATAAGGTACACTAATAATGCTAATGATGGTGGGGAGATCAAAGCACCAATACCATGTAAACTCCTAGCTATGAATGATGCACTAGAAAATAACTATGCTTGGCTTGTTCTCGAAAATTTGTTTGATGAGAGTAGCAAGCCCAAGACTAATGAAAAGGGAGACGCTGAAACTTATGTATCCAATATACTATGCATGGTTGAGAAAACTCCAAACCCCGCTGTAGGTGCACCACCCTTCGATAATACTTGAGATACACTTTCGCGCCTAGGCTGAAAGGCGTTAAAGAAAAGCACTTATGGGAGACAACCCATGTTTTTACTCCAGTATTTTTGTTTTATATTTGTGTCTTGGAAGTTGTTTACTACTGTAGCAACCTCTCCTTATCTTAGTTTTGAGTTTTTTTGTGCCAAGTAAAGTCTTTGATAGAAAAGTAAGTACTAGATTTGGATTACTGCGCAGTTCCAGATTTCTTTGCTTGTCACGAATCTGGGTCTATCTCCCCGTAGGTAGCTCAGAAAATTACGCCAATTTACGAGCATGATCCTCGGATATGTACGCAACTTCCATTAAATTTGAGCATTTTCGTTTGAGCAAGTCTGGTGGCCTAATAAAATCCATCTTTACGGATCGTTCTGTTTTGACAGATTCTGTCTTTTATTTCGCATTGCCTCTTTTGCTATGTTGGATGAATTTCTTTGATCCATTAATGTCCAAGTAGCTTTAT
This sequence comes from Lolium rigidum, assembly GCF_022539505.1. Taxonomy (NCBI): domain Eukaryota; kingdom Viridiplantae; phylum Streptophyta; class Magnoliopsida; order Poales; family Poaceae; genus Lolium; species Lolium rigidum. The sequence goes on from NC_061508.1 coordinate 302,027,724, forward strand.
GCAATGTCCAGAAGTGTTAAGAATGATTGTGTCACCTCTGAACATGTGAATTTTTATTATGCACTAACCCTCTAATGAGTTGTTTCGAGTTTGGTATGGAGGAAGTTTTCAAGGATCAAGAGAGGAGTATGATGCAATATGATCAAGGAGAGTGAAAGCTCTAAGCTTGGGGATGCCCCGGTGGTTCACCCCTGCATATTCTAAGAAGACTCAAGCGTCTAAGCTTGGGGATGCCCAAGGCATCCCCTTCTTCATCGACAACATTATCGGGTTCCTCCCCCGAAACTATATTTTTATTCGGCCACATCTTATGTACTTTGCTTGGAGCGTCGGTTTGTTTTTGTTTTTTTGTTTTGTTTGAATAAAATGGATCCTAGCATTCACTTTATGGGAGAGAGACACGCTCCGCTGTTGCATATGGACAAATATGTCGTTAGGCTCTACTCATAGTATTCATGGCGAAGTTCTTCTTCGTTAAATTGTTATATGGTTGGAATTGGAAAATGCTACATGTAGTAATTCTAAAATGTCTTGGATAATTTGATACTTGGCAATTGTTGTGCTCATGTTTAAGCTCTTGCATCATATACTTTGCACCAATTAATGAAGAAATACTTAGAGCTTGCTAATTTGGTTTGCATATTTGGTTTCTCTAGAGTCTAGATAACATCTAGTATTGAGTTTTGAACAACAAGGAAGACGGTATGGAGTCTTATAATGTTTACCATATGTCTTTTATGTGACTTTTGCTGTACCGTTCATCCTTGTGTTTGTTTCAAATAACCTTGCTAGCCTAAACCTTGTATCGAGAGGGAATACTTCTCATGCATCCAAAATACTTGAGCCAACCACTATGCCATTTGTGTCCACCATACCTACCTACTACATGGTATTTATCCGCCATTCCAAAGTAAATTTCTTGAGTGCTACCTTTAAAATTCCATCATTCACCTTTGCAATATATAGCTCATGGGACAAATAGCTTAAAAACTATTGTGGTATTGAATATGTACTTATGCACTTTATCTCTTATTAAGTTGCTTGTTGAGCGATAACCATGTTTCGGGGACGCCATCAACTACTCTTTGTTGGATATCATGTGAGTTGCTATGCATGTCCGTCTTGTATCGAAGCAAGAGAGATCTACCACCTTCATGGTTGGAGCATGCATATTGTTAGAGAAGAACTTTGGGCCGCTAACTTAAGCCATGATTCATGGTGGAAGTTTCAGTTTTGGACACATATCCTCAATCTCATATGAGAATAATAATTGTTGCCACATGCTTATGCATTAAAGAGGAGTCCATTATCCGTTGTCCATGTTGTCCCGGTATGGATGTCTAAGTTGAGAATAATCAAAAGCGAGAAATCCAAAATGCGAGCTTTCTCCTTAGACCTTTGTACAGGCGGCATGGAGGTACCCCATTGTGACACTTGGTCAAAACATGTGCATTGCAAAGATCCGGTAGTCCAAGTTAATTAGGACAAGGTGCGGGCACTATTAGTATACTATGCATGAGACTTGCAACTTGTAAGATATAATGTACATAACTCATATGCTTTATTACTACCGTTGACAAAATTGTTTCATGTTTTCAAAATAAAAGCTCTAGCACAAATATAGCAATCGATGCTTTCCTCTTTGAAGGACCATTCTCTTTACTTTGTGTTGAGTCAGTTCACTTATTTCTCTCCACCTCAAGAAGCAAACACTTGTGTGAACTGTGCATTGATTCCTACATACTTGCATATTGTACTTGTTATATTACTCTATGTTGACTATTATCCATGAGATATACATGTTACAAGTTGAAAGCAACCGCTGAAACTTAATCTTCCTTTGTGTTGCTTCAATGCCTTTACTTTGATTTATTGCTTTATGAGTTAACTCTTATGCAAGACTTATTGATGCTTGTCTTGAAGTACTATTCATGAAAAGTCTTTGCTATATGATTCACTTGTTTTCTCATGTCATTACCATTGTTTTGATCGCTGCATCCACTACATATGTTTACAAATAGTATGATCAAGGTTATGATGGCATATCACTTCAGAAATTATCTTTGTTATCGTTTTACTCGCTCGGGACGAGCGAGAACTAAGCTTGGGGATGCTTGATACGTCTCCGACGTATCGATAATTTCTTATGTTCTATGCCATATTATTGATGATACCTACATGTTTTATGCACACTTTATGCCATATTCGTGCATTTTACGGAACTAACCTATTAACAAGATGCCGAAGTGCCGGTTCCTGTTTCTGCTGTTTTTGGTTTCAGAAATCCTAGTAACGAAATATTCTCGGAATTGGACGAAACGAAGACCCAGGGGCCTATTTTTCCACGGAGCTTCCAGAAGACCGAAGAACATACGAAGTGGGGCCACGAGGTGGCCAGACCACAAGGCGGCGCGGCCTAGGGGGGGCCCGCGCCGCCCTATGGTGTGGGCCCCTCGTCCGGCCCCGACTCTGCCCTTCCGCCTACTTAAAGCCTCCATCGCGAAACCCACGATGCGAAAAACCACGATACGGAAAACCTTTCGGAGACGCCGCCGCCGCCGATCCCATCTCGGGGATTCTGGAGATCTCCTCCGGCACCCTGCCGGAGAGGGGATTCATCTCCCGGAGGACTCTACACCGCCATGGTCGCCTCCGGAGTGATGAGTGAGTAGTTCACCCCTGGACTATGGGTCCATACCAGTAGCTAGATGGTTGTCTTCTCCTCATTGTGCTTCATTGTTGGATCTTGTGAGCTGCCTAACATGATCAAGATCATCTATCCGTAATTCTATATGTTGTGTTTGTCGGGATCCGATGGATAGAGAATACCATGTCATGTTAATTATCAAGTTATTATACATGTGTTGTTTATGATCTTGCATGCTCTCCGTTTCTAGTAGAGGCTCCGGCCAAGTTTTTACTTTTAACTCCAAGAGGGAGTATTTATGCTCGATAGTGGGTTCATGCCCGCATTGACACACGGGACAGTGTGAGAAAGTTCTAAGGTTGTGTTGTCTTCGTTGCCACTAGGGATAAAACATTGGCGCTATGTCCGAGGATGTAGTTGTTGATTACATTACGCACCATACTTAATGCAATTGTCCGTTGTTAGCAACTTAATACTGGAGGGGTTCGGATGATAACTCTGAAGGTGGACTTAGGCATAGATGCGGTTGGATGGCGGTCTATGTACTTTGTCGTAATGCCCAATTAAATCTCACTATACTTATCATGTCATGTATGTGCATTGTTATGCCCTCTCTATTTGTCAATTGCCCGACTGTAATTTGTTCACCCAACATGCTTTTATCTTATGGGAGAGACACCTCTAGTGAACTGTGGACCCCGGTCCATTCTTTAATACTCGAAATACAAATCTGTCTGCAATACTTGTTTTACTTGTTTTCTCTGCAAACAATCATCTTCCACACAATACGGTTAATCCTTTGTTACGGCAAGCCGGTGAGATTGACAACCTCCACTGTTTCGTTGGGGCAAAGTACTTTGGTTGTGTTGTGCAGGTTCCACGTTGGCGCCGGAATCTCCGGTGTTGCGCCGCACTACATCCCGCCGCCATCAACCTTCAACGTGCTTCTTGGCTCCTCCTGGTTCGATAAACCTTGGTTTCTTTCTGAGGGAAAACTTGCTGCTGTGCGCATCATACCTTCCTCTTGGGGTTGCCCAACGAACGTGTGAAATACACTCCATCATTGATCTCCACCACGTATGAGCCCAACGGCTCGACGTGCCCTTTGACCACGCCCTGATCGGGGGCGCCCAACCGTTCACTGGTTGGTGGGTCCCTATCGCCTGTGCTATATATAAAGTGGTGGGGGCCTGTGGCATGCATCACGAGGTTGCCCGGAGTTGTCACTCGCACCACCGAAAGACCCACCGATTAGGGTTAGCACAGTGTCGATGGGAAGCTCCGCCGCCACCACTCCCTCACCCATCCGCCGCCGTCACCATGTCAACGTCGACGGGTTCGTTCTCCTCAAGGGAGAAGGTAAACCTGACAACATTCGCAGTATCTTTCTCTCCCTCTCACAGTACATGAACACATTTCGTTGAAGAGATAGTCACTACTCGATTAGATCTACACTAGTTGATCCACAGAATATAACATTGGTATCAGATCGTCTAGTGCTAGATCCTATCGTAGAAAAGAAAGAAAAACCCTATTTCGACCCAAACACCGAACCCAAACCCTAACAGTGATAAAGAGGGGCAAGAGTTTCTTGCCGGCCAGGGCTTTTGGGCTTGTCGGCGAGGAAGAACACGGGCAGTGGGGCACAACGCCGCCACTACCGAAATGATACAGGCTGATGTGCTGTTACTGCGCGCCGCCGGCAAGAGGGCCAGGGGAGCGCCGCCGCTCGTCTCCGCCGCCGGCCCGTCGGGTTTTGGTGGTGAGATGGAGGAGGTGGCCAAGGGAAAGGTGGAGAAAGGGCAGGTGGGCTCCGCCGTCACCGGCCTTGGGCTAGGCGGCGCCGTCTCGTAGCTGCCGCCAGGACAGGGCCTTGACGCCAGGAACCAGTAGCACGGGAGAGCGCGCGGGTGGCGCCGTCTCCGCGCAGCCAGCGAAGAGGTAGAGTTCGACGGCTAGCGGGTCAAAGCTAGGTTTAGGGTTATAGGGGTGGTTGTTTTCGGGCCCTTTTTATACCGACCGAAACGCGTGCATCTCCATCGGATTTGCTCTGAAGGCTGGCGCTGCCCCTTCCGTGCGGTGGCAGGCCGCGGGCCTCAAGCATGCCGGGCAGGCCGTGGGCCGCCAAACAGGGCCACGGGCCATGGGCGAACAGGCCGAAGTTTGACGCGCCCGAGTGGCGCGTAATAGTTTTCACTCGCGTGGGCTGTGGGCCGCGGGAGCGTTTTTGGGCGTGCGTACAGTTTAACCGTTTTCTGTTAAATTATTTTATAGAGGCATATTTTGACATTTTAGGTCAGTTTTGGGCCTATTTTTGCATAGTTTTTTCTAACAAATTGAACCAACAGGATATTTTTTTTAGGAAATGAAAAGTAACAGTAATGCCTCTAAAATTTCAAAAGTTAATAGTTTAAAGTCAAAGTTTCCGCTGCAAATAGTAAAAGAAGCATTTTTGTCAAGTTTTTTCCTGAGCAAATTGAACCAACGAGATATTTGTTTTAGGAAATAAAAAGTAATAGAGACGGTTCTGCAAAGTTTAAAGTTTAAAGTTTGAATTCAGTGTTTCCGCTGCAAATATTTAAAGATGCATTTTAAATTTGAAAAATGCAAAAGTGATGATTAAAATTTAAAAAGTTGATTAAAAGTGATTGTTGAAACAATTATGATCCTGTTATTTTATGACCAACGTTATTAATGACTTAATCATGTTTTGTTGTAATAATATGTGCAAAAGTGACAATTAATTTTTTAAAGAAATGATTAAAGTGATTATTGTGACAATTGTGGTTCTTTTATTTTTTGACCAACATTATTAATGACATGATCATGATTTGTTGCAATAAGAAGTGCATTTATATCTATTTCTGCCCAACGGTGATATAGATTTAATTGCACAAATAGTTGTATGTTCCAATTTTGACCAACGTTTGATTATTGCATGCAATTTTTGTTACGATCTCATTTCATTGTGGTTTGAAGGAGGGTGCTACTTGATGAGCTGCATCAAGGATGTTCCAACCATCGGAGGTGACAACTACACTGAATGGAGAAAGAAGGTCGATTTGGCATTTCGTTTTATGCTGAGGTGGACTGGGTTGTGGACACCCCACAGCTGGTCAGACCAAAAGATCCAGTCAGAAATGACAGTGATGATGATGCTGCATGGCAGAAAAAGAAAAGGGACCATGCTCCAGTGGAGATGGGATATACCCTAAAGAACCAAAAGTGGCTAAGTGCCAAATAAAAAGTGCATGTCATTTAAAAAGAATAAAATTGAGAACGTCATTGTGGGCTCAATTGCAGAGTGTGCTTCCATTGGGGAGTACTTAAAAAAAGATAAAGAGCCAGTTCACTGGTTCTTCAAAGATATGTGCTACCCAGCTGCTGAACCAACCGGTGATAGAAAAGTACACATGGACAGGAAGGACATGGAAAGTGTTCCATATGGTGTAATAATGCTTATGTGGGTGTTGCTTTTACTTCACAATGAGATTTATTATCATCCCTGCGTGAAAAATTGTTGTCTGTATGTAATGTGAATGAGAAGGTATCCGCGTCGGACAAAGAACAAAAAAAAAGAAAAAGAACTAATGAATCATCGAAATTATGGCATTGTCGCTTAGGCCATATTTCGAGGGGAGAATAGAAAGACTTGTTAAAAATGATATTCTTCCTCCATTAGAATTCTCAGACATAGAACAATGCATCGATTGTATTAAAAGACAATTTGTAAAGCAAATTAGAATTCACACCGATATATGTGGACCATTTCCTGTGAAAAGCGTGGATGGCTATGATTCGTTCATGACATTCACGGATGATTACTGCCGATATGGTTATATTTACCCAATCAAAGAAAGAACAGAAGCGTTGGATAAATTTAAAATATTCAAAGCTGAAGTTGAAAATCAACATGATAAAAGAATAAAGATACCGAGATCTGATCGTGGAGGGGAGTACTACGGTCGACATACTCCATATGGCAAAGTCCCTGAACCTTTTGCAAGGTTCTTACATGAGACTGGAATAGTTACCCAGTACTCGATGCCGGGCGAACCTCAGCAGAATGGGGTAGCTGAAAGGCGCAATCGTACCCTTATGTATATGGTGCACAATATGATGAGCTATTCCACCCTACAATTGGGATTGTGGATTGAGGCGTTAAAAACCGCTATTCACATTCTAAACAGAGTACCAAGCAAATCGGTGCCCAAAACACCGTATGAGCTATGGACAGGGAGAGTACCTTCTCTAAACCACCTAAAGTGTGGGGGAGCACTGCTGAGGCCAAAGTATTCAATCCAAATAGCGCAAAGTTAGATACCAAAATAGTCAGTTGCCATTTTATTGGCTATCCTGAAAAGTCAAAAAGTTTTGTTTCTACTGTCTAGACAAATATACAAAGTTTATGGAAACGAGACATGTTGTCTTCTTAGATGACGAAATGATGAGGCGGAGCACGGTAGCTCGGAAAATCGATCTTGAGGAGAAGAGGGTGCATGCACCTAATCCGATGACTCAGGAGCCATTTTTTGCGCTACCATGTGCACCTGCACCAATAATCCCTGCGATTGTGGTGCAAGCGCCTGTTGTGACTCCACCCATGACAACGATGAGTGAAAATTCGGAACATGTCCATCAGGAGCCGAATGAACCATTTGTTGAGCATGAAAGGGAGCAACAACAACCACCTCCAGAAGCTGAGCCACAAGTTGAGGAGCAAAATGCTCAATAGAATGAGGCCCCTAGAAGGTCTACAAGAGCTAGAAAATCAGCCATTTCGATTGATTAAAAAGTTTACAACACAGAAATAGTTCATATGGAAGGTGATCCCACTTCATATGAAGAAGCCATGAGAAGCCCAGATTCATCAAAGTGGGTGGAGGCCATAGAAGATGAGATGAGATCTATGAGTGCAACAATGTTTGGGACTTCGAAAATATTTCTAAAGATGCCAAAAGAGTGGGCTACAAGTGGGTCTACAAAATAAAATATGACTCCAATGGGAATATAGAAAAGTACAAAGCACGACTTATGGCAAAAGGATTTACACAAATAAAAGGGATAGATTACAATGAGACATTTTCTTCAGTCTCATGTAAGGATTCCTTTAGAATCATAATGGCACTAGTTGCACATTTTGATTTAGAGTTGCATCAAATGGATGTAAATATGGCATTTCTAAACGGGGATTTAGAAGAAAATGTCTACATGAAACAACCCAAGGATTTTATCATGGAAGGCAAGGAAGAAATGGGATGCCGCCTAAAGAAATCCTTTTATGTTTTAAAGCAAGCCTCCAGATAGTGGTATCTAAAGTTTAATGAGACAATTAATAGATTTGGATTTAAAGAAAATGTTGAGGACAATTGCGTTTACGCAAAGTTTAAAAGTGGGAAATATATTTTCCTAATCTTGTATGTGGATGATATTCTACTCGCCAGCAGTGATGTTAGTCTACTGCAAGAGACAAAGAAGTTCTTGTCCTCAAATTTTGATACGAAAGATCTTGGTGAAGCATCATATGTTTTGGGCATAGAAATTCACCGAGATAGGAAAAATGGAGTATTAGGACTATCGCAAAAGGCTTATTTAGAAAATATTCTAAGTAAGTATAATATGCATAAGTGCAGTGCCACACCTGGCCCTATAGTCAAGGGCGACAGTTTTAGGAAACATCGAAGTCCCCAAAATCAATACAAGCTCGATCAAATGAAAGCGTTTCCATATGCTTCAGTCATTGGATGCCTACAATATGCACAAGTGTGCAGTCGCCCTGACTTAGCTTTTATCACCGGAGTACTCGGTAGATATCAAGAAAATCCAGGTTTTGAACACTGGAAAATGGTAAAGAAGGCATTGCGTTATGTGAAAGGCACATAGAGCTACATGCTAACATACGGAAGATCTGATTCCCTAGAAATAAGATGGTATTCAGATGCAGATTTTGCGGGAGATAAATATGATAGAAAATCCACATCTGGATATGTATTCACTCTCGCAGGGGGAGCTATTCCGTGGATAAGCTCCAAATAGACAATAGTTGCATCATCCACGATGTATGCAGAGTTTATAGCATGTTATGAAGCCAAGGGGCAACATTATGGTTAAAAAAATTTATAACCGACTTGAAAGTGGTAGATTGTATTGACAAACCAGTAAAGATGTACTGTGACAATGAGCCCGCAGTATTTTATGCTCACAACAACAAGTCAAGTACAACTACGAAACCGATTGAGGTTAAGTATTATGTTGTGAAACACAAGGTCAGGATCAAACTATAAGTCTCGAGCATATAAGGACAAAGATATGCTTGCGGATCCGTGATGACCCACAAGTATAGGGGATCGCAACAGTCTTCGAGGGAAGTAAAACCCAATTTATTGATTCGACACAAGGGGAGACAAAGAACACTTGAAAGCCTTAACAGCGGAGTTGTCAATTCAGCTGCACCTGGAAACAGACTTGCTCGCAAGAGTTTATCAGTAGTAACAGTTTTATAGCAATAGCAGTAGTGAAATAACAGCAGCAGAGTAACGAAGACAGCAGAAGTGATTTTAGTAAACAGCAGGATTAAAATACTGTAGGCACGGGGACGGATGACGGGCGTTGCATGGATGAGAGAAACTCATGTAACAATCATAGCAGGGCATTTGCAGATAATAATAAAACGGTATCCAAGTACTAATCAATCAATAGGCATGTGTACCAATTATAGTCGTACGTGCTCGCAATGAGAAACTTGCACAACATCTTTTGTCCTACCAACCGGTGGCAGCCGGGCCTCAAGGGAATCTACTGGATATTAAGGTACTCCTTTTAATAGAGCACCGGAGCAAAGCATTAACACTCCGTGAACACATGTGATCCTCACATCACTACCATCCCCTCCGGTTGTCCCGATTTCGTCACTTCGGGGCCATTGGTTCCGGACAACGACATGTGTATACAACTTGCAGGTAAGACCATAAACAATGAATATCATGATGAAATAATAACATGTTCAGATCTGAGATCATGGCACTCGGGCCCTAGTGACAAGCATTAAGCATAACAAGTTGCAACAATATCATAAAAGTAACATCTACGGATACTAGGCACTATGCCCTAACAATCTTATGCTATTACATGACCAATCTCATCCAATCCCTACCATCCCCTTCGGCCTACAGCGGGGAATTACTCACACATGGATGGGGGAAACATGGCTGGTTGATGGAGAGGCGTTGGCGGTGATGGCGGCGATGATCTCCTCCAATTCCCGTCCCGCGGAGTGCCGTAACGGAGACTTCGGCTCCCGAGACGGAGTTTCGCGATGTGGCGGCGTTCGGAGGGTTTCGGCGACTTCGACTTCTCCCCGTGCGTTTTTAGGTCGAGGCCAATAAGTAGTCCGAAGGAGGGCGTCGGAGGCCGGCCGAGGGGGCCACACCATAGGGCCGCGCGGCCCCCCCCTAGGCAGCGCCGCCTTATGGTGTGGGGCCCTCGGGCCTCCACTTGATTTGTCCTTCTGGCTCCGTCAGTATTCTGGGAAAATAGGGCCTTCCGTCAAAATCCTGAGGTTTTTCCTAAAAGTTGGGTTTCTGCACAAAAACGAGACACCAGAACAGTTCTGCTGAAAACAGCGTTAATCCATGTTAGTTGCATCCAAAATACACAAATTAGAGGCAAAACAACAGCAAAAGTGTTCGGGAAAGTAGATACGTTTTGGACGTATCAACTCCCCCAAGCTTAGCTTATTGCTTGTCCTCAAGCAATTCAGTTAACAATTGAGCGATAAAAGAACTTTCACGAACACATTTGTTCATATGATGTAAATATTCTCATGCTATGGCTAACACTTAGGCAGTTCATAATAAGATACATGCAAATAAGATCATCCAATAGCTATGTCAATCCTGGAAAGGTACCAACAATTAATAATAAGCATCATGAATCATGTATATAAGCAGGATTGCAATGTTCATAAGAGAGTATGATAAAGTGGTATCTCGCTTGCCTGTATTTGATCGGCAAAACATAAATGCCCGGCACCTCTGGAGTTCATAGAAAGACTAGAAGTAGTGATTGTCAAAGATAAAAGCATCAAAGTTATACCACAATCAATCATATTTTGAGACAAGCATATTATACTAAGAATGACAGTTGTGCTCTCAAGAAAGTGCTCAAAGAAAGGATGGAGACACAACATAAAAGTAAAAGATTGACCCTTCGCAGAGGGAAGCAGGGATTAACATGCGCTAGAGCTTTTCATTTGTAAATCAGGAGTAAAATTATTTTGAGAGGTGTTTGTTGTTGTCAACGAATGGTAATGGGTACACCAACTACCTCGCCAACCGGACTTTCAAGAGCGGCTCCCATGAATTATTTGCATGTTTATGTGGCACTCCTTCCAACCTTTCTTACACAAACCATGGCTAACCGAATCCTCGGGTGCTCGCCAACAATCACATACCATGAAGGAGTGCCTTTTTAGTTTAGTTTTATTATGATGATGACACTCCCCCAACCTTTGCTTACACAAGCCATGGCTAACCGAATCCTTCGGGTGCCGTCCAACAATCACAAATCATGGAGGAGTGTCTATTTAAGTTAATTAATTCGGGACTGGGAATCCCATTGCTAGCTCTTTTTGCAAAATTATTGGATAAGCGGATGTGCCACTAGTCCATATGAGAGTCCGTCAAAAGTAAATGACAAGGTTGAAAGCTAAACACCACATACTTCCTCATGAGCTATGAAACATTAACACAAATTGAGAAGCATTTTGAAGGTTTTAAAGGTAGCGCATGAGAATTTACTTGGAATGGTTTGAAATGCCATGCATAGGTATTTATGGTGGACACTCTGGAACAACTTGGTTTTCTTGTATTTGGAGGCACGAGCAGCGTTCCCGCTCAGTACAAGTGAAGGCTAGCAAAAGACTAGGGAGCGACTGTTGCGGTCAGAAACCCACCGGCGGGCAGCGACTGGCAACACCGTAGAGCCGGGAACAACTAGGGCTGCGGCTGGCCCCAGTCCCTCAGAGCGACGGCCCGCAAAGCCTTCTGGTCACACGTCCGATGCTTGTCGCAAGGGCGTGCCACCTGACCTATACCCGGTCGGGAAGGTGTTGGATGATGCCTCGCTTAGTTTCGCATGGCATACACGTAAACGTTAAATACGAGCCTCGATCGGCTCTCAGGTTGTCCTGTGAATCGGCTCAAAGAGCCGATCCACCCATGATTCGTACGAGGTGTACGAATATATGGTGGTCCTGCTTGATCAAGATAAAGCTAATTCGATCTACGACGATTTAGGGTTTTCACCGCATAATCGGATCATCCTACTCACGATTGGGCCTCGCGCTCGCGTACGGTGACCGTAAGCCGATCCTAGACAGGGCCTAAAAACCAACACGAGGTTGATCCCCGGAACATCCTGTCTAGGGCTAGCAAACTCCACCCTACACGCCGCTGGATCCTCCAACCCTTTGTAGGGCCTAACTATTGCGGATATTAAACTAATCCTTGAAGAACAAGGAGCAACCGTAACGGATCGGATCTACTAAATAATGATCAAGCGGGTGCCGCCCCTACACCTAAGTTAGGTGTAAGGGCGGCTAGATGTATAAGGGTTGCACTACGACGACGCATATGATACGAAGAACAATGCTAACCCTAACACATCTAAGATAACTACGTTGCTCGCCATCAAAAGGCTTCAGACACGAGCAACGCATGAACAACGTGCATAAGCTTATGCTGCCTAGATCGCAAGATGCGATCTAGGCAGCATGGTGCTTACCAGGAGAAACCCTCGAGACGAAGGAGTTGGCGATGCGCCGAGATTTGTTTGTGTTGAACGTTGGTTGTTGTTTATTCCATAAACCCTAGATACATATTTATAGTCCGTAGACTTTCTAACGTGGGAATAATCCCAACCGTTCACGAGGCAAACTCTAACTAACCGACACGTAACCTACTATGTTACAGATACAAGGGCAAACTAGCCCGAACTTTGTATATAAGGCCGATTCACGTATTTCTTCCGTATATAGTCTTTAAGCCCATCTTGATCGCGGCCCACCTCTAACTTGGTCAAATTCCGATGATAACACATGCCCCCTGGTTTTGGAAATGACATTTCCAAAATCATTACGCTTTCTTTCGTCGGGTCATGTCGTGGCAGAGCAGGACTGCCGCAGAATCTTCCATCATTTCGCCTCGTCTCCTGGGCTTTTCTGCACGAATTGATAATTTCGGCATCACGTCCTCGAGAACCGTCACGGCATTAAATCTCCACTACACTCCCTTTATTTATCTGTGCCAAACGGTTCACCACTCCATCCCCTTGCTCTGTTCTGTCCACCAGCGCCAAAAAACCCTCTCCCCCTGTAGCAATGTCTTCCTCTTCCTCTTCCCCCTCAGGCCTCCCCCTCCAATCGTCGCCGAAGAACAAGAAAGAGGACGACCTCCACTCCGGGGCGAACCCCATCTCCTCTGACAAGGAGAAGAAAGAAGGAGAAGTAGAGAAGACCAAGGCCTCCCCTCCGCCGGGCTCCCGCCGAAGAAACTCTCCCGCATGTGGGCGGACAGCGAGGACGACGACGACGACGAGGAAGGAGAAGAGGAGGAGGAGGAAGATGATTCCTCCTCTTCCGCTGGGTACCCGCCGACGAAGCGCTTCCGCACTTGGGCGGACAGCGAGGATGATGATGATGACGAGGAGGAGGAAGCTCCAGCCGACGGCTGGGGCAGCAGCGGCGAGGAATTCTCCGGCAGTAGCACCGATGGCGACGCCGACGACGATGCTAGAGAGGAGTAGTTATGTAGGATTAGTAATCCCTTGAGCAATCGGCTCTTCTTTTGTTCTTCCTTTCTTCTTTGAGCAGTCGGCTCTTCATTGTAAGAAATCCCAATATTAATGAAGAATTTCCCTTAACTTGATTTCGCCGATATCGATTTGGCCGATTACCAATTTGATCACCGCTCAATAAGCCGATGGCAACACATCGGTAACCTGCGAACCTTGCTCAAATTCAGATCCCTAAACTTCCAACCGAACAGGTCCAATCCGCAGTCACTGAGCGTAATGTTGGATTCAACGGTAAAAACCCCTGAAATAAATGCCTGTCCTCATCATTAACCTCAGGTTTCCAGACATTTTCCTGCCAGACCCTTCTCTTCCAAATCTCCTTCGCTTTCAGGGGCTCTCTGAGACCATTGCTAACTCAAGCTGAGATGTAAAACCAACCGATTTCAACAAAATCGGCTCCTTGTAGCAAAGGGTCCTTCAGGGCAAGCTGCCCCCGAGCCTCAGTCAAGGCGGGAAAGGTAGTGAGTCAGCCCAATGTGCCGCCATTGGCCTCAAATCATAACGCAGAGCCAGCCGATTTCAACAAAATCGGCTTCCCAGAGCAGAGAACCTTCAGGGTGAGCTGCCCCCCGAGCTTCTTCAGTCCACTTCTTCGTCTTTGCAGGTCAGATCGGCTCCTTTCCTTCGGTGGATCTGATGCAACCCTCCCTTAACCTGATCTGCACATCCATGCTGCTCTTGGCATTGGTCAGGGTCATGATCCCTCAAACTTGCCCCAGCTGATACTGCGGACTCGAATACTCGCAAAAAGAATCCGGGGGTTCTTGAAGAGAGGATCTGAGCCATTAAACCACTCCATTGAGGAGTTCTTCCATTAGAGTCTCTCTTCGTGGCCCACTTCCTGCTCCATTGACCCTCTGATTATAACAGTTATACCTCTTGAGTCGATGGCCATGCATCGGCTTTATATCCTTAAGTCAATGTCTGTTGCATCGGCTGTGCTTAAATTTTTTTGATTTTTTTTTACGGCCGATTTATGTATCGGCCCCCATACTTCAATACCCATCATCAAAGAATATCTTGGGCTGCTGGGCATGTGAAAGATACTCCTACTACATATCCTCGTGTTTTATCCACCTGGGTGCCCCCCGAGCCGATTCTTTCAAGGGACTTGATGGTATCGGCTCTTCAGGTATTCCCTGTTGAATCGAATGTTGAACCCAGGTAGAGTGTATAGTGAGGATAATTTTGGCCGATTGCTGGAATCGGCCTCCACGTTGCTTGCTCGATGAAGGTTTTGTAATGTTCCTCCATAAATTTTTGGGGCCGATCACAAGGATCAGCCTCGCCGCGTTTGCTCATTGATTTGCTCCAGCTACATGGTTAGGCCAGTGGATACGACCAGCCTAACTTCATCCTTTGTCATGTCGATGCGCTCGCCGTCGTCCACCTTGAGTGCATCGTTTAATCCTTGAGCAGTAAACTCCGTTGGGAGGATGAGCACCATGTTTGTGCCAGCCGATGTTTCATCATCGGCTTTCCTTTGCTTGGGGCGCCACTCTTTTCTTTGTGGCCGACCCTCTTCGTCCAGGGTTCGCTGAATTTTGGCGGCCAGATCAGGCCGTGCCTTCCTCAACGTGTGCAGGTATAATCTTTCAGCTTCTTCCAACCCACGCGGACGCCGAACCCTTCGCTTACGGGAACGGCTAAGTCCATCGGGGCACCACCTTGGCCGGTGGTACTGTCTTCTTCTTCTTCTCCCTCGTCTTCCAAATCCTCAAGATCTTCCATCCGAGGGGACTCGAGCACGTTTGCTTCGAGGCGGGAGAGGCCCTAGGCGCTTGAACACGGACACGTTAGCTGCATCCTTCTTCTTCCGTTTGCATTCGGGCAGTTGCCGATTGTAGGCAATCGGCTCATTCCTGAATCCCAGCAGTGTCTGAAGAAGGGGCAGTCCCAGTGCCTATCCACGTCGTCTTGCTCCCTCGACTTTTCCTTGGCGTGGCGCTCGTATCGCTCCTCGTCGTGATCACGCCGACGACGTCTCCTGTCGTCCCTAGCCAGACGATCTTCTTCATCATCGTCGTTGTATCGCCGGCGTTGGTCGTACTGACTCACATACTTGTTGAGGAGGTGATCAGAGAGAGGTCGCTGATATCTTATGTTCTTCACTTCTCCCTCTGTGACGTAGCGCTTGCCGTCGTGGCGGAGCCGATCGCGCGGAGCGGCTTCCTCTGTGTCTTTGCTATGAGAGCAGCTGCCCTCATCTCCATCCTTACCAGAGTGGTGCCCGGGTCCCACCATGTTGATATTGCACGAGAAATCTGGCTGGCACCCTCCATGGTAAGTGTACTCCACCATGTTAATGGCGGGGAAGGGGTGTGTGTCGACCTTCATGGCGTACTGGTTGAAAATTAACCGCCCTTTTTTCTATCGCCATTTGGATCTGCTGACGCCAAACCCTGCAGTCGTTAGTGGTGTGGGTGAACGTGTTATGCCACTTGCAGTATGGCTTTCCGTTCAGCTCCTGCACCGTAGGGATCTTGTGGCCTTCGGGTACCTTTATATGCTTCTCCGTGAGTAAGAGATCGAAAATCTGCTCGGTTTTGGTCACGTCGAAGTCGAACCCTTTTGGAGGGCCTTGTGGCCTAACCCATTTGCAGGACACGGGGCTCGCCGCCCGAGTCCATTCAGCCACCGCTACCTCTCGATCTCCCGCAGCACCTTCATCCTCGTCCGCCTCAACCAGGGCCACCGCACGCTTGAATTTGTCCTGGTAGACATCCGGGTGGTGCTTGTTCATATGCTGACGGCTTCGCACCATGTGCGCCAATGAAGGGTAGTCTCGCTTGGGAGGCCACGTCCTTGATCGATGATGAGAGACCCACCACCGCCAACTCGATCGCTTCTTTTCACTTACGTGAACCGAATAACATCGGTTCCTCACGGTCCTGAAGCGCTGGATGTATTCTGACACTGTTTCCTCGCGCTTCTGTCGTACTTGTGCTAGATCGGCAATGCCAGCCTCGGAAGCCTCTGAGTGATACTGCTCATGGAATTGCTCTTCCAACTGCTTCCAAGTCCGGATTGAGTTCGGTGGCAGCGATGTGTACCACCCGAAAGCCGATCCTGTGAGGGACTGTGCGAAGAACCTCACACGCAGCTCGTCTGATGCTGAGATCGTGCCCAGCTGTGCCAAATATCGGCTCACATGCTCGATGGAGCTGGAACTATCTGATCCACTAAACTTTGTGAAGTCCGGGAGCCGATATTTGGGTGGTAGCGGGATCAATTCGTACTCGTTAGGGTACGGCTTGGTATAGCCGAACGTCTTCCTTTTCGGCATCATGCCGAATTGATCTTTCAGAATTGTACAAATCTGATCCGCGATGATGGCCGAAGGTGTCGAACCCCGAAGATTCGCCGGGGTGGCATACTTAGCCAGCCATGCTTGCTTTTCCAGTTCTGAGCCAACTGCAGGAGCTGAGATCTGGAGGTTTGTCGGAGTGGCGTACTTAGCTAACCACGTTTGCTTCTCAAGATCTGCTCCCGACGCAACTCCTGCTGTTCCAGAGGCCCCTGCTGTTGCAGTCTGGTTTGAGAGTGCCCAGGTACTGCAGTCTGGTACGTATGCACACGTGTATCCGTGCGGGATCTCCTTGGGTGCCTCAGGTAGGAATTGGTAGTCACTAGGATCACCACCAATCTTGTAGACGACGTATGCCGATGAGTTCGGCACTTCTGGTGCTGCCAACGCGAACGGCAGCGATGGACGGGACTGGAGTGGCATCTCTCCTTTGTAAGTCCCCAGAGCTGGTCCCGTCGGAGAATACTGATGGCTCATGATTTCCTGGATCACACGCAGAGCGACACGCTCCAAAGTGTTCACCAGGCTCTCAGAGTGGCGGTGCAGCGAATGAGCCACCATGAAGTTGATCTCCTGACGCAGCGACGTGGTGCGTTCTTCTGACGGGGCGGACAAGTCCACTCCATCGAGCGCGCCTTCAGGTGAGAAACCCTTCCATCTGATGCCATGGGAGCGGGTTCTGTGGAAAGATCCGATCAGTTCGGCTTCGAGGACTGCCTTGATCTCGTCATGCTTCTTCTTGAGCTCGTCAGTCAGATCCTCGTACTTGACCGGAGTGCTTTCCGCCATCTCGGATGTAGATGGCGATGCGGTGGATGTCGAAGATTGTCCCACCGGGCGTGCCGAGAATGTGTTGCGGTCGAAACCCACCGGCGGGCAGCGACCGGCAACACCGTAGAGCCGGGAACAACTAGGGCTGCGGCTGGCCCCGGTCCCTCGGAGCGACGGCCCGCAAAGCCTTCGGTCACACGTCCGATGCTGTCGCAAGGGCGTGCCACCTGACCTATACCTGGTCAGGAAGGTGTTGGATGATGCCTCGCTTAGTTTCTGCATGGCATACATGTAAACGTTAAATACGAGCCTCGATCGGCTCTCAGGTTGTCCTGTGAATCGGCTCAAAGAGCCGATCCACCCATGATTCGTACGAGGTGTACGAATATATGGTGGTCCTGCTTGATCAAGATAAAGCTAATGCGATCTACGACGATTTAGGGTTTTCACCGCATAATCGGATCATCCTACTCACGATTGGGCCTCGCGCTCGCGTACGGTGACCGTAAGCCGATCCTAGACAGGGCCTAAAAACCAACACGAGGTTGATCCCCGGAACATCCTGTCTAGGGCTAGCAAACTCCACCCTACACGCCGCTGGATCCTCCAACCCTTTGTAGGGCCTAACTATTGCGGATATTAAACTAATCCTTGAAGAACAAGGAGCAACCGTAACGGATCGGATCTACTAAATAATGATCAAGCGGGGTGCCGCCCCTACACCTAAGTTAGGTGTAAGGGCGGCTAGATGTATAAGGGTTGCACTACGACATCATATGATACGAAGAACAATGCTAACCCTAACACATCTAAGATAACTACGTTGCTCGCCATCAAAAAGGCTTCAGCACGAGCAACGCATGAACAACGTGCATAAGCTTATGCTGCCTAGATCGCAAGATGCGATCTAGGCAGCATGGTGCTTACCAGGAGAAACCCTCGAGACGAAGGAGTTGGCGATGCGCCGAGATTTGTTTGTGTTGAACGTTGGTTGTTGTTTATTCCATAAACCCTAGATACATATTTATAGTCCGTAGACTTTCTAACGTGGGAATAATCCCAACCGTGCACGAGGCAAACTCTAACTAACCGACACGTAACCTACTATGTTACAGATACAAGGGCAAACTAGCCCGAACTTTGTTTATAAGGCCGATTCACGTATTTCTTCTGTATATATAATCTTTAAACCCATCTTGATCGCGGCCCACCTCTAACTTGGTCAAATTCTGGTGATAACAGCGAAAAATCAAGAGAGCAATAACTGTCATAATCATGCTTGCGGCAAAATAAATTAACTGAGGCATAAAAGTGATACAAGAACTCTGAAGCAATGTAAATCATGGAGGCTTAATTGACTCTTGTTCAGTCATATGCATGCGTGAGCATGTGCCAAGTTAATTCAAACGAATTATTCAGAGGAGGATACCACAATATCATACCTATCTATGAATAAAACAATGCAAGCAAACATCCATGACATGCTACTCATATTAATAAATTGGAGCTAACATGAGAGATCATAAACTACTAGACTTTCTTAAATGACATATACCTCACATGAACCAACTAAGCATGCTCACATGGATGAGTATATGTACAAAAATGAAAACAAATAGAGTTCATACCAGCCTCTGACCACAATCAGATTGTCGAATATCGTCATCATTGCCTTTCACTTGTGTAGCTTGGATAATATGAAATGAAAACCACGCTCCAGCCACCGAAGACCATTGAACTCATAATGAACTTTACAAACCAAAGAAGAACAGCAAATATTTTTGGTGTTTTTGAATTTGAGAACAAGAACAAAAGGAAACAAGCAAACAAAGCAAAATCTTTTTGGGTTTTCTTATAGCAAACTAGCAATAGCAAATAAAGCGAAACAAATGCAAGAAACCAAGATAAACAAGTGGTGAAGAGAAACAACAGAAATATTTTTGGTCTTTTTGTGTTTTGGGAAAGAAACAAAGTGAAAACAAGAAATAGCAAACTAAAAGAAACACAGAAAAGCGAGATGGCAGAAATCTGCCAAAACCTGACAGCAGTACAGAAATCGATTTTTACAAAAATCTTACATTGCTCAGCTCGAAAAGTGTTCAACTAATGAAAGTTAGATAACAACCTGGGGAACATGCACAAAAATTGGCTTCGCAAAATACTGTTCTGGCTATTTTTGAGAATGTTTACGGTAACAGTCCAGAATCTGTTTTCAGGCAGCACTTCCCCAAATATCATCTTCCTCTCATTAGAAAACCACTCAAACAAACTAAACAAGTATATACAAGTATCCAGAAATCATGATATGCAAAGAATGAGTGATGCCGGTATACCTCCCCCAAGCTTAGGCTTTTGGCCTAAGTGGAGTTCAATCCCATCGAGGCCATGAGGTAGTATCCCCGTAGTACGACGAAGATGGATCATATTCCGGGTATGTGCTAGAAGAAGCACCCGGATACGTGACGGTATAGTCGTAGGAGGGCTCGGCGTCCTCGGAGTCATGCTGCTGGTGGAAATCTTGTATCTTCATATGTTCATCCACCTCCTCCTTAGTGCGCGACCATGGTTGCTTGTCAATACGGAACAAACCTGGCTGGGGAAGAGGGATTTCTTTCTCATCCCCGTCAGCAAACAACATTCTATAGACCATATTATCTAAAGTGGAATCGGTGGTAACAAAATGATGGCTTTTCATAGCAGTGATATCAAGCCTCCTAGGGGTTAATGGCACATCATTAGGATCAATAGGAAGTCTTAAATGTGTTAAAATGCGTAGTGCAATAGTTCCTCCAAAAATAGGCCCCCGTTAGACAGGCGGCGAGCAATAAGAGAACCAAGATGATAAGATGTCCGTCCAGTAAGTGCAATATTCAAGAAGGCAAGATGGTAACTAGAAATATTGCTAGTGTTCTCCCTACCAAGTATGCTAGTAGCAATGTAATATGCAAAATATTTAATGGCGGGGAGTTGAATGTTCCTTATCTTGCCCCGCTGAATGGTGCGACAGTCATCATTGGTGATCCCTCGATAGAGCTCCAACAAGTCCCGGGGGTTGTCATCAATCGTCCTTGCTGTACCTACAGAGGCAATATCCAATGCACGACAAAATGTTTCCAATTCCATAGTAATAGGGTTATCATAAATCTTGAATGCAACTGTCGGCTCATATTGCGTGTTTTGGAACTTGAAGCTCTCGACAAAGATTTTGGTGAGCATGTAGTATTGCTCCCTTTCATCTTCCACGTAGGTGGCTAAACCCGCCCTGTTGACAAGGGTGAAGAAATCATCCAGTATCCCTGCATTTGTCAGAAAATCATAACATGGGAAGGATGAAGCATTAGGAGCCCCATTGTCCTCTTCGGGCGCGAAGCTAGGCGCGATGATGTTCTCATTGTACGATCGCCTAATTTGGGTGGCGGTCCTAGAAGGCCTCCCGGTGCTGGTTGTTCCTTTCTTGAACAATTCTCCAAAGTTGAACTTCTTCATCTCTTTTCTGAAATTTTCAACAAGTGATATAAAATTTGATTTGGTGACATATAATCAAGGGGAACTGCTATAGGAACTTGCTAGAGTACTAATCATGCATCAAAACTAGTTTCTACCACTTAGAACAAGCATGCAAGCTCACTGGGATCTCGCTATAAACTGGCCATTGCAATCTCTTATAATCACTCATGTAGCTCCTTTACCTGTGTCCTCATCAAATGCCGCATCAACATTAATTTTCAGATTACCTTCTTCTAGATTTTTCCAACCATCTCTTTGCTTGGCCTTTGGTTTTCTTGACGCAATCATATAATTCCTGGAGAGAACAATTATGGATAGAGCATATCTACCCGGTGGATGGACAACTTCATCATGAACTTTTTTTCTCCTTTCCCACCAAATAAAGCAACCTGCAGTTAGGACCAACTCTGCAAAACCGACATTATCAAGATGAGTTAAACGGCCTCCACACTTGATTATTTCTTCTACAATCACTGAACCCGACCTGTCGATTTGCCACACTTCTTCGATTTTGTCCCGAACACCAATACCTTTCCAGATCCCTATATCTCTATCACATGCAAAGAGAACATGGTTGATATCTTCACAACCCGAGAAACAGATCGGGCAACCCCCTTCATTTCCAATCTACCGATTGGTTAGTATTGCATGACATGGAACCATGCCATGTAAAACCCTCCATCCGTAAATTTTAATTTTACTCGGAATTTCCAGGTTCCATAGTTTATCCCAGACATGATTAGTAGCAGTCTTAGCAAAATCTGAAATTTGATTATGTCTCCCAAATTTTTTCTCCCATTGATAGTGATATCTGATCTAACCGTGTAAATTCCCGTTGCTGTGTAATTCCAGGCTACAAAATGGTCTCTATCTGGAGTCAACGGAATTTGCATTATTCTATGAGCATCAATCGATCATAACATGTCATTTATCAATTCCACATCCTACTGGCCATCTATGGGGTTTAACAAGTCACTCACATTATTACATAAAATCGACCCTTTAGGATTCATCACCTTCATGTTATTGCTCGATGGAATCCAATTATTACTCCAAATATTTATTTGAGTCCCATCACCAACTCTCCAAATGCATCCCTTTTTGAAACACACCAAGGATAAGAAGAACCACTCTTCATCTTTGCTTCCAGTATTTTTCCATCTGGATAATATTTGGTGCCAAGAACCCTTGCACATAAGGATTCAGGTTCACTTAGCATATCCCTATTGAAAGAATGCATAGTATTTCTATCACCATGTTTAAACCAATTTGCTCTAGCCCTTTGGACCTAATACATTTCCTCTTTTTTCAGAGTTAGTTCAATTTGGAGCTGAACCTCTTTTTGTGCAGCAAGAGTTGCATCATTCATCGGGCCCCTTCTCAGCTGCTCTAGATCAGCCTTCGATTCTTTTAATTTTCTAGCCGGCCTTTTAAGAATTTTCCTATCCCAATCATGAAGTTCAGAGTGCACATCACTCTTTTTCTGCATAAGAGATGGATCCTGCCCTCTCAATTTTGCCCTCTCCCATGCTGCTTTCACCATCTCCTCTACAAACTCTTCAGTCAACCACTTTGCTTCAAAACATTTAGGGCTCACAGGGTGATCATGTGTTCCAACTAAATATTCTGTATCAACCAGAAGGGGGCGGTGATCAGATCGGGTTGTCTCACACTTTATAAGACTTTCATTTGGGATTAAATTGTGGGTGCCGGAGTTAGCTATATTTGAACATGAAAGCTAAGACGATACTTTTTTTTTTGAGAACTAGCTAAGACGATACTTGCGGTGAGCGACCTAGAGTGCCTTGGTGGGCCTTTGCTGGGCTTTACACTAATGACTGCAGGCAATTCATTCCGGATCCGAGGACCGCTCGTTTCTTCCTCCTTGAGAAGAACCCGGGTGACCAGCCAGAAGAAATGGTAGGAAAAGAACTCGTTTTGCGGTGTCTCCTCAGAGCTAGCCCGATCGAGCTCCACCGCATGCAAGCCGTAGAACATGCAGAGCCTGACGCAAATCTCTCTTTAAATCTATCATCACTGCAGGCCCCAACCTTGGTTAACTTCCTTCTCGATCGACCCCCTCGCAGGAATAAAATAATCCTCGCATCTTCTCTAAGAAATTATTCAGAGCTCTCGTATCATCGTCGTCAAGGCGGCGCACCGATGGCGGCGTCCGTGCGCGCATGGCTGGTGGTGGCGACGCTGGCGTGTGCCCTAACGCTGCTGCTGCGCTCGGCGGATGCGCAGGCAGCCGGCCCTACGACGGCGTCGCCGGCACAGAAGCCCGTGTGCGTTCCGGGCGCCAAGACGCCGTGCCGCGTGGGCGCGCTGCCGCGCGACCCGGAGAACCAGGAGGAGGAGGGCATGTTCAACGTCAAGGCGAGGGCCCCGAGCGGCGCGGGTGACACCGACAGCGACGACGACTACACCGACCCCGACCAGCCCAAGGACCCCGACCAGCCCGACGACGACGACCTCGTCGTTCTCGGCCACTGAACCATACGATCCACGGGCCTGCCCAGCATGATCGATCACGCTTGGCGCCGGCCGGCTTGTATGTTGGGCTGGCCTTGCATGTGCTGTTTAATTCTTCAGCTAATTTGTGGTTGCGCTCATGATGTTGTTCAGAGGTATGCTATTGTACGATCCTTAGAACTTTGAAAAGGGCATTTTCGTACAGTAAGATTTGGTTACACGAATTAATCCCTAATAGATGATTTCCCGCGAGTTGCAGCGAGAATTAGTAGCACGTCAATCCATGTAGGACACTGTTAGAAATCCTCATTGAAGCAAAAAAAGGGTTCTACTAAAATACCTGAGGAGAGTCGCGACTCGTTCAAATTTTGATTCGTCGCATAAAAAAACCTCCCACTTTTACTTCATTGAAGCAAAAAGCCGTTCGACTGAAGAAAAAAAAAGACTCATTTGAGACTCGTCAGAGCATCATACTTCACCGTAGACCTTGCCGGAGACCTTGTCGCAACAATTGTGTACTAATGTAGCAAAATAGCAGGACATTTACAACAAAAAAGTTTATACTATCATAGCATCATCAACTATTCGTCAGCGCACCGCCTGCAACATCCCAACTCCGGCCGGCTAGAAGTATCGTCATTTTCTTATTGCACCATCGTCACTAACCATTTGAAACACCGTCATTGGCTGTTTGCAGCACCGTTGATGACTATTTGTAGCACCGTAGGTAAACGTTTGCACCACCGCCGATGACAGTTTGCAGCTACGTCGCTCGCAATTGACAGCATCACCGCTGACCAATTGCAGCCCTCCCAGACACTCTTTGCAGCTTCGCCATCCGTCCTTTGCAGCACCATGAGGGCAAGGACAACTTGCAGCGGCGACGCCATCTGCCGCGCCCAACGGACGCCACGCTTCTTCCTCCGGCATGACCTCTATCTCCAACCAGGGCCGGCCCATACTTTTTCGGGGCCCTGGTGCAAAAATGAAAGAAAGGCCCCCTATTCACACATACAAACTATCAAAACAGTATATTTCAACCTAAAAATCCCCATATTTTCAATAACAAAAAATATTCAGTACATAGCATAGATCCATGATCTTTTGACTATCAAAATAACAGAACATGACTCTAAAAACAACATTTTGTTTTCTTACAGGCCCCTTCTCAACTTACGTATCCCTATCCTTATCATCCAGATTGTCCCATTCTCGCAGATAAAAAATAGTAACAATGAAAGGCTGTTGTTCTATAGGCACTTGGATGTTCTAAATCCGGCGAATAAGATAGGTTTTCCTGCTCATGAGAATTATTATCAACCTCATCGATATCATCATCCCCACCTACGTTCTCACTTGGTTGCCCTTCAACAATTACTAAGGCTAATTGCAGAGAGTCCGGGTCCCTTGAAGAACTACCATTTCTAAGAAACTTGTGAATAGATCCTTTTTGATATTCTAACAACACATCTCTATTTTTTTCTTTTAATCCTTTTTGCACAACCGAACAACTCCTTCCTAGAAGACATCAACAAACAAATAATACAAGTTTCCTAAAAAGGGACAACGGAGGAAACGGAAGCACCTGGCGGAGCTCGATACTGTTATCACCAGAATTTGATCGGATCAGAGGTGGGCCGCGATTGAAGATGGGCTTGAAGAATATACATAGAAGAAATACATGAATCGGCCTCGTGTATCAAGTTTGGGCTAGTTTGCCCGTGTATCTGTAACATAGTAGGATACGTGTCGTTTAGAAGTTAGAGTTTAACCCGTGCACGGTTAGGTGCACGCCTGAATTAGAAAGTCCCCCGGACTATAAATATGTATCTAGGGTTTATGAAATAAACAACAATCAACGTTCACCACAAACCAATCTCGGCGCATCGCCAACTCCCCGTCTCGAGGGTTTCTTCCGGGTAAGCACCATGCTGCCTAGATCGCATCTTGCGATCTAGGCAGCACTACGTTATTCGTCTTCCATGCGTTGCTCGTGCTTGAAGCCTTTTTGATGGCGAGCAACGTAGTTATCATAGATGTCTTAGGGTTAGCATTGTTCTTCGTATCATATGCTATCGTCGTGCAACCCTTAGGCATCTAGCCGTCCTTACGCCTATCTTGGGTGTAAGGGCGGCACCCCGCTTGATCATTGTTTAGTAGATCCGATCCGTTATGATTGCTCCTTGTTCTTCAAGGATTAGTTTAATATCTGCATCGTTAGGCCTTACAAACGGGTCGAAGGATCCGAGTGGCGCGTAGGGTGTAGTTTGCTAGCCCTAGACGAGGATGTTCCGAGGATCAACTTCGTGTTGGTTTTTAGGCCTTGTCTAGGGTTGGTTTACGATCACCGTGCGTGGCCGCCGAGGCTCAATCACGAGTAGGATGTTCCGATTGTGCGGTGAAAACCCCGGATCGTAGTAGGTCGCTTCAGCTTTATCTTGATCAAGCAGGACCACCATCTGATCGTACACCCCGTACGTATCATGGGTGGATCGGCTCTTTGAGCCGATTCACGGGACAACCTGAGAGCCGATCGAGGCTCGTATTTAATGTTTACGTGTATGCCATGCAGGAAACTAAGCGAGGCATCATCCAACACCTTCCCGACCGGGTATAGGTCGGGTGGCACGCCCTTGCATCAGCATCGGACGTGCGTGCCGAAGGATTTGCGGGCCGTCGCTCGGAGGGACCAGGGCCAGCCGCAGTCCTGGGAGATTCCCGGCTCTACGGTGTTGCCCGTCGCTGCCCGCCGGTGGGTTTCTGATCGCAACATATTCTGGCACGCCCGGTGGGACCATCTTCGACATCAACCGCGTCGCCATCTACATCTGAGATGGCGGAAGGCACTCCGGTCAAGTACGAGGATCCGGCCGAGGAGCTCAAGAAGAAGCATGACGAGATCAAAGCAGTCCTCGAAGCCGACCTCATCGGCTCTTTTCACAGAACCCGCTCACATGGCATCAGGTGGAAGGGGTTCTCACCTAAAGGCGCGCTCGATGGAGTGGACCTGTCCTCCCCGTCAGAAGAACGCACCAGGTCGCTGCGTCAGGAGGTCAACTTCATGGTGGCTCATTCGCTGCACCGCCATTCTGAGAGCCTGGTGAACACTTTGGAGCGTGTCGCTCTGCGCGTGATCCAGGAAATCATGAGCCATCAGTATTCTCCGTCAGGACCAGCTCTGGGGACTTACCAAGGAGAGATGCCACTCCAGTCCCGTCCACCGCTGCCGTTCGCATTGGCAGCACCGGAAGTGCCGAGCTCATCGGCATACGTCGTCTACAAGATTGGTGGTGACCCTAGTGACTACCAATTCTTACATGAGGCGCCCAAGGAGATCCCCCACGGATACACGTGCGCATACGTGCCAGACTGCGATGGCTCGGGCACTCTCGAACCAGGCTGCAACGGCGGGGACTTACGGAACAGCGGGAGGAACGTCGGGAACAGATCTTGAGAAGCAGACGTGGCTAGCTAAGTATGCCACTCCGACAAACCTCCAGAGCTCAGCTCCTGCAGTTGGCTCAGAACTGGAAAAACAAGCATGGCTGGCTAAGTATGCCACCCCGGCGAACCATCAGAGTTCGACGCCTGCAGCCATCACCGCGGATCAGATTTGTACAATTCTGAAAGACCAGTTCGGCATGATGCCGAAAAGGAGGACGATAGGCTATTCCAAGCCGTACCCCAACGAGTACGAATTGATCCCGCTACCACCCAAATATCGGCTCCCTGATTTCACAAAGTTTAATGGATCAGATGGTTCCAGCTCCATCGAGCATGTGAGCCGATATTTGGCACAGCTGGGCACGATCTCAGCATCAGACGAGCTGCGTGTGAGGTTCTTCGCACAGTCCCTCACGGGATCGGCTTTCGGGTGGTACACATCGCTGCCACCAAACTCAATCCGGACTTGGAAGCGGTTGGAAGAACAGGTTCCACGTGCGGTATCACTCGGAGGCTTCCGAGGCTGGTATTGCCGATCTAGCACAAGTACGACGAAGCGCGGGGAAACGGTGGCGAGAATACGTCCGGCGCTTCGGGACCGTTAGGAACCGATGCTATTCGGTTCATGTAAGTGAAAAAGAAGCGATCGAGTTGGCGGTGGTGGGTCTCTCATCATCGATCAAGGATGTGGCCTCCCAAGCGGACTACCCTTCACCGGCGCACATGGTGCGAAGGCTGTCGGCATATGAACAGCGCCACCCGGATATTTACCGGGATAAATTCAAGCGTGCGGTGGTCCTGGTTGAGGCGGATGAAGATGAAGGTGCTTGCGGGAGATCAAGAGGTAGCGGTGGCTGAATGGACTCGGGGGGCAAGCCCCGTGTCCCGTAAATGGGTTAAGCCACAAGGTCCTCCAAAAGGGTTTGACTTTGACGTGACCAAAGGCTGAGCAGATTTTCGACCTCTTACTCAAGGAGAAGCGGCTAAAGTTACCCGAAGGCCACAAGATCCCCACGGTGCAAGAGCTGAACGGAAAGCCATACCGCAAATGGCATAACACGTTCACCCACGCCACCAACGACTGCAGGGTGTGGCGTCAACGGGTCCAAATGGCGATAGAACAAGGGCGGCTAATTTTCAGCCGGTACGCCATGAAGGTCGACACACACCCCTTCCCCACCGTTAACATGGTGGAGTATACTTACCATGGAGGGTGCCGGCCAGATGTCTCGTGCAATATCAACATGGTAGGACCTGGGCACCACTGCGGTAAGGACGGAGATGAGGGCAGCTGCTCTCATAGCAAGGACACGGAGGAAGCCGCTCCACGCGATCGGCTCCGTCACGATGGCAAGCGCTACATCACGGAGGGAGAAGTCGAGGAACGTAAGATATCGGCGACCTCTCTCGATCACCTCCTCAACAAGTACGTGGGTCAATACGACCAACGCCGGCGATACAACGACGATGAGGAAAGAGATCGTCCGGCTAGGGACGCCGGGAGACACCGTCGGCATGATCGCGACGAGGAGCGATATGAGCGCCACGCCAAGGAAAAGTCGAGGGAGCAAGACGACGTGGATAGGCACTTGGGACTGCCCCTTCTTCGGACACTGCTGGGATTCGGGAATGAGCCGATTGCCTACAATCGGCAACTGCCCGGAATGTAAACAAAGAAGAAGGATGCAGCTAACGTGTCCGTGTTCAAACGTCTAGGGCCTCTCCCGCCTCGGGAAAAGAATGCTGAGTCCGCGCGGATGGAAGATCTCGAGGAACTAGAGGACGATGATGAAGAAGAAGACAAGTATCATCGGCCAAGGTGGTGCCCTGATGGGCTCAGCCGTTCCCGAAAGCGAAGGGTTCAGCGTCTACGTGGGTTGGAGGAAGCTGAAAGGTTATACCTGCACACGTTGAGGAAGGCTCGGCCTGATCTGGCCGCTAAAATCCAGCGAACCCTGGACGAAAAAGGTCGGCTACAAAGGAAAGAGTGGCGCCCCAGACAAAAGAAAGCCGATGATGAGACATCGGCTGGCACAAACATGGTCTTCATCCTTCCAACGGAGTTTAGAGCTCCAGGATTAGACGAAGCACCTGTGGCACAAATTGACTGCGGCCCACGGCCGGTCATCTTTGAGAAGCTACGAGAGAGCATCGACGTGACGAAGGACGGGGTTAGGCTGGTTTTATCCGCCAGTCTGACCGTGTAACAAGAGCAACATCTATGGACAAACATGGCGATGCCGATCCATGTGATCGGCCCCAAGGATCTATGGAGGAACATTGCAAAACCTTCATTGAGCAATTCAACGTGGAGGCCGATTCCAGCAATCGGCCAAAATTATCCTCACCATACTTTCTGCCTGGGTTCAGCATTGATCCAACAGGGAATACCTGAAGAGCCGATACCCTCAATTACTTGAAAGATTCGGCTCGGGGGGCACCTAGGTGGATAAAACACGAGGATATGAAGTTGAAGTGTCTTTCAAATGCCCAACAGCCCAAGATATTCTTTGATGATGGGTATTGAAGTATGGGGGGCGATACATAAATCGGCCGTAAAAAAATTCAATTTTTTTTAAGCACAGCCGATGCGCAGACATCGACTTAAGGATAGAAAGCCGATGCATGGCCATCGACTCAAGAGGTACAACTATTATAAGCAGAAGCCCAATGGAGCAGGTATCGAGTTACATGGAGAGGCTCCACTGGAAGAACTCCTCAATGGAATTGTTTGGTGGATCAGATCCTCTCTTCAAGAACCTCCAACTTCTTTTTGCGAGTATTTGAGTCCGCAATATCAGCTGGGGCAAGTTTGAGGGATCACAACCCTGATCAAACAACAAGAACGGCATGGACGTGCAGATCAGGTTAAGGATGGGTTGCATCAATCCGCCAAAGGTAAGGAGCCGATCTGATCAGCAAGACGCAAGAAGTGGACTGGAAAAGCTCGGGGGCAGCTCACCACGAAGGTTCTGCTGCTACGGGAGCCGATTTTGTTGAAATCGGCTGGCTCTGCATTATGACTTGGAAGCCAATGGTGGCACATTTGGTTGGCTCACTGCTGTTCTCGCCTTGATTGAGGCTCGGGGGGCAACTGACTGCGTAGATATTCTGTTCTTAAGAAGCCGATTGAGATTTCATCGGCTGGCCCTCCATCATAATCCTCTTCAAGGGGATTGAGCAGGGTTGAAGAATATCACTGAGGAGATTTGCGAGCAGGTGACATCTGTTCTCTAGAGGTATCGGCTTCAGCGTCAAGTCGTTTCAGCAACGGTTCTGGGGCTCTCTTAAAGGCGTTGGTCTTCCACATTGTCCACCAGAACTCAAGGGCATCAGTCGGAGAAATGAAGGACTAATGCGTTAGCATCGGCTTATTGGACATTGACCAAGTTCACGGTCACTCCTGAGTCAAAAAAGTGAAGGGCGGATTATGGGGAACCGATGCGTTGCCATCGGCTCATTGAACATTGACTGAGTTGACAATCGGCTAAATTAGCATAAAAAGAAATCGGCAAAATCAAATTGGGGAAATTCTTCATTGATAAACGCAATTTCTTACAAAAGAAGAGCCGATTTCTCAGGGACTACTAATCCTACATCGCTAATCCTCGCTAGCATCATCGTCGGCATCGGAGTTGCCGTCGGCGCTACTTTCGGAGAAGTCCTCGTCGCTGCTGCCCAAGCCTTCGGCCGAAGTTTCTTCTTCCTCGTCATCATCATCATCCTCGCTGTCCGCCCAAGTGCGGAGGCGCTTCATCGGCGGATACCCAGCGGAAGAGGAGGAATCATCCTCCTCCTCTTCTTCTCCTTCCTCGTCCTCATCATCGTCCTCGCTGACCACCCACATGCGGGAGCGCTTCGTCGGCTGGTGCCTGGAGGAGGAGGGGGCCTCTTTCTTCTCTACTTCTTCTTCTTTCTCCTCCTTGTCGGAGGAGATGGGGTTCGCCCCGGAGTGGAGGTCGTCTTCGCTCTTGCTCTTCGGCGAAGATTGGAGGGGGAGGCCTGAGGAGGAAGAGGAAGACATTGCTATAGGGGAAGAGGGTTTTTTGGGCGCTGGTGGAAAGAACAGAGCAGGGGGATGGAGTGGCGAACCGTTCGGCACAGATAAATAAAGGGGGTGTAGTGGAGATTTAATGCCGTGGCGGTTCTCGAGGACGTGGTGCCGAAATTATCAATTCGTGCAGAGAAGCCCAGGAGGCGAGGCGAAATGATGGAAGATTCTGCGGCAGTTCTGCTCTGCCACGACATGACCCGACGAAGGAAAAGCGTAATGATTTTGGAAATGTCATTTCCAAAACCAGGGGGGCATGTGTTATCACCAGAATTTGACCGGATCAGAGGTGGACCGCGATTGAAGATGGGCTTGAAGAATATACATAGAAGAAATACATGAATCGGCCTCGTGTATCAAGTTTGGGCTAGTTTGCCCGTGTATACGTAACATAGTAGGATGCGTGTCGTTTAGAAGTTAGAGTTTAACCCGTGCACGGTTAGGTGCACGCCCGAATTAGAAAGTCCCCGGACTATAAATATGTATCTAGGGTTTATGAAATAAACAAAAATCAACGTTCACCACAAACCAATCTCGGCGCATCGCCAACTCCCCCGTCTCGAGGGTTTCTTCCGGGTAAGCACCATGCTGCCTAGATCGCATCTTGCGATCTTGGCAGCACACGTTTATTCGTCTTCCATGCGTTGCTCGTGCTGAAGCCTTTTTGATGGCGAGCAACGTAGTTATCATAGATGTCTTAGGGTTAGCATTGTTCTTCGTATCATATGCTATCGTCGTGCAACCCTTAGGCATCTAGCCGTCCTTACGCCTATCTTGGGTGTAAGGGCGGCACCCCGCTTGATCATTGTTTAGTAGATCCGATCCGTTATGATTGCTCCTTGTTCTTCAAGGATTAGTTTAATATCTGCATCGTTAGGCCTTACAAACGGGTCGAAGGATCCAGTGGCGCGTAGGGTGTAGTTTGCTAGCCCTAGACAGGATGTTCCGAGGATCAACTTCGTGTTGGTTTTTAGGCCTTGTCTAGGGTCGGTTTACGATCACCGTGCGTGGCCGCCGAGGCTCGATCACGAGTAGGATGTTCCGATTATGCGGTGAAAACCCCGAATCGTAGTAGGTCGCTTCAGCTTTATCTTGATCAAGCGGGACCACCATCCGATCGTACACCTCGTACGTATCATGGGTGGATTGGCTCTTTGAGCCGATTCACGGGACAACCCGAGAGCCGATCGAGGCTCGTATTTAACGTTTACGTGTATGCCATGCGAGGAAACTAAGCGAGGCATCATCCAACACCTTCCGACCAGGTATAGGTCGGGTGGCACGCCCTTGCATCGGCATCGGACGTGCGTGCCGAAGGCTTTGCGGGCTGTCGCTCGGAGGGACCAGGGCCAGCCGCAGTCCTGGGAGATTCCCGGCTCTACGGTGTTGCCCGTCGCTGCCCGCCGGTGGGTTTCTGACCGCAACAGATATGTATGAACAAGAAGGCCACACCTTCATGAACTGAAAGTCTGAAAGCAGACCTAACTGAAAGATTCTTCCCCTTTCTCAGTGAGCAACCTCTACCTCTCAAATCCCAAACGACTGTTTGATTGGGGAAACATAAAACCGTTGAGAATTGATGGGAGAAGTCTGGAGAAGGATGTAGGCATGGAGCAGTGTCTTTGGTCTCCATTAATGGGTGACGGCAACCTCAGATTTGGGAAAAAGGAGTCGAGGAGATGGGTTGTTTCGTCTGGCTACTGGAGCGGTAGAGAGGAGAGAGGAGAAGTCAAGTTAGAGAAACGAGCAAATCGATCGCCCTTCCTGGATCGATTGGTTTTCTCCGCTCTTGTCCCGTACATGCAGATCTGGTGGGCTGGGCATCTGCACATGGGCTTTTATCTCATTCAAAACATCAAAAAAATCAGAAATTTCAACTACTGCTAATAGAACTACTAGCTGGGCCAGGGCCCCAGGCTCGTTGGGGCCCAGTGCAGGCGCACCGTTTGCCCGGCCTATGGGCCGGCCCTGCACCCACCTCATGGTCCTTCTTAAATGGGGGCATGTCGTTATCCCTAGGCTCTCATCCACTTCACTCCCATCCCGATTTGCGGAAAATTCCACAAACATTATTTGAGCCCATAGGACATGCACAATGGTGAAGGGCAACAGATGGTTCCACCTCGGCTGCAACAACCACGAGGCAGGCTCCTCCTCCAGTGCTGGCGTCCACCATTTTTTTCGCGTGACAGCTGCCTGGCCACCACGAACACCTCCTACGCCGAGCTCCGAGTGGTGCGTGTATGTAGTGGTCAAGATCACGCGCCAATTCACGCAGCTTTATCAGTTGCTGACATGGCTAGATGTCTACCTACCACGGGGGTGCCATCAGAACCAACCACGCGTGTCTGTGTCGGCCATCCCAATGAGCCACCGGACTCGCTGACAAGAGATCCTCCAGCTTCGAGCCTTTGTCCCGCCAGATCTACGGTGGGATCCCACCTACGTCGTGGAATCATCGTTGTGGGCGCGGAGGTTCGAGGCCGAGCGCGACGCTCGGTGTCAATCCATCGAGGCCTACCTCGAGGGCCTCTACGACGATGACGAGGACTACTAGTGCTACGAGGAGGAGGAGGAGGAGAAGCAGCCGGAGCAGATGCCGATGTTTAAGGATTAGCAACAAGAGCAGCCCCTCGACGATGGAGGAGGCGTGGGTTTTGTACACATTTCCCCAAGAACGCGGCCAAACTGGTCACATTACCACAACGCGTACACCCAATACATGGACCCCCCTGCTTCGGATGCCGTCCTACGAGCACGAGCCAGTGGTGGAGGACTTGCCGGAGGACAAGGACGAGGAGGATGAGTGATGGAGGAGGCGCCTCTGATGATCGACGACGACAAGGATGAGTTCTAGTGCGCCATCGACCTCTGGAAGCAGGAGGACACTAGTGGAAACAGGGCCTTTTGCACCGGTTGGTAATGGCCATATGCACCGGATGGCCAACCGGTGCAAACCATCCGGTGCAAAAGGCCCCCCCCTTTTGCACCGGTTCACTTACGAACCGGTGCTAAAGGGGTGACCACGTGGCCGGCTGTGGGCGCGCTCGGCGGGGAGCTTTGCACCGGTTCGTAATACGAACCGGTGCAAAAGGGTTGTGCGCGGCAGCGTTTTAGTGCAATTCCCTGCGACGCGAGTGCCGCCGCGCGGGGAATTGCACTAAAACGCCGCCGCGGCAGACTCTGCCCCATTCGAAACACGGTATAATATTAATGCGAGAAAATTCAAATATATATATATATATAGGAAACCATTATATTACATATATCGATCAAAGTGACACACGTTCATGCATATATATATATATATATATATATATATATATATATATATATATATATATATATATATATATATGGTCTGCTATTCTCGAACCGGTTCGAGAATAACTATTCTCGAACCCTTTCCGAACTTCCGCGTGTTTTCCTAGTGAACTTCTCGACGGAATACCGAATTGCATGTTCGTGCGGACGAGTATTTTCATGATGATTTTCAAACCGCTTATCGGATTGATGCGTATAATATATCGTTGGATTCGCACGGAAATTTCGCAACTTTTTCGTGTTCATTGTTTTCCAAAATTCTACATTGATTAAAACTAATTTGAAATATACAAAACAACATTTTCGCGGATTTCTCAATTTTTGTACAGTTTTGGGGTTCCAGTTTTCAAACCGTTTATCGGAATGATGCGTATGATATGCCGTTGGAAAGGTGATGACTAGGCGCACCTTTTTCATTCAGATCACTTTTCTAAATTCTTTATAGTTTAAGAGCAGATTTGAAAATACGTGATTACGTTTTTCGAACTTCTCGGTTTTTCGAACTGTTTTTGGGGCTTATTTCCGAACCACTTATCGGAATTTTCCAAATGATATTGCGTTGAAAAGATATTGATTAGGCGAATCTTTTTCATGTTGAATGTTTTTCCAAATTCTAAATGGTTTTAGTTTAATTTCAGAAATACATAAAAGTGAAGATAACGCCGACACAAGAACATTTCGAAATTGGCTCATCTAGATTGATTAGGTGTGGCATTGCGATATGTTGGAGTAGTAGTAGAGTTATATTAGTGCTAATTGTACGTTGAGTTGATCGATTTGCGCAATCGGTGGTTGTACGGACGATTTCTATGCGTATGATTTCCGTCCAGAAAAACAGAGTGCATGAGGTCCTCGAATATAGAAGTGAACTTCCTTATATCTGTTAGTGAACTTCCGATCGCGGTATAAAAGTTTCAGACATGTAATAAAATTATAGCGAACTTATGTGGATGTGAACTTCTTCTCACCTGAATCTGAACTTCCCGACGGACTTCAATATTGTACAGGGCGAACTTCCGAAACTTTGGTCTAGTTTGAAGTGAACTTCAGAAAATATAGCGAACTACCGTCGCATCTGGACTAGCTTGGTCCAAATTAAACTTTGCCCCGACCAAAGTGAATTTCGACAAAGAGTAAATTTTCATAATCATAAAGGTGAACTCCCACATGATACAAGGTGAACTTCCGTTCCGACAAAAGTTATTTTCTATCATGGCCGAAGTTAATTTTTTCCACACAGTAAAAAGTACATTGTCACATTTTTCGCCCCAATCAAAGTAAATGCTGGCATGTGAAAGGTGAACTTTTACGCAGTACAAGGTGTACTATCAAAAAAAAAGTGAACTTGAGGGGGACTGATTTTTCCAAATTCTTGTTGCATGAACGAGTGAACTTCCTCTTCTAGACGAATTGAAAATACGAAATAAAATAGTTAACCACTATAGTCTGCTGAACGAACTCTAGATAATAAAAGAAAATGTGAGTTTTCAAACAATTGAAGTGAATTTACACATAAATGTTCCACCGATACCAAACAAGTGTACTTTGCAAGCTTTTTGCATGTAAATAAACGAAGCATTTCCTAATGCCCTAGGAGACAAAACCATTGATGACCGGACCACCACCAGGGTTCATGGTAGTCCACCAGTCCATCCTTTTTTGCATGGAGCTGACATCCAACCGCTGCTACCTTGTCTTGGAAGTCCACCCCCCTGCTTCACATAAATGACAGAATTATAAGACATCAAATTTATTAGGCCAAAATTACGCTACTTCAAACAAATAGTAAGGTGAACTGTAAAAAAAAATTGTTTTGAGACCAGAAACTTGAGAGAATGTCCATGGTGTTAGAAAGTCGAAACAAGCATCTACAAAATTAAACGTAAAATTTCTTTGTAAGCAAACTGAACTTCTACCTTGTTATAGCCAGAAACGCATCAGCACGTACATACTAGTAAGACTGAATCCCCAGTCCAGGCATCGTGAACTACCCTGTATTGGAAGTAAATAACAAGTGCACTGTCTAAACTGAAACGAATGAACTTCCTAAAACTAACAAAGGTCCCAACTTTAGGCATGCTTACAAAATACACATCAATTAAATTCTCATTCATTCACCTGGAGACCAAGACTAGATGGACAAAAGAAGAGAACTCATGTAACTTTAGTCAACAAAGGTGAACTTCCGTAACAATAAAAAGGTAATCCTTCGACTGCATATCAAAATTTATGAGATATGGGCTGCCCCAAAAGTCTCAACACCTGTATTTTCCAACAATAAAATAAAATTGTTTGAATTTACGGGATTTTAAAACTTAACTTCGCGACGAGGACTAGTTTGAGAGGTCCTTCTTATATTACTCTCTCTCTCTCTCTCTTTGTGTGTAGTAAACAAGAGAACACACATTAGGAACATGTTCTAGAAAAACTCACTTCAAAAGTAACAGAAAGGGGCGAGGATCTTAGAGAGACTAAGATAAAGAGAACAACCAATTTTTTAGAGAGAGGTTCAGGAGCCAAGCGCGACGCAGTTCCGTGCGCGACGACACTGCTAGTGGGCCTGCGGTCGTGCTTGTTAACTCCTGCAGCATTCGTTAGTAAACCATCAAGCGGTGAAGCAAGGCTGCTCGCTGTTGCTCGGTTGCTCTGTTGCTTATCCATCCAAATATCCCACATAAGCATCTTTTAATCTAATGAAGAGAAAGAAAAGTACCAACACTTAGTGTGGCATCAACAACATGAATTAGTTTAGTAGCTACAGTAGAAGCACCCACAACCAGACAGGCCTCACAATCCTATATTTGACTCCTGCTGCTTGACAAATTGCTATTACTTAAAACTTTTCGCACCAACAAATTAAATTGATTACTGAAGAAACAAGTTAACTTCCAAAATTTGCCAAAAAATTTAATCTTACAAAAATGAACTTCGTGCAAGTACCAAGTGAGCTTCCGAACGAAGTTTAGGTGAAGTTAAAAAATATTTTCACGAAATGGGCTTCATATATGTATAAATAGAACTTCCGCAAAATTAAAGTTCAAGTACTCTTAGTGAATTAATATTCAGAATAGTACCTTGATCATATAGTAATCATAAGAGCTAGAAAGCTACCTCGAGAATCAGAATAGTACCCACGACCTGCGGGTGCTGCGCTTCAAGGTGGACTCCCGCCACGGCTCCTGGCGAACTCTAGCGATGAGCGCTAGTGAACTCCCCATAGGTGTCATAAGTGCACTGCCTGTAATTAATTTTAGAGATGATTTATTTGTAACATAAAATAAATAAACATTGCACAGCCCCACAGGTAAAATGTCATCGAACATTATACTTAGTTCCTGAAATGCATGCTCTGCAACACATGTCTACACACTGAACTTCCTAACACAAAATTGTGGGTGCACTTTCTAGATAATTCAGAAGAAAACGTAATTCATTTTTGGAAAAAAAATGGACTCCAAATGTGTGCAAACTAAACTTCTGAACTGTTGGCAAATCAATTAGGGAAGCTAACCAGGAGGATCAATTAGCATAAAAAAATGATATATATTAACTTTGTACTACATACCCCACATCAGTTTAACAATAAGAGGCATGTCAGGTTATTTACCGAGTGGACTTACTGAGTCGAACGAGTGAACTGGCCCAAAATAAACAAGTGTAGTTCACATATCAAATTCATCCATCTGCACTTCCCAAATGCAAATAATGCACTTCCAAGAAAGAAAGAATAAACCCCAAAATATAGATATGAAGGTGAGCTATACTTTTTATTTCTTTCCTGTTTGTGCTTTTAACTAAAAAGGTAGACAGAATAAACTTCCTGATAATAAAATACAAACTTCCTTTTCTGAATAATGTGAACTATACTAGAACATACTTAGGTTGGACAAGCTAACTTGCATTTTAAATAGAAGTGGACTTCACAGTCTATGAAACAATAAATTTTCAAACAAAAATGAGTAAACTTCATATGTGAACTAGGTGAAATTATTTTTATATGCTGCAATGTCTAACATTTGCTCAAATACAAAGCTAGCAAACAATCTTCATGTGAAAATTTACACAAGTTCAGACCATTCAGTGTGCACTTGTATTATTTCAGAGGAAGTGACAGAAAGATCAAAACAAACCTTGATCGTAAACGCGGACGGACTGCACTCCCTGATTATATAAATCTGAACTGCCAGGAGCAAAGAGACAAACTTCCCTGCAGTCAGGTTCCAGCAGGGATGATCCTGAAGGGCTATAGGAAGGCACCTGCTAGAAGCAGAGCTAGAAGAAAATAACAACATATAACTAGGAACTCACTTCAATTACTTATACTGTAATAATGCCATGTTTTGGGGTGACTTCTGCCGTGGAAGGTGTACTCCCTGTTGGAGCGCACTTGAATGTCGGGTGAGGCACAGGTTGACTTCCCAGCAACACACACTA
Source organism: Lolium rigidum (assembly GCF_022539505.1). Classification (NCBI taxonomy): domain Eukaryota; kingdom Viridiplantae; phylum Streptophyta; class Magnoliopsida; order Poales; family Poaceae; genus Lolium; species Lolium rigidum. The sequence goes on from NC_061508.1 coordinate 302,066,538, forward strand.
GAGTGCCGCGGGGGTGCGTTCGCGTGCTGGACTCCATCGGGAAGCCCGCTGGACTATCGAGGATACGCGAGTGAACCCCCGGTGTAGCTGCATATATGCACATGGAGCTTTACACTGTCAAAAGGAAATAAAATAATAGTCCATCTAGCAAGAATATCTAAACTAAAGTAGCAACAGATGTGAACTTCACGAATTAGGAGAAATGAACTCCATGGATTAGGAAAAGTGGGCTCTTCATCTCCACATATTTATTCCTATTATGCACTTGTGCTCGGCTGCTTCATCCAAACGCAGTAAAGAGCATGACTTGCAGTGACAACCGCTGGAGGCAGCCGCAAGAACTCCCAGCTCGTTGCAATGCTGCTTGTGGGCACTCTGATGATAGTTAATTAACTCATATAAAAAAGCAAACTTCACATATGAAAAATTGTACTATGCCACTCAAGTAATATGAACTTCAAAAGAGAAATTTCACAGATCTTTATCGGCATAAAAATCACAAAAAATAGATCATCCACAAGAAACAATGCATTTTCTAGATTAACATGTATGATTCATTCTAGTAGTGTACTGCTATTGCGAAACAAATGCACTTCAAGTAACTGAACAATGTACTGCATGCATAGCTCTCTTATCTCTAATTTATAATGTATTGGGATGCACCAGAATGTGAACAAGAGTTAACTTGTGTTTTTCATGTATTGAACCCGTCCAGAACACAGAGTGAACTTCTTTAGAAGGTGCAAGAACAACATTTTTTAATTATAAGAGCGTTAGCACGGGACAGCTGTGGAAATTATTCTAGAAACATAGTTCTTCCCATTTAGAAATGAAAGCAAATACCTATAGGACATAAATCGCAGAATTAACATGTTGTCAGACATAGAGCAAACTGCACCATGGCCTACGATGAACTGCGCCATGGCCACTGGGTCACAGACGATACTAAGGAGAAGTGAACTAGAAGGATTAGAAGAAGTGAACTTCACCCATCTTGTGCCCGTCCCGGCGAAGCCTAGGAGGAAGGGTATGAGAGGAATATGAACTTCACTTCATCGAAATGGCGGCAGTTCAGAATATTTAATTAGCAGCAGTTCAGAAGTGAACTAGATGCATTTAAAAACCATCAGCTGGCATCGGTGCAGGAACTTGGAGCATGCAGAGAACGAAAATGGACAAGGCTAACTCCCAAGATAAAGGGAGGTGAACTTCAAGCATGATTATAAAACAAACATCAACAGATTCCTATATTTTTTACCTCCAGAGATGAAAGTTCACAGCATACGTAACAAAAAAATTTTAAGACGGCAGCCGCAATACACACATATCAGTTCACTACTTCAATAAGCGAGTTCGAGAGCAACTTAGCCTGGGAGTGAACTAAACTGAGAGCGAACTTGATTATTTATGTAAGGTGAACTTCCACTGTACAAACAGAGATATTTTTGTTTCTCTGTTTATATATTTTCGTGTTATAGCAATACCTTGAGTTGTTCTGGTGCGGGGTGCCACTCCGGTGGCCCGTTGTCCGTGAGAAGCCCCATGGCAAGGGGCGAAGCAGTGATGACCCCAACACCTTTGCTCTTCAAGTAAGGAAGCGAATCCAGCAGCGCGGTGTCGTTGATTCCGTAGTGGCAGTAGGAGAGAACCAGATCTACGGAGCCAGGAGGCACCCGGTCAAGCACGTAGGTGAAGATGCTCAAGGGCAGCCCGGTGATTCCGATGAACCACGCCTTGCCGCTCTCCTTGATATTCTGTAGTGCAGGGATCGTCTCGTTCACAATCTGCAACGATGCAGACATCAATACAAAGGGCTGGTAGAGGAGATTCGTCAAGCAGGTGGTGGGCGGCGACGGTAAGAGACCGACCTGGTCTAGGTTGGTGAATTCAATGTCGTGGCAGTGGAGGATGTCGACGTAGTCGAGGCCGAGGCGCGCGAGGCTCTCGTCGACGATGCGCGTGACGTGGTCGGCGCTGAAGTCGAAGCCTTCCTTGTAGCGGCCGCACTTGGTGGCGAGCACGAAGGTGTCGCGCGGGACGGCCGCGAAGCGGAGGCAATCCCCGAGCACCGACTCCGACACCGTGCCGCCGTTGTACCTGCGGGAGGGGCGAGGGGAGCGCCGGATCAGAAGCTCGTTCTTTTGGGGAGGCGGGGAGGCGGGGGCGAAGGAAGGGGAAGGGGAAGGGGGCCGCGCCGGTCGGAGGTGCAGGGGCCTCGCCGGTGGGGGCGGAGGGCCTCGCCGGTGGGGGTGGAGGTGCTCGCCGGTGGGGGTGGAGGGCCTCGCCGGTGGGGGTGGAGGGGCTCACGCTGATCGGGTGTGGACGGATCTTGTGGTGCACGAGGAAGAAGGTAGTTCACTTGGGTGGGGTGCGCACGGTTCGTTCGGTCTGGTTTTTTCCGCGCGGTGGTCTGGTTCGGGATTAGAAGGTCTTTAGTTAGGGGGTTCGAGAATAACTATTCTAGAACCACTCTTAAGGGGGGTTCGAGAATAGTTGGGCTATATATATATATATATAGCAGCACTATTCTGCAACCAGTTGCAGAATAATATTCTGAGCACCGACTCGTACTTCTCTGGACACGGTCTTGGACTTCCCCGGAACTTTTTGCGGTGTGCGTTCGTACTTCTCTATGTTCTTCCACGGAATCCATGTTTCAGTCACGAAATCGATTTGTTTAGTGTTCAAAATTTGTCGGAACTATGCAAAAGATATACCGTTGGATAGATAATGAAAAACCGCAACTTTTTCATGTTCACACTTTTCACAGATTTTGCACGGTTTAAATTTAATTTTTAAAATACGAAAACGCTTCTATATGGCCAGAAAACGAACTTTTAGTTCAATTTTCGAATCGCTTATCGAAATTGAGCAAATGATACACCGTTGGAAAGATAATGAAATTGCGCAACTTTTTCATGTTTTAAGTTTTTTCAAAATCCTCACAGTTTTTGAACAATTTTGAAAATACCGAGTTTCGGACGTACTCAAAAACGAGCGGACAGTAATTTGGGTGAATTTTTTCAACCGTATGTCGGAATGATGCAAATGATATGGCGTTGGAAAGCTATGAACTAGGCGCAACTTTCTGATTACAATTGTTTTCTCTAATTCCTTACGAGTTTAAGAGAAATACACGAATTCATTGTCCGCCCGTTTTATGTGACGGGCACCGAATGATTTCACCGCGATTTCTATTCGAAGTATTTAAACAATTGAAATGATATACGGTTGGAAAGCTGTCAAAATGGCGCATCTTTTTTGTATCTACCATTTTTGCCAAATCCGAACGGTTTAAAACTAATTTTAGAAGTTTTGAAATCATGTTTCTAGTATATTTTGTGGGATAACGATTTGAATTTGATGGATTAGATCAATTTATTTGTTGTAAAATGTTGTAGGTAATGAAATTACACATATACTCTACCATATAAACCTTTTAGTGACAATGATTGAAGTGGTTGGTGATCAAATCGATGAGATTTGCACAATATATTTCCGCCTCATAAAAACAGAGCATTGAACTTCTCTCGACACAAACTTGCACTTCTAGGGAAATGCGGTTGTACTTCTCGGCGCTGTTTCACGTAAGTGTTCAGTAAAATGACTATAAGTTTCTCATACGTTGTTCGTACTTCTCAGAATCACTGCTCGTACTTCCTTGCAGATGACGGGATTATTTTGTTTTTTCTACATTTGGACTTTGTCGGATTTCTTATACTTCCTATATTAAGTGGGAGTATTGCTCGTGTTGAATGGTTGTACTTCCCATTGTCAAGTATATGAACTTCTTTTACGGGTGATGGGATTATTATTGTTTTTTCCTATGTGAACTTAGGTGGGAGTATTTTTCTTTGAACACTTTTAATTCATGTAATTACCGCTTGTACTTCCTGTTGTCTCCGCATGTACTTCTCGGAATCACTGCTCGTACTTCCTCGCAGATGATGGGATTATTTTGTTTTGTCTACATTTTTACTTTGACGGGTTTCTTGTACTTCCTATATTAAGTGGGTGTATTGATCGTGTCGAATGGTTGTACTTTTCATTGTCAAGTATATGAATTTCTTTACGGGTGATGGGACTATTATTGTTTTTTTCTATCTGAACTTATGTGGGAGTATTTTCTTTGACCATTATTAGTTCATGTAATTACGGCTTGTACTTCATGTAGTATCTGTGTGTACTTCTTGAGACCACTGCTTGTACTTCCTCTCGGATGACGGTATCACTTTGTTATTTCGACATTTGGATTTTGTTGGTATTCTTGTACTTCCTATATTAAGTGGGTGTACTGATTATGTCGAATGGTTGTACATCTCGTCGTCAAGTATTTGAACTTCCTCACGAATGGCGGTATTATTTTGTTTTTTCTACGTTTGGATTTTGTCGGTTTTCATGTACTTCTTATAATAAGTGGGTGTACTGCTCGCGTCGAATAGTTGTACTTCTCATCGTCAAATATTTGAACCTTATTCACTCATTTTGCAATTTATTTAACCTCCAATCCGTCCCCTAACTTAAGTGATTATTGTTGCGTTGGAACAATGAACTCACATGATATCCAAAAATATAATGATTTAAAACTGGAGTACATGAACTTCGCTCGACATGTTCTTGTACTTCTCGACCCTAGTGGTTGTACTGCCCGGCAATATTTTGAAATTAGTGTGGTATCCAAATAATAAACGCGTATGTTTTCGGAATGATGATTTTAAATTGTTGTTAGTACAATAAAATTTAGAGAATATGCAATTCACAACTTGCACGTACTTATTTTATCTATTTTTTAGGTCACTTTTACACAGCGAGTCCACACAAAATTCCACATCATTTTATCCATGCGTTAAAATGAGCGGTTTTTTAGTCTTCTTTTTCTATACTTCCCACGGCAAAATACACTGCTTGTCTTGCGTTGCCAAGAACTTGTACTGCACCAACAATGAGCATTTATGTCTAACGATTAGGCAAGAAATTTTCACGAAAGGATTACTTAAAATAAACTGCCAGAAATTTTCAACTAGCACATGGAAGTTCAGATCTTCTCACAAAGTCACAAGTAGACGCAATGACAGAAGATAGCTAATACCTTTTATCACAGGGAAATACATAGCGATGCTTTTGAGAAATTCAGCCCGATGCCAAAATAAAAGTTCAATTAAAAATTTAAAATAGCTAGGAAATGTAGTATATGTAGTATATTTAATAAAGGCAGTATTCTAGCTAAAGGTTCGTGGCAAGCCTGCAACTGTAGCTAGCACACATCTGTGCCGGAAATTGATTAGAAGCTGGTCAGCGTATAATTATAGAGCAGCGACAGCTTGTAGAACATACTGAGTGGTACCACGAGACCAACAGCCAGAGAGAGATGGTGTGCCATTCAGCACGATGCTACTCTGCCGAATGCATAAATTAGTGTGTACATCTTTTCACGATTGTACTTTCACGACGATAATACATGTACTGCCCAAACCAAAGAAATTCAAGTAGTACGTCTGCACATTTTTACATACATGGTGGTGTGTCTGTACTTCTTTTATTGGGTATCTACACTTTTTTTCTCACCGTGTCTGTACTGCCGAAAACATAATCAGAAGACAAATGTAAGACAAAGTGCTGCAAGATGGCTGAGCCAGACTCGGCATGTTGCCGCCGGCCACCGCAACCAGCCAGAGTTGGTGGTTCTCAAATTGAGCTTGCCATGGACGACCAATGCACCTGCAGGAAGAAATTCGCGAGCAACTCGAACTATGATTCTGTAGAAGAACAAAGCTATGTTTTGCATTGTAAGCTAGCTTATCCCTCCAATTGATTAATTCATAAATTTTTGCTTACACGGGTATTGCACTCCTTTAAAATACGTGTACAGCCCCTGTCAATATACTTGTAGAGCTGAATAGTATGCAACTGTACTTTTTGGGCATTCCAACACTATTAAGATCAACAAGCATAAACAAAAATTCAAGAAAAGATCTCCAAACATTGCTAGAGAGACACAAAACCCAAGCATAACTTTTTTGCCGGCATAGCATCAACCAAAAAACAGAAAAGAAAAAAGCATCTATAGAGGTGCTCTGGGCTACAGCGAGCTTCCGTTGTCGACACCTACATCTGCTTCGTCTCCAACGACAAGCATATGAAGTAAACCTTTTTATCCTCAAGCAGTACAAGACGTGACACTACAAAGTACAAATACCCTAGCTGTTGTTCTTGTGCCGGCCCTGTATCCTGTACGTCGTGGTGCTGGGATGTGGGAGTAGCAGCAAGCAAGCACAGGTGCACGGAGGACGGCGGAAAATCATAAGGTTGGGACGGACCTGCGGGCGGCGGCCGGGCGTGAGGGCGACGCGCGGAGAGAAGGACCCGACAGGGCTTCCGTTGGATGCGGGAATCAGCAGCGCTGGGGCCGGTGGCTAGCAGCGGCGATCCATGGCCGAGCGGAGGCCGGAGATTCGGGGCGAGCGGCTAGCGGTGCGACGGGAGGCGGGAGGCCGGAGATCTGGGGCGGGCCTGCCGGGTGCGCGACCCGAGCCCGGAGAAGCGGGGGAACCCGCCGGCGGTAGGGGCAGGTGGCGGGGCAGAAGCCCGGCGGCGGGCCGGCCAGTGGACCGGTCGTCTTGCCTGGCCGACGCGCTGGAAGGAGGTGGTCCTGGCCGGCGGCTTGGGGGCGGGGGTGGGCGGGGGGGTTGGCCGAAGGGGAGAATGGCGACGACCCGGCCGGCGGCGAGGGCACAGCGCCAAGGCGGCCGTGGCGGCCAGAGGTGTGGAGGTCGTGGGGAAGAAACTGGATAGGGTGGGGATTTTTCTTTTTTTTTTCTGGCGGTGTTTGTATGGACATTTTCCGGTGCGCGTCACTTATAGGGTCGGATGGTGCTCTGAATAATATTCTGAGCACTAGTTTCAGAATAGTGCGACCCTATATATATATATATATATATATATATATATATATATATATATATATATATATATATATATAGGATAAATACTTCCTACCCCTGGGTGTAGTTACACCCATATCTAATATACTACCATACGGAAGTATCTATGATACTTTATCGGTTTGAGTATGTTCGTATACTATATCTAAGATACTCCAAATAAAGTTTTGTGAAAAAAATGCAAGTGAACTCATAGTTTGCACTATATATCCGAAATACATGCATATGTATACGTATAAAATTAGTCTACGTAAAAAAATGTACATACTGCATGCAAAGTTCTATATATACTTTCAAAATAGTTTTATATACTTCATACTACATATACATACTATCCGGTATGATAGATACTCTCTAGATTATGAGAACCACGCGTGGGTGTAACTACACCCGGGTGTAGTATGTCATATATGTATATATATATATATATATATATATATATATATATATATATATATATATATATATATATATATATATATATATATATATATATATATATATATATATATATATATATATATATATATATATATATATATATATATATATAGAGACGCGCTATTTGACTCCCTGGGAGCAGAATTGTTATTCTGCACCCCGGTCGGATTTGCAGCCGCGTCGCGCGCGCGCGCCCACCCGCCCATGGCACCACGCGACGTAAAGTACTGTCCCATGCGATGTAAACTCTGGCGGCTCGTGCACCCGCGCACAACCATGCCGTTAGTGGGCTGAAAAGTGAACCGCAGCCGGGCCACAAACATGCATCTGTGAAGTAAAAGTATGTACAGCCGAAGTAAGAAAGCTATAGAAGTGGAGGAATTGATCGTAAGAATCCTGCTATGCCCATCGACCAACACTTGTGAGAGATACTATTAAACAATTAGAACAGATTGATGTAAGAATTTTGATATAAAATTTCGATGTCAATTCATCGTACTCATCGGGAACCCACGCTCCAAATGCTGATGCTGCCTTGTGAGATTATCAATGTAAAAAATTGAAATCTGCACTCCATTATTTGCTCATAAACTGCCACATAATTTTGAAATCACATAAATCTTGATGCATCCGTAAAAAAGAAACGAAATATTGTTTGGCACAATAACACCACACAGAAAAATACCAACATCACCATGGCGAGTAATGTATGTTCAGGAGTGATAGTACAAAGCTACACCGTATGACATTTACATCGAGATTAATAATTCAATTCACGCAATCATCTGTACAGCTTCAATTAAATCAGCTGGAAATTCCCTTGTGCCTCTCGAGTGATAGACGTGATGCTGGTTTTTCCAATTGTCAAATAATTGCTAGGCATTCTCCTCTCAGTGGCGAATGTTTTGTTTTTTGTGCCTGAAACAGCAGATAATATTCTATAAGAAGCATCCGAAAAAGTATCTAAAGCAAAACAACACGAAGAGCTAAGTATATTAAAAAATTATGTTGAATCAAATTGATCCCATAGGATGGAAAGAATCATATGCCTAACCAGAAGATGTATATTTCAGGTGACAAAAATGCATGACCCAAGTTACTAACTCTTGTGATGTTTTCCAAATACACTATTTTCTCTTGCTGTATGTAGCTAGCCTTTCCGTAAACTTTTAAAACTAGCTACTAAACACACATAGTTGAGTTATTCTTAATAAATTATTACAGCCGAGTCATAGAGAGGTATATAAACTGCAGTGATGGCTGAATGCTTCCAATGAGATGAGGATAACATACAATAGTACAACGTTCATTTGCAGTTTGTAGTCACCAAATTAAATTCGTCCACACAACCTGGACTAAAAAATGCTCACTGCATTTAGGCTTGAGCTCACCTCGGAAAAAACCAGGCCAGATGCAACATGAATACAAACACTGACATTTTTTTGTATGCGCAAAATTACCTCTAGATACTTGCTCGTCATCTCCAAGTACCTTGCATACATCTTCCGTCTCTCGATTTCTTGTGAGATTCCTATAAAATTACTACTCATCAGGCACAGGATTCTAATAAATTGGGCATTAGATACAAGCAAGAATTCTTTTCAGAACTAACTAGTCAATGAATTCAGAACCCGCATCTTAATTCACCACAGATTTCTCCGGAAGTATGTCAGTACCATCAATTCCTACCCGCATCTTAATAGTAATGTTAGTGAATAGCACATTCACATCTGCCTAGCTAGAATCACATGAATACTCACCAAAATAGCACATTCTTATCCCGTTTATGCCACAGAAAACTAACAAGCAAAAACCTGAATGAACTAATAAAATTCCAGGCTTCCAGTTATAGATTACTCCTGGTTCCAGGGCGGGATAAATCAAATATTTAACATCGATTGACAGGCCAGGGTGAGGAATGCTGCATAAAAATCAATACCTTAGAGTACACATGAATCTGAACCAAAAACAATATTTGGATCTTCCGTATAGAATACCATCTTTCTTTCTCTCCCTTGCCAGATCTAAACCTGGTTGTAAAGTTTTATATGCTGCAACTCTAGCCCTCGGGCTGATGGAAACTATTAAGATAGAGAATCCTCTACCTTTTTTCTTCATAAAAAAGGATTTGTTCAATAGAGCACAACCAATTGTTACCATGTCAGAGATGTTATTTTATTTTTGCAAATTATCCTCCCAGTGCCCTCACCCGTATGGACTTAATCAGAGTTCTCTGGAGTGCTAAATAACTCGGTACTGATTGCAGGTAGCTAACTCGAGACACTAACTTACAGTAATTCATAATAACATATCATTCACAAACAAGCAAGAAGAAATCAGTAGGGTGTTGCATAACTAATCGAACGAATTTGAGATGCACCTTTTCCAAACCTGGAGAGCTATAACACGCAGTTGCAGCAGCGACCAACCTCGGAGGCCACGCACAGGCCAGCCCCTCAAGCATGAGGGCTTCACTGCTGTGCCCACAGATAAGGCCACCAACACGACCTTTCTTCAACGAGAATGATCGTCCTATGGTGTAAAGTTACATTTCTTGCAGTTTGGAGGGGGGAAATCCAACATAAGCAATGTATACATGGAAACCCGGAAGTGACAAGATCACATGACCATAGGGAAACGTCGGTGATACATACAATCTAGAAATCATAACGAGTTATTTATCTGTATGGTTAAGCCATCAAATACCAATTAACAACATATGTTTGTTTCTAGAATGTGCTAAAACAGAGGTTTAATCTGCAAGCCCCAGCAGAAATTAGGGGCTTGACAAATAGGATTCCGTTTCAGTCATAAATTATTGATGTATGTATTATATTCTGGAGCAACTAATGCATCGCAATGATTAGAATTATCGCCAGCTAGCAAACCACAAGCGCAAGGGGAATATAACCACTCCATGTGCTGAGCTTAAATAGAAAATGTCACCGAGGAGAATAATTTTTTTTGCTACAAGGACTAATTAGTAGAAGGATATGCCAACAAACATACTTCTTTATTTTCACATATACCTATTTCCAAAGACCAACTACAGCTGAAACTATATTATGGGCATATTTGGTGCTTGTCAGTACATAGACCATTGTCTCCTCATGTTATGTAAGTAGCATTACTGTGACCTTTTGAAGCTAGATACTGACAAACTACAGTTGAACTATTAATATTACAGCCACAGACACCCGGAAATGTATATGATAAATTATGTAAAATAAATATGACAGAATACTTAAAGCAGGTACAGCTTAAGATAATCTTTTAACATAATATAAACACAGAGAAGAATAAATCAACTACTGCACTCGGCAACAGTAAGCTCACCTTGCTCGAATAAGGAAGCTGTTGATGAATCACTCGTGCACGCGTCGGTGCTGGATTCCTTATATACTGCAGCTCCTGATCAACAGGCGTCAAATAAGAATCGAACCTTCTACCTTCGAGAGAAGACGTTAGATCCTTAGTCGGTTGGACACAAGCTTGATGCCGTGCCACCACCATGGAGAGCTGATAAACAGAGCACTATGGATAAATCAGTTTGGGTTTGCGGCAAAAACGAGGGATATCTGATATTGTCTGCTTAAAGCATGCTCTCTAGAGGAAATCAGCGAACCTGCAGACTCTTGTTAAGCTCCACCAGGTTACTACTAACAATTATTTCCTTGCAAAGATGGTTGTTTAGACGAATGTGTATGCAGATAAATTTATTACACTGTTACACTGACCATCTGCGTGTGCTGTAAGAAATGTAATTCAACGTGTATCTAGATCAAGAACGTCAACCAAGGCATTAGGAAAGCGAAAAAACAAAGATTCAAAGGAAGAAGGCTCGATGGCAATAATTTAGGCCGGTTAGGGGAGCTGTGTGGCGGTGGCAGGTTGGAATCGGCGGTGCTGGATCTCGGGAGGATGGTGGGTGGCCTGTCCGAAGTCGACGAGCGCATGGATGGCCGAGGACCCAACGAGACTCGCTAAATCCGATGGGGTGGAGCTGGGGCTGCGGTGGCCTGCATGGTGTTGAGAGGACTGCACTGGGATTGTTGTAAAACTGTGTATTGTTGGACCGCAAACACAATCGTCAGTAATCAATGAGCATTACTTATGAGCTACTCGCCAGACACGATGTGCGAAATACTACAGATACGACGGATCAGTCAAAAATTAGATCAACTCAATTACCGAAATTAGTTTGACCAGCAAGAAGAGGCTTCAGAAGGCAAAATGTGCCATAAATGTCAGATTCCTAGACACTACTGACACATCCAACCTATGCGATATTGCTGGTGACAGAAGAAAGAACAGATCAATCGCCACAGCATACCTGGGTGTGGAAGTCCCCCAGCATACTCCACCCGCAGCAGTGGCGACTGGCGAAGCTGCCCCCAGCTCACCAGGACACCGCTGCCACCCCAGTGGCGCCGCCGCGCCGGCAGCCACCACACGACGCCCTGCACAACACTGAGGTGACAAGCCGCTCCCGACGCCGCGGAATCCACGGCAGCACCACCGCTCACCACGCATCAAGCCGCCCAAATTTTGATCTGCAGCCGCCTGCCGCAATCCCGAGCTGCAGCCTCCCGCCGCAATTCCGAGCTGCATCCACCCGCCGCAATCAGCAGCTGCAGCTGCTCGCCGCTAGCCTCTCACCGCCAGCCGCAATCGCCAGCGCAGCCGCTCGCCGAAATTCCAGAACCGCCAGCCGCACACGACGCCCTCGATTGGTCTGTGGGCTATCTCGTAAGGATAGTGGGGGAAAAGAAACCGTCGATTATACAAGAAAATGGGAAATTATATCAATACTGGTGGGACCGGGTAAATTTAGAACGAGACGCACTAGGTGCGATTGTATTGTACCAGGGAGCCGGTCTGGTTCGGTTGTATCGACCCGGGTGCAGAATAAATAATTCTGCACCTAGGGTGCTTAATAGAGTTTCTCTATATATATATATATATATATATATATATATATATATATATATATATATATATATATATATCTACATCAACTTTAATATTGGATGTCGGCCACATAGTGTTCTCCATCTGGAGCTATGACTTGCTCAATTAAGAATCCCGCCAGTTCTTTTTGAATTGCTCGTACACGCTCGGTTGCTAGAATACCGTTCCGCAACCGTTGGATCTAATAATTTGAAGAAGGTACGGTGGTCAATATATATATGTGTGTGTATGTGAATGAAACACAAGGTGATAAAATAAAGCCATGAATGTTGTTTACTTACATCAAGTTGTTCCAAAATGTCCCTCACATGGTGGGTATTCTGGCGGATGAACTCGCAAACGTAGAACCCGCATAAATTATTCCCGTTCTCTTGCCTCAAGCACTTTACGAGAACGAAGTTCAATCAAAATAATATATATAATCAAGGATGATAATAATGGTATTGAAACTAGAATCAAAGAGATGCGCGGCCTAGCGAGTAGTACTTACCGGTACATGTTTTATTTTAAGTTCTTTATTCTTTAAACCCGGAGCTTTGTTGGTGAACCGTTTCCAAGCCTTGTGGAGGATCTCAGCCATGTCCCCCCACGCCTCAAGGGGTTTACTCTTCGAGTCCATGACTTCTACTATCCCGGTGTCGGGTTCAATGACTAGCGAGGATATAGTGAAACCTGCGGACACACATATATATATATGCATAACTCATCAATTACACTTAACACATGGAGTAAGCGAAAAATATTTAATGTGTGAAGACGAGTAACACTCACGCGAAGTTGTAAGGAAATAGTATTGCCCTTTTGTATGAGTTTTTCCTTAAGACATATACCAAGTTATTCTCCGTGTCCTTGGGAGAGTTGTCGACGATATACCCATTCACGGTATATGGGTCAACGAACCCAAGATCATAGATTTGCCCCTTGCGGCATTCGCGGATCTTCATTCCGCATAATACGGTGAGAGTATGGTTATATGCATGCAATAATGGACGAGCCGCGGTAGAGACTTAATTACATAAATAATACTTACGGACGAGTATGCACTCAGCGAGAGATTTGTCGAGGGCGTCTTGGTTGAATAACTGAAATAATTCACAAAATTCGATGTTCATCACGTCATTTCGCCCGTAGTGGTCATCTGTGATTGCCACAATGATCCAGTTCTTACCATCCTTACATGCATCCATGTACCAATTATGCAGTCTTCGCAGTTGTGTTGATAGATTAGGCAACTCCTCAGCTCTGACAAGAGGTTGCCCGTATTTGTACTGGTATGCTATTTGGACATCATCACCCTTGAACAGGAATTCTGCATCGATGCGGCTTAAGTACTCAGGAATACTCATACCGGCCGCATCTGCCTCATCTTTGTATAGTTTTACCATCGTCGGATCAAGGCACGCTAGGACATCGGGATACACTTGGAGCGGGGGGCACGAGTTTTTCTGGGCTCCAAGTTGGGGAACTGGTTTCCCTTCTACCTTACTTTTTCGCACCGCTCTCTTGCTAACACATTTGACTTGCGAATAGACCGGTCATAGTTCGATGAAAGACTTGGCTCAGAGTTGATGAAGGTTCTTCAGCAGTTTCAACTTCTTTTCCAGCAGATATAGCTGGCTCCGGCTCAAGCCGGGGCTTTTTCGGTTTCAACATTTGTTGCTTGTGCTCGTTCGGCCTACGATATTGGCATTTTCCTCAACCGTATAGTCATAAGGTCTCTTGGGAGCAACCTTAGGCACTCTTGGGAGGGGCTCTTGTTTGCGTTTCGGTGATTTGTTACGACTCAGCTGTGTCGTAGCGGTCCGCCTAATTTTGCTCTTAGACTTGGGCGGCGGAGAAGGCTCACGCGGCGGCGGAGATGGCTCACGCGCCGGCGGGGAAGGCTCACGCGGCGGCGGAGATGGCTCACGCGCCGGCGGGGAAGGCTCATGCACTGGAGACGGCTGCATCGGTGGAGAATGCCGGCTCGGTGGAGACCTTGTTGGCGCCTTCCAACCCGGAATCACAATGAATTCCTTTCGCAATAGAACCGTAGTGTTCTTGGCTTCTTCCGGCTCTAGCAAATCCCCTTCACCGGCAGGGTGGTCAAGCCTCGGCGGCCCATACCCATCCATAACTTGATCCACCCCGGCAACGGCGTATCCGGTGGAACCGGATTGAAGTGTTATCTTTGATCGAGCATGCGGCGGTAAGACATAGCCGATCGCCGCCTTGAGCGTTAAGTAGCCCATTGTTTGGAAATGTAGCTCACAAGGTGTCGACTCTGTGATAAAGTCCACGGGGTAGAGGTCAGGAGGCATCTGCGGATCCACAGGGGAGGGAGGAGCCATCTGCGGATCCACATCTGCATCATCACCAGGCAGCTCCGTGGAAGCCACGCTGCTTTTCCGCTGAGATCCCTGGCCGGTAGCATCGAATGCAACACTTCTTCTATATGCGGATTAGGTTGAGGTTGGGTGACTGTGACTGAGCCTGACATTATCATCCTCACTTGCTCCTCTAGCTTAGCAATGCGTTCTTGAACCACATCCTTTTGCCTCTGACGGCTTCTATCGGGATATTTCTTCGTTTCGCGAGAAACCCAATACACCACGGCTTGCCACCTGGTATGGTTCGTGTTCGTCCCGGGTGTTCGGGATTCCCAAGGGCGCGTGTGAGCTGGTCCTTCTCTCTTTCGGGACGGAACTTCCCCTCTTCAACTTCCTTTGCAACATTTCTAAAGGCTTCGATGGGAAGTGGGTTTTCCCGATGTCTTTGTGTATATATGCAGAACCCTTGTGCGTCCAACGTGCCCCCATGCGCGTAAAACCAATCCCTTGACTGATGGTTCCATTTCCGTACCTCTGGCTGGATCCCCTTTCCAATTAGTTCATTCTCACATTTCTCCCACTTAGGTCTCCCAGCCTTGTAGCCTCCTCGCCCCATGGTATGGAAGTACATCTTATTAGCAGCATTTTTCTTGTTGGTGTCTGACCTTGTCTTTGCCCTCTCCGATGTCTTGTACTTCACAAATGCCTCCCAGTGGTCTTTTATCTTCTCATAGGGGCCGTTGAAATCTGGAGTCTTCTTTTTCTTGACAAAGAAGTTGTCCAATTTCTTCTTGTAGTCGTTGAACTGCGTTGCCATCTTCTTAAGAGCCCACTTCATGACTCTTCGTTGTATGCTATTCAGCTCGGGATCCTCGTGGTCCGGCCTCGTTGTTCTCACTATCGAGTCACTCGGCTCCGAAATGTGAAATTTACCATGAGTTTCCTAAACATCGGATTTTTGGATCTCGTATCGACGTAAGTAACTCCTTCATCCGCCTTTGCAGGTTTCTTCCATTCTTGAGTGGTGATCGGGATGGTGTCCCTAACAATAACTCCGCATTGACTTACAAACTTTTTTGCGTTTTGCTTGGGAGAAATCGGTTTGCCGTCTATAGCGATTTCCGTGATGATGCACCTTTCATGCTCTTCCATCTTTCTGGCCGCGCCTCGTTTAGTTCTCGCCGGTAGAGTGTGTTGATTGGGAGGTCTAAAAGAAGAAACAACGTTAATATATGTATATGCACAAATCTGTAGGCTTGGTTAATTAATATATATACACCTCGGCGTCGTGAGCTTCTCCCTCGCAGTCGTCACCTTCTCCCTCACCGGAGCCGTCTCCACGGTGGTCTTGCTCATCTTCCTCATCGGAGCCGTCTCCTCGGGTTCGCTCGTCTCCCTCGCCGGATTGGTTTAGGTAAATAGAGGTGATATCGTCATCATCACGGATAATCTCCTCGACGAGGTATTCTTGTTCTAGGTCTCTTTCCATAGTTTCTGCAAAGACTTACAAGTTGATCTAATGCTATAAACACAACGAAGCTAGTTTCTGCAAAGACTTACAAGTTTCTGCAAAGACTTACAAGTAATTAAGAATAATGCTCAATACATGATCAAAATATTAGAGTTATACATATATATAGGTACTAATTAAGGATAATGCTCAATACATATATAGTTCTTAACTAAGGATCGATAATATAGTGCTGAAAGCAGATAGTGCAGTTACATGCATACATAGATCGGGTTCATGTTTATTTAACCGTAATACATCAATCACTATTATAACCACTCAACCGCGCCGACCGGGTCCTATAACGCGCCGACCGGGTCCTGAGCTGCGCTGGGTGAACAACCAAAGCCACGGAACAGTCACGGGAGCATAGCTAACATGAGATCCCTGCATAACACTCCATCCGGTCCTATACATGTTGTCTAACACATACATGTAACGGCGAACGTGCTCGTCCTCCGCCGCAATGCGCTGAGCTACCTCCTCCGGCGGGGCCGGCTCCCTCTGAAACGACCGTGGCCCATAAGACCTCCACCAAAGAATATCCGGGTCGACGACGGGACCCGGATTCCGCACCAAGGTGAGGGACCCGGAAGCTAAGACCTCCCAGTGCCACCCCGGCGGAGCCCAGTCCCGGACCTCCCCCATCTGCTGCATCTCCTCTAAAATTGTCCTAGCTCCAGGACGCGGAGGGCGCGGCATCGTATGCAAACTAACAAATATAATAATAAAGTACTTATGAATATGAATCAAACTAACTAAATTTTGTCTAACACATACTAATAAAGTACTTACTACTTTTTTCTAACACATACTAATAAAGAACTTACTACTTTTTTCTAACTAAATAACTAAATTTTCTAACTAAAATCTCTAACTAAATTTTCTAACTAAAACTAACAAATTTAAACCTAACTAAAATCTAACAAAACCTAACAAATATTCTAGCAAAACCTAACAAAAATGTAACTAAAATCTAACTAATTCAATTTGTAACTAAAACCTAACAAATTTCTAAGTAAAATCTACCTAGTTTTGTAACTAAAACCTAACAAATTTAAACCTAAAAAGAACTAACTAAAACCTAAAATTAACTAACTAAATTTCTAATTACACTAAAACAAAAAACAAAACAAAAGGAGGGCCCGGCCGGCGGCCTCACCTTTGGCGGCGCACGGCGGAGGGTGGCGCGGCAGGAGGGAGGCGACGGGCGCGAGCGGTGGGCGGCGGCGCGGAGAGGCGGGCGGGCGCGCGGAGGAGGGCGGGCGGCGGCGCGGAGGTGGAAGAGGAGCAAGGAGGCGCGGGCGGGCGGGCGGCGGGCGACGGCGCGGGCACGCGGGCACGCGGACGGTGGGGACGGGCGCAGAGGAGGCGGCGGCGCGGTCGACGGCGGCGCGGTCGATGGCGGCGGCGGGGCACGGAAAAATCCGGCAGAGTTTCGGTAGGATTTGTGTCCTCGCGCGAAATGGAGAAGAAGGGGCGCGCGGGGGCAGTTATACTACGAACCTTTTGCACCGGTTCGTGGCTGGAACCGGTGCAAAAGACCCGGTGCAAAAGGGTCGAATTTCGGATGAATTTTTTTGCTTTCTTCCCGCCTTTTTTCTCTGTTTCGCGCGGGATCGAGTTCCCGCCACGACGCTGCGCGGGTTTCCGCCATGACGCCGCGCGGGATATGTTCCCGCCACGACGCCGCGCCGGACATTTTCCCGCCACGACGCAGCGCGGGACATTTTCTCGCGGCACGACGCCGCGCGGGATATTTTCCCGCCACGACGCGCAACGCGGAGATTTCCGCCTAAACGCCCTCTATAAATAGTACGCCCCCGTGTCTCCCATTTCACTCATCACCGAACTCTAGCCCATTGCACAATGCCTCCAAAGCCGCACCCACCGCCGGTGGAGGTGGACCCGCAGCTCGCGGAGATAGAGGAGTGGGAGGAGCTGCAGCAGCACAGCGCGGGCAGGAGGCGGCAGCAGCCAGGAGGGCAGCATCGGATGAGGTGGACCCGCAGCTCGCAGAGATAGAGGAGTGGGAGGAGGCGGCGCTAGCGGCTACCATAGAAGCATTTGAGAGGCAGAGTCTCCAGGAGCTGCATAAGCGGCCGCGTGTGGCGGATCCGGATAGTGAGGAGATGCATAAGCGTCGTCGTGAGGAGGAGCTGCGGCAGGAGGCGGCAGCCAGGAGGGCAGCAGCGGATGCGCGGAAGAACTAGTAGAAGTTGTTATTTTAGTTTAAATTTAGTTAATGTTAAATTTCAATAAAGCCATGTTGTCGTTGTTTTAGTTTAAGTTTATTAGTTAACATATCTTGTTAAATTTCAATAAAGTCGTTATCGTTTTATCCCGGTTAATGGCTGGAACCGGTGCTAAAGATGGTTGATTAGTTTATATACCCCTTTTATCCCTAGTCATCGGTCGGAACCGGTGCTAAAGATGGTGGATTAGTTTATATATCCTTTTATCTCGGTTCCTGGCTGGAACCGGTGCTAAAGAATGGGGGGGGGGGGCTAAATCTGGGGGAGGCTTATCTGGTGTTTGCCTTATCTGGGGTGGTTTCATCTGGGGGGGGGGGATTATCTGGAGGCACACACCGCTATATATGGCCCCTCCGGCGAGAGTAGAGAGAACAAAGAGAGAAGATGCAACGACCAAGAAGGAAAGAGCCTCTCCGGCGAAGTTTCTCGAAGATGTCTTAGATGGCCGGCCGTCTTAGACATCTTCGGAAGCTTTGCCCGAGAACTCTTCCCGCAAGCAAGCTAGGAGTCCCGCTCGCAAGCTGCTAGTATACACCCAACAAACAGTAGCTCAGGGTAAGGAGCTAGGGGAGAGCATAGAGATCGAGCTTCCAGGGAGCTGGTATATAACCCGACGACGGCGACCTCGAAGGAAAGAGCCTCTCCGGCGGAGTTTCTCAAAGATGTCTTAGATGGACGGCCGTCTTAGACATCTTCGGAAGCTCCGCCCGAGTAACTCTTCCCGCAAGTCCCGCTCGGAAGTCTGCTAGTATACACCCAACAACCCAGTAGCTGAGGATAAATTTCCAAACAGTGTATCTAGAAAAATAATAAACTTGGATAATTGCATTTAATTCAAATGACCAATGTTACTGATACATATCACAACAAACGCTTCACAATATGAGCTCAAGGTACAGGATAATAATTAATACATTATGATCGCTTCGACCGTAACCATGGAGTATCTTCAGCATTTAACGCGATGGTTGGATCAATGTTCACTGTGAAGGGCGGAATTTCAGTAAACTTATTATAATCATCTGACATGTCTGTCTTGTCCTCGACTCCCACGATGGTTCTTTTCCCTGAAAGAACTATGTGACGCTTTGGCTCATCGGATGAGCTCGTTTCCTTATGTTTTATTTTCTTCGGTCTAGAGGACATGTCCTTCACATAGAAAACCCGAGCCACATCATTGGCTAGGACGAATGGTTCGTCTCTGTAACCAAGATTGTTGAGATCCACTGTTGTCATTCCGTACACCTGGTCTACCTTTACCCCTTTTCCATCCAGCTTGAACCATTTGCACCGAAATAAAGGGACCTTAAAAGAAAGTCCATAGTCAAGTTCCCATATCTCCTCTATGTAACCATAATATGTGTCCGTTTTCCCACTGCTACTGTTTGTTGCATCAATGCGGACACCACTGTTTTGGTTGGTGCTCTTTTTATCTTGGGCGAACGTGTAGAAGGTATTTCCATTTATCTCGTACCCCTGGAAAGTCACTATAGTCGAAGATGGTGACCCGGCCAACATGTACAACTGATCTACAATATCGTTGTTATTAATGAGATGTTCTCGGAGCCAACTGCCGAATGTCTGCATATGTTTATGCGTAATCTAGTCTTCAGACTGCCCCGGATGTTCGGAGCGTACAATATTCTTGTGATCAGTGATATACGGGGCCACCAAGGTGGAACTTTGTAGAACTGTGTAGTGTGCTTGAGTGAAATAAATGCCGTCCCTACATATCATTGATTTCCTTCCTAGCGTGCCTTTTCCACTTAGTCGCCCCTCATGTCGCGATTCAGGAACACCAATCGACTTAAGGTCAGGAATAAAGTCAACACAGAACTCAATGACCTCCTCTGTTCCATAGCCCTTGGAGATGCTTCCTTCTGGCCTAGCACGGTTATGAACATATTTCTTTAAGACCCCCATGAACCTCTCGAAGGGGAACATATTGTGTAGAAAGAGAGGACCGAGGATGGAAATCTCTTCGATAAGGTGAACCAGGAGATGTGTCATAATATTGAAGAAAGATGGTGGAAACACCAACTCAAAGCTAACAAGACATTGCACCACATCCTTCTGTAACCTTGGAAGACTAGCCGGATCGATTACCTTCTGAGATATTGCATTAAGGAATGCACATAGCTTCACAATGGGTATTCGAACATTTTCCGGCAGAAGCCCCCTCAGTGCAACCGGAAGCAACTGCGTCATAATAATGTGGCAGTCATGCGACTTCAGGTTTTGGAATTTTTTCTCCGCCATATTTATAATTCCCTTTATATTTGATGAGAATCCAGACGACACCTTGATACTGTAAAGGACTTCAAAAAAGATATCCTTCTCTGTTTTGGTAAGAGCGTAGCTGGCAGGACTTAAGCGACTCCCTATATCCTTGTAATTCTGTTCTTGCTTGTCTTTTGGGACTTTCATACGATACTGGTCCTCCCGTGCTTCTGGTGTATCTTTTGTCTTCCCATACACGCCTAAGAAGCCTAGCAGGTTCACGCAAAGATTCTTCGTCACGTGCATCACGTCGATTGAAGAGCGGACCTCTAGGACTTTCCAATAGGGTAGATCCCAAAATATAGATTTTTTCTTCCACATGGGTGCGTGTCCGGTAATGACGTCATTCGGAACAGATTGACCGCCAAGACCCTTTCCAAAGATTACTTTTATGTCCTTGACCATATCAAGTAAAGCATCACCGGTAGGTAGTTCAGGCTTCACCCGGCGATCTGCCTCACCTCCGAAATGATTGCCTTTCTTTCTGACGGGGTGCCTCTTTGGAAGAAATCGACGATGCCCCAGGTACACAACCTTCTTACATTTATGCAAATGGGCACCTTCGGTCTCATCTAAACAGTGCGTGCATGCATTGTATCCCTTGTTTGTCTATCCTGAAAGGTTACTAAGAGCAGGCCAATCATTGATGGTCACGAAAAGCAACGCTCGTAGGTTAAATGACTCCTGTTTGTACTCATCCCATGCATGTACACCGGTTTGCTCCACAACTGTAAGAGTTCTTCAAATAATGGCTGTAGGTACACATCAATGTCGTTGCCGGGTTGCTTTGGGCCTTGGATGAGCACTGACATCATAATGAACTTCCGCTTCATGCACAACCAAGGCGGAAGGTTATAGATACATAGAGTTACGAGGCCAAGTGCTATGACTGCAGCTCTGCTCCCCAAAAGGATTCATTCCATCTGTACTTAGGCCAAACCTTAAGTTCCTCGCGTCATCTGCAAAATCCGGGAACTCTCTATCGATTGTCCTCCACTGCGACCCATCAGCGGGGTGTCTCAGCATCTCGTCTTTCTTACGGTCTTCTTTGTGCCATCGCAACAACCTGGCATGCTCTTTATTTCTGAACGAGACGTTTCAACCATGGTATTATAGGAGCATACCACATAACCTTGGCAGGAACCCTCTTCCTAGGGGGCTCGCCCTCAACATCACCGGGGTCATCTCGCCTGATCTTATACCGAAGTGCGAGTGCATACCGGACATTTTTCCAAATTTTCATACTCGGCGCGGTAGAGGATGCGATCATTAATGCATGCATGTATCTTCAACACCTCTAATCCTAGAGGGCGAGAGAACCTTCTTTGCTTCGTACGTCTTGTCGGGCAATTCGTTATTCTTTGGAAACCTCCTCTTCATTATTTTCGAGTAACTTCTCAAATGGCTTGTCACATATACCAGCCTCTGCCTTCCATTGCGGCAACTCCGGGGTGGCACCGAGCTTTGTGTTGCCATCTTCGCAATTTGGGTATAACTTCTTTTTGTGATCATCTAACATGCCCTTTAACTTTCGCTTCTCGTTTTCCGTTTCGCATCTCGTGTGCATCGGCGATGGCCCGACGAAGATCATCATCAACGGGCTCATCCGATGCCTCTTCATCTTGATCACCTCCTCCTGCATCTTCATCTTCATCATGGCTTGTTGCAGTATCACCGTAGTTAGGGTACATATCATCATCCTCTTCTTCTTCTTCGTCGTCTTCCATCATAACCCCTCTTTCTCCATGCTTGGTCCAACAATTATAGCTGGGCATGAAACCTTTCCAAAGCAGGTGGGAGTGAATGACTTGCCATTCGAGGTATTGCTTCAAGTTATGGCAATCAACACATGGACAACACATAAAACCATCCGCCCGTGGGTTTTCCTGAGCCACACGGATAAATTCTTCCAGGCCCGATCTGAACTCGGGTAGACGTCGGTCACCGTACATCCATTGCCGCCGGTTCATCTACATCAAATAATTAATTAAGTTTATCAATAAACTATTGTTATCACCAGATTTTGGCTAAATCAGGAGATGGGCCGCGATCAAGATGGACTTGAAGAATATACATGGAAGAAATACGTGAATCGGCCTTGTGCAACGTTTGGGCTAATTTGCCCTTGTATCATGTAACATATTAGATTACGAGTCGGTTAGGAGATAGAGTTTTACCCGTGCACGGTTAGGTGCACGCCTGAATTAGAAAGTCCCTTGGACTATAAATATGTATCTAGGGTTTATGGAATAAACAACAACCAACGTTCAACACAAACAAATCTCGGCGCATCGCCAACTCCTTCGTCTCGAGGGTTTCTCCGGTAAGCACCATGCTGCCTAGATCGCATCTTGCGATCTAGGCAGCACAAGCCTACCCCCGTTGTTCATGCGTTGCTCGTGCTGAAGCCTTTTTGATGGCGAGCAACGTAGTTATCTTAGATGTGTTAGGGTGTGGTGACCCTGCATACCACTGCATGTTGTAGTATGCCAGTCGTTGATATAACATTCGCGAAGTACCATTCCGCAAATATTACATCCCTCAGAGTAGTACAACAGAACATAGCAGGGTCCATAACTCATTCACATATCATTACAATCATCATACACAAGTCGTCTCGGAGCTCCTCTTGGGTCCTAAGAGGAT
Source organism: Lolium rigidum (assembly GCF_022539505.1). Taxonomy (NCBI): domain Eukaryota; kingdom Viridiplantae; phylum Streptophyta; class Magnoliopsida; order Poales; family Poaceae; genus Lolium; species Lolium rigidum. The sequence goes on from NC_061508.1 coordinate 302,089,891, forward strand.
AACTCCTGGGTTCGAGGCGAACCCAACTTAACTTACAATACCATTGTCTCATTAAACTAAACATTTATTTAATCGAGCAGCTCCGTGGTAAGAGTTTGTGCTGCTCGGCTACTACTACTCCTCGGATATCTCTAGGCTTGTTCTCCTCCGGAAGCCTCCCCGGATCCGTAGACGATGATGTAGTCTACGCCTTCCACTCCTCCCGAAAGGTCCGGTTCCTCGTAGCCTATGATCTCGGCTCCATCATTGCTCGTCGTAGTCCTCCTCCGGACGGTTCGGACAATCTAAGCATGGGATTTAAGAGTGGTATGAGTACGAGCGTACTCAACAAGTTCATTATAGAGAAGAGGTGTTTAATGCACTAGCTACGATATTAGACCGAGAAAGTCTAATACCAATGCAAGTTTTGATAAACATTTCTTCAAGAGATTGCTTTTATTTCAAAGAGCTATGTCCGTCAGCCTTCACCGGTTTACTAGAACTTCATGGAGCTCCTTTCCGGCCGCGTTCGCAGTTCCTCAATCCCGGAACAGGGAGTGACAGTCACGGTTCTTACACTCTGCAGAGGTGTGTTGCTTTACCCATAAGAGATCTTAACCTTGGTGCCAACCGGGCAGCTTTCCCGTCCACACTTCCTTCGGTGTGAGGCCCGGTATAAGGTCTAGCCAATCATGTTCCTCCGCTACCTCGAACACCCACCCTTTTGTAAGATTGTCCTCCCCTATATCCATGATGAGACCGTTCCGGGCATTTATATGCCTTCCCCTATCATCATGGATAGACCGTTCCGGACACCTTACAATCCCTCATAGACCGCAATACCGTGGGGACTTAAGGCTTCCCCAGCCTACCGCTTGTTCTTCGAACGACAAGTGTCTACGGACCGTGCCGTGGGGACTTAAGGCTTCCCCAGCCTACCGCTTGCCGCCGACGGATACAAGTGTCTACGGTAAAGCGCATCCGTTGATGAACGAGAGGTGGAAACACTTTTGACTACTCCGTCCCACTCCGGATCTTATGGTTAACACGGATATTACGGCACAAGAATCACTGGCGACATTTGTTGTTTAATCCTAGATGGATATAAACCCGTGCAATGGAACCTCCACCATATCAACACAATCCATGGTTCCATTGCCCACCACATAGTCATATTCATAGTTATGAAAGTAGTGGTTTTGATTTTTGTGCAATAGTGATAACCATAATACTTTGCAAGTAATTTGATAAAAATACTCAAATGACATGAGCAAGTGATGAACTTGCCCGAACACCGCAAAGTTCTGCAGCTTGGAAGGTATGGACTGACCCTTGTCCTCTTGTTCTGAAAAATAGCATCATTGTCCGATAAGGGCAATGGTTAAAGAAGCAATAATGCATGATTCCAGTTTTAGGGTTTATCCCCCCCTTCCGATGTCGTTGTTATTTTATGAGAGGTTAAATACTAAGAACATCTTAGTGATACTTGATTTAGGGTAAATCCAACCTTGAAATGTTGTCAAGGTGTTTTGAAATCCAAAGGCATTAATGGACTTACTTTTATTATTGGAAAATATATGTGTGATTTACATGATTAATTAAATCCTCAAATTAAGACTCATTCTTAATTGTCTTCAAAAACTCTCTTTTGTATTTTATTATGATAGATAATTTTATGCTGATCTGTTTTCATATTTTTAATTATTTGTTTAGAGCTTTTATCAATTTTCTATTGAATTTCCAAATTCCTGGTTTTTAATGGAATTTGGAAAAGTCTATTTTGCCCCTGGGCCCACCTGTCAGTGGAGCCCAGTGGTTTGGCTAGACCAGCTCGGGTCCAACCGACCCGAGCGGTCGGTCGCTCACTCCCTCACCGCGTGCTCGTGTCCGAACCCTAACCCTAGAGCTCTGGCGACGCACGCGTCGCCGCCCCTTTGCCGAATTATTCCGGCCGATTCCGGCCGTCGCCGCCGGCGAGATATGGCGCATCTGAACCGCCACTCGACGGCGATTCAGATCCACCGCGTCGATCCGTGCTTCGCCGCTTCCTCGACGCGCCCCCCTCGCCTCTGCTAGCCTACCGTGGTGTGCTCGCGGCGATTTCGTCACCGTCGACGCGTCCGGTGTCGAGGCCGTGTGCCTCGCCGTGGTGCTGCTCGGCGTTGCGGCGAGTTGTGCCCGGCTAGGCTTGGCCTCGGCGCCGCCGTTCGCCCGGCGTGTGCCGCCGTGCCGCCATGGTCGATCTCCTCTCCGCTCACCGGCAAGTGGTCATCTCCTCCGCCCTTCTCTGCTATTTGTTCTACTGCTTCTCCTTCCCCTCGTCTAGCTTGGCCACTGGCCTGCTTCTCCCTGTGGGGATGTTGGCCGTGCCGATGTGCTGCTGCGCTTGCTAGCTGGTGCGTATGCTGCTATACTGTGTGACTGTGCTGTTGCTGTGCATTTGCTATGGTTCTAGCTTGCTGTGCTGTGCTGTTCTTGCTCAATTGCTTACTGTTGCGATTCATGAATTATTGCTCATGAGCATGCTGTGGTGTTCGTGTAATTAGTAGCGCCTATTGATTCTCTGCATACTATCTCTCTCCTGTGTATGCCATGATTTGCTCTTGGCTTGATCATACTGTGATGATCCTTGCCTTTGGCAAGTGCCAGTGCTCCAAATGTGCTATTAACTGTGCTCTAGTTCTTGGACATGCTCAATTGAGCCTAACTGTTGCATTATTAACTCCATCCCTTGATGGAGTGCTTCTGGATACAATTATAATTGATTTATGCAATTGCCTGTGATATAACTGTTGCTTAACTGTGGCTATTTCATTTACATGATTCATGGATTGCTGCCAGGCTTGCCCTTGTCAAGCTTTTGTATGCTAAGGCAAGCCCTGATGATCATATAATCATCAGTACTTAATGGTTTTCTGCTGTCCTATGGCTTGTGCTTCACTGATGCTTTTACTTAACCTGTGTGGTACTCAAGCATGTGCTGGTGCATGCTCTTGCTTACCCCAGCACCTGCTGTGGCTTGCAGTGATCTTCTAGATCATGAGCAAGTGTATGTATTACTGGTTGCTTGTGTATTTCAATTATCTGTCTAGTTTGGCTTAATCATATGGATAATTGATGTGAACTGCTCTGCAGTTATGATCATTTCATTGAGTTTGGTAGGGTTAGATGGATGCCAACACCTGGTTGTGTACCCTAACCCTCTTTTTGAACCCTACTGGGTGATGATATCTGTGCATGGTTTCTTTGTTGGAATTGGTTAAGTGGTTGAGGTGATCCTGGCAGTATTCATGTGCTGCCCTGGGATAGCTCCCCTATCTGTTGGCTTGCTGTTGCTTACCAAATGTTTTCTGGGTGATCCATTTATTGGATTGCCAGTGACTCTTGATGTTGAAATCAACAAACAGAAATCTGTCTAAGTCTGATGGTCAATTAGCTGTAGGTGCTAAGTGTGTGGGCTAGGCTAGACTAGGACTTCATCTTTTGCTGGATTTCTTCAGTTATGCACTGCTTTGCATGACTGATGTTCCCATAGGCTGATTTCCTAGAGTCTTTACCCATATTTGCTTGCACCAATTGGCTTGCTAGCCAGATGATGACACACACTGGGTATTCTACCCTCCTGTGCTCCTGTGATGCATTGTATGCTTATTTATGAGCAAGATATGATCTTGCTCAGGCTTTTGTGTGGTATACCTCACTCCAGCTCCTAGAAAATGAGTGTTGGTGTAGAGGTTTTGCTTCTGGTGGTCTTTTGCTTGCCCTGCTCCTCCTAGCAAGCCTGAAGTCTTGGTTTAATTTCTGGTGATTGTGAAAAGATGAGACAGCTCTAGCTGTTCACCCGTTCTTGGTGTTCTTGGCTGTTCTTGATAACTTACCACAGCTGCCTGTCGATGGATGAGCAAATGACTAGGGTTTGGCTTCTGAAAAGCTTTTATATGGTGCTCCTAGGCTCTCCCTGGTCGACAGCTTGGCCTGGTTACTTTGGGTGACTCACTGATGCTGTGTGTGTGTTGTGCCACATGCACAAGCAGTGGCTTGGTGGTGAGCATGCACACCTGCTGTGTGTGCTGCTTGTGTGTGTGTGTGAACCAGATCATGTGAATCTGGCCTGGAGAGGATCAGCTCGGCAGAGCTGTGATATTATCCACCATTTTAACTTCTTTTCTAATCTGCCAAGTGGCTTTGCCACTTGGCATAATTTGTTCTTCTTCTTTGTGATTTTGTGCAGGAATCAAGAATGGATCAAAATGGACTTGGAGTTCATCATATACAAGATCAGATGAAGATGATCTTGTAGAGTTTAGTCTAGGATCAATAAATTGTAATTTTTTCTTTATTTTTCTTTCTTCTATTCTGCCCATTTATGTGATGTGTTGTATTATCCCTTTATTTCACTTATGGATATTGTAATGACATTGTAATTTGTGTGATGATCAATAAAGCTCAAAGTTTTCTCTAATGAGCTTTTCTTTAATATAATTGTTCATCTTATTTATTATTGATCATTTACTTAATGAATTTCCTCAATTGAATTATTTAAGTAATTATTTAATGTTTGAATTTGAAATTCAAATTCAACCTTGGTTTGAATTTAATCATGTCATAACATTTAGAATTCAATCATGTGAACTCTCCCCTCTCTTCTCGAAAACCCTAAACTAGTGAAGTGAGAAGCAAGTTTGTCGCACTCTCGAAACCCTAACCCTGTAAGGTGTCGAGAGAGAAACTTGTCCCCCTTCGATGCAGTTTTTGTTTAAAAGCGCGAAATTTTCCCAGAATTTGCTATGCAATGCACATCCCTTTCTAAGATCTACCCCTCGATCGTCTCTAAACCTGGGACATTACAGCCTTTCCCCCTTAAAGAAAACTTCGTCCCGAAGTTGTGGTTGTAATACCTGAACAGCTCGGGGTATGTTTTCCTCAGGTCTTCCTCTTTTTCCCAGGTGGCCTCCCTCTCGGGATGATGCTTCCATTGTATCTTGCAATACTTGATCGCCTTATTTCTGAGTTGTTTCCAGCTCTCCTCGAGAATCTTGGCTGGCTTCTCGATGTATGTCAAGTCTGGTTGTAACTCAAGCTCCTCATGTGATATTGGTTCATCTGGGGTCTTCAAACATTTCCGAAGTTGTGACACATGGAATACATTATGAACTTGAGCTAACCTTCCTGGTAGATCCAACTCAAAGGCTAAACCTCGATTCTGACTCAGTATCTTGAAGGGTCCTATGTATCTAGGGCTTAACTTTCCTTTTACTCCGAATCTCTGAAGTCCTTTCATCGGGCTTACCTTAAGATAAACCATGTCTCCAACTTGTGGCTCCCATGTCCTTCTCTTCTGATCGGCATAACTCTTTTGCCGACTCTGGGCTATCTTGAGCCTGTCTCTGATAATGTCAATGATTTGTTGTTTTTCCTTGACATAATCCGGGTTAAACTCTTTGCTTGCTCCGGCTTCATACCAACATATGGGTGATCTACACTTCCTTCCATACAGAGCTTCAAATGGTGCCATCTTGATGCTACTTTGATAACTATTGTTGTATGAAAACTCTGCTAAAGGTAGATGCTCCTCCCATGATCCTCCGAAGTCTAGGGCACAAGCCCTAAGCATATCTTCTAAGATCTGATTGGTTCTCTCAGTTTGTCCGCCTGTTTGTGGGTGATAAGCGGTACTATAATCCAATTTGGATCCCAAAGCTTCGTGGAGTTGCTTCCAAAATGCTGATGTGAACACGGATCCTCGATCCGATACTATCTTCTTAGGTACTCCATGCTTACTCACGATCTCCTTGATGTAAAGATCAATGAGTTTCTCTCCTTTGTCCTGTTGATTTACTGCTAAGAAGTGTGCACTTTTCGTCAACCGGTCCACGATTACCCATATCATGTCCTTCTTTTTATTAGTCATGGGTAGTCCGGTGATGAAATCCATCCCTATTTCCTCCCATTTCCACTCTGGAATAGGTAGAGGTTGTAACTTCCCTGCCGGACTCTGATGTTCAGCCTTCACTCGCTGACAGGTATGGCATTCTGCAACATATTGTGCTATCTCTCTCTTCATATTATTCCACCAGAATAGTTCCTTTAGATCCATATACATCTTTGTACTTCCCGGATGTATGGAATATGGTGTTTGATGAGCTTCTCGGAGTATTACTTCCTTGATTTCAGCAATATCCGGAACGCAAATCCTCTTCTGGAACCACAAAGATCCAGATTCTCCACGGTGAAATTCCGATGGTCTTCCCTCATCTATTCTCCTCATCTCTTCTACAATGAATGGATCGTCCAACCGACCCATCATTATCTCATTCTTCAGGTTGACATTCAACTCATCGGCTACTTGCAACGCCGATAATCCTTCATGGGCTTCCTTCTCCCAAAGTTGTATTTGGGCTTGGCTTATTTCCTTCCTCAACTCCGGTGATATTTCTTGTTCCACTCCTCCAAGTACTCTTCCTACTCGGGGCATCCGCTACAACATTAGCCTTCCCTGGTGTGTAATTGATTGTCGGATCATAATCCTTAATCAATTCTAGCCATCTTTTCCGCCTCATATTGAGTTCCTTCTGAGTGAAGAAATATTTGAGGCTTTTATGATCGGTATAGAGCTCACACTTAGCTCCATAGAGAAAATGTCTCCATGTTTTAAGTGCAAATACGACCGCTGCTAATTCCAAGTCGTGTGTTGGATAGTTCACTTCATGAGGTCTGAGTTGTCTCGATCCATAAGATATCACTTTCCGATCTTGCATGAGTACACAACCCAATCCGTGCTTGGATGCGTCACAGTACACGGTGTAATCCTTGCCAACTTCCGGAACTGCTAACACCGGTGCCGTGGTGAGTTTCTCCTTCGAGTTTGAAAACTCTTCTCACACTCCTCTCGTCCACACGAATGGTGTGTTCTTCCTTAACAGCTTCGTCATTGGTCCCGCTATCTTGGAGAATCCTTCAATGAATCTCCGATAATATCCTGCCATTCCGAGGAATCCTCGGATTTCCTTGACAGTCTTGGGTGCTTCCCATTCTAGAACTGCTGCTACCTTACTCGGGTTGACAGCGATTCCATCTTTGCTAATGACATGACCAAGAAATTCCACTTGATCTAGCCAAAATTCACACTTACTAAGTTTGGCATAGAGTTGATGTTCCCTTAGTGTTTGCAACACTAACCTCAAATGATCGGCATGTTCCGACTTGTTCTTGGAGTATATCAAGATATCATCGATGAATACGATGACAAACTTATCTAGATATGGCATGAAGATCTTATTCATGAGATTCATGAATATTGCTGGGGCATTGGTTAATCCAAAAGGTACTACAAGGTATTCATGGTGTCCATACCTTGAGACAAAGGCAGTTTTCAGAACGTCCTCCTTCTTGATCTTTATCTGGTGATAACCGGATCTTAGATCAATCTTGGAAAAGACTCCCGCTCCTCTAACCTGATCAAATAGATCTTGTATTCTTGGAAGTGGATACTTATTCTTGATTGTGACGTTGTTCAAATTTCTGTAGTCTCCGCACATCCTTCTTCCTCCATCCCTTTTATCCACGAAGATCACAGGTGATCCCCATGGTGAAACACTTTCTTGAATGAATCCCTTTTGTTCCAAGTCATCCAATTGCTCCTTCAGCTCTTTCAACTCCTTAGGCCCCATCTTATATGGTGCTTTAGCAATCGGAGCTGTTCCTGGAATTAGGTCGATAGTGAATTCTATCTCCCTATCTGGTGGCATACCAGGTAATTCCGCAGGAAACACATCCTGGAATTCATTTACTACAGGGATATCTTCTAACTTCACCTCCTTCATGCTATTCAGTTGTAGCTCCACTTCAATCTGTGTATGTTTGTCGCCTTGGTAGATCATTCTACTTCCATCGGGACTTTTCAAAGACACCGTCTTGTTTACACAGTCGATCAATGCTCCATTAGCTTCTAACCAGTTCATACCAAGAATGACATCAATGTCCTTCATCGGTAAAATGAACAGGTCCGCGTCAAACGCGCACTTATTGATCATAATGACTTGTTTTTGTTTGGCATGGGTTACTAATATCGTTCCCCCGCGAAAGTATGGTTATGGATGTATCTAACTTAGTGCAACTAATCCCATGTTTGGTGATGAATTGTTGAGAAATGAATGATGTAGTTGCACCAGTATCAAAAAGTACTTTGCCGGGATGAGTGAGTATCCGAAGCGTACCTATCACCGCCTCGGTCGAATTGACCACCTCCTCCAGACCGGTACAGCTTCAGCTTGCCGAAGGGCTTCTTATTCTTCCAATTCCCTCCGGTGTTTCCTCGATTTCCTCCTCCTCCAGATTGACCTCCTCCCGTGTTTCTCTTGGGGCAGTCCTTCAGCATGTGCCCCTCCTGGCGACAACCAAAGCATATAATCCTTGGTTTCTTACAATCCCTGGCAAAATGCCCTGGAAGTCCACAGCTCCTGCAAACGCTTTGATTTGCAGTCTGGAATGCCTCGATTCTTCCTACTACCATAGTAGTTGCTTGTTGTTGTTGTTGTTGTTGTTGTTGTTGTATCTGGGCTTGAAACTCAAGCTGGTGTTAGGCTTGTTACTAACAAACCTCTTCGGCTCAAACTTGGCCTTCTTCCTCTTTTCTTCTTGCAGTTGTTTAAAGTCATCTTCAAGAGTGATGGCTGCATCCACCAGCCTCTTGGAATTCCGTTGCTCTCATCATCCGCAGCTGTACCTTGAACTGGGGACTTAACCCCCTCAGAAATCTCTTCTTCTTCTTGTCCTCGGTATTGACTTCCTCAACAGCATACCGGGACAGCTTGGAAAACTCCCTGACATAGGTCAGGATTGCCTTATCCTTTTGCTCGAGACTCTCAAACTCTCGACGCTTCAGTTCCACGATACTTTCAGGGACATTGGATTCCCTGAACTTCCTTGCGAACTCCTCCCGGGTAAATACTTTTCCTGCCGGATATACGGCTACAATATTGTCCCACCATGCTCGCGGCAGGTCCACATAGCGAGATGGGTAGCATATCGGACCTTCTCTTGGTCATTGCATCCAACAGTGTTGAGCTTGCGCTCAGTATCCATCAGCCAATCTTCCGCGTCCATCGGCTCTGGCGCGTATGCGAAAGATATCGGCTTGGTGTTTTGGAAGTCTGCTAGTGAGACTCCCTGGTTCTCAGGTCTCTCCACCCTATTCTGCTGCATCAGATCCTGAAGGAATTTGTTCTGCAGCTCCAGTGTTACACGCTGCCTCTCTTCCGCCAATTGCATGTACTGGATAAAGTTTTGCTGCGTCATGGGTGGTGGTGGTGGTGGAAACTGATCTCTGGCTCCACCCTCAGCCTCTTCCTTTTCCTTTGCTTCGCGCTCCATGCGCTGCGCTTCCGTCTCGTTTCCTAACGTTCCCGACATAATCCCCCTAGTTCTGCAACACAAGATGATACTCATAATTACTCCATGCGCAAGTTTTCTGAGCTCAACATTGTGCACAGAACTAGTCACGCAATGGAAATCAAGAAGCAAATCCAAATCATACAAAACACATACCATATATTAACATACATAAGTGGTCTTATTACATAACTCAAGTCGATGTGAGTATGCAAACTCACTTATTAAAGTATATGTACAAATTTCTACAAATATTACAAACTATAATACACGTGGTACTTGTGTATTATAGCCACGCCTCCCTTGGTGGTCTTCTAATTGGTCTTCACTCCCGGTACATTCCAGGCTTCCATCCAGTCGAACGTGTCGTCCTCCTGATAGACCCTGGAACATAAGGTCTCCCCGTTGGCTTGTAATCCGAGTCAGATGATGATCCTAAGGAGAAATCAGTGCTCATAAACTGATCGTTGAGTGCATCATAATCCACCCATCGGGTGTACTCTCCTGTAGCTCCACCATAAGGATTACCAAAACCCATACCCGACTCAACCTGTGTCGGATATCCTCCATCCACTCCTTCATTACTAGGATAGCTCTGGTTCTGGGTTGTTGCGTCATCATTCATCTCTCCATCATAATACTCCGTAGTACTATGGGTTCCCGTATCATCTCCCCAACGCCAACCCCTGGAATTCTCGATTGGAGTCTCGGAACGCTGATTGTTTCCGGATTCCTCGCCGCCTTCGTATCCCCCATAGGAACTACCCAAATAGTTCCCAGGTGTAACAGGTGTAGGTTCACGTGCAAGTGGATCAAAACTGATGTAGTCACCAGCTGAATAAACTGGTGTGTGTACCACATTCTCCATAGGTTCTTTGCCCCTACTCTCCTCCTTGGGTTCAGTGAACTCCTCAAGCATCGTATCAATAGCTCCTATCGGATGATTATTCAACCGAAAGAGTAATGATATGAAGTTACGACTCGTTATCCATATATTTGGCTGCTTCAGCGGGTTTACTTTTGGCATATTTGAAATGGTTCAGCATGGGATCATTATCTTCCTCCGTATGAGGAATGTGGGTGAATTCGGAACCCATAAGCGCTTTCGTCTTATGCTCCCGAATGTCTGTTATGGCTCTCATCACAGCTATATGGTAGGCTGTATTGGTTGTCCTTGCTTCCCCAGCTGGCATGACTACGCTCAATCCCAAAGATTCGGGAAGTCGCAGTCCTACTCTGCACTTGGCCAACACCGGACCATCATAAAACATGTACTTCTTTACTGGAATCTGGGGATCGCACCCAAATTCTAGTAACATGGCTCGTAGGATATCTGCCAGTCCTCCCTGGTACTCGTTCAGCGTTGAGTCCATAACTTTCACGTTTCTTCCCGGTCGTGAACTTGCCATGTTGGCTGTAGAATTAGAAAGATTATGAGATTAGTAATAATGCATCATAATAGAGATAATAAAGAATTATCGCACTAAAAGATATGATTGTTGTATTCTCAATTGAATATACACCATATTTTTAGAGAACTCTTTACTAATCCTATTTGACTCCTAACGTTTTAGTCCCATTTACTAGGTTCCAACCTAAGGTCAAAGCTTTTGCTCTGATACCAACTGTGGTGACCCCGCATACCACCGCATGTTGTAGTATGCCGTCGTTGATATAACATTCGCGAAGTACCATTCCGCAAATATTACATCCCTCGAGTAGTACAACGAGAACATAGCGGGGTCCATAACTCATTCACATATCATTACAATCATCATACACAAGTCGTCTCGGAGCTCCTCTTGGGTCCTAAGAGGATAACTCCTGGGTTCGAGGCGAACCCAACTTAACTTACAATACCATTGTCTCATTAAACTAAACATTTATTTAATCGAGCAGCTCCGTGGTAAGAGTTTGTGCTGCTCGGCTACTACTACTCCTCGGATATCTCTAGGCTTGTTCTCCTCCGGAAGCCTCCCCGGATCCGTAGACGATGATGTAGTCTACGCCTTCCACTCCTCCCGAAAGGTCCGGTTCCTCGTAGCCTATGATCTCGGCTCCATCATTGCTTGTCGTAGTCCTCCTCCGGACGGTTCGGACAATCTAAGCATGGGATTTAAGAGTGGTATGAGTACGAGCGTACTCAACAAGTTCATTATAGAGAAGAGGTGTTTAATGCACTAGCTACGATATTAGACCGGAAAGTCTAATACCAATGCAAGTTTTGATAAACATTTCTTCAAGAGATTGCTTTTATTTCAAAGAGCTATGTCCGTCGGCCTTCACCGGTTTACTAGAACTTCATGGAGCTCCTTTCCGGCCGCGTTCGCAGTTCCTCAATCCCGGAACAGGGAGTGACAGGTCACGCTTCTTACACTCGCAGAGGTGTGTTGCTTTACCCATAAGAGATCTTAACCTTGGTGCCAACCGGGCAGCTTTCCCGTCCACACTTCCTTCGGTGTGAGGCCCGGTATAAGGTCTAGCCAATCATGTTCCTCCGCTACCTCGAACACCCACCCTTTTGTAAGATTGTCCTCCCCTATATCCATGATGAGACCGTTCCGGGCATTTATATGCCTTCCCCTATCATCATGGATAGACCGTTCCGGACACCTTACAATCCCTCATAGACCGCAATACCGTGGGGACTTAAGGCTTCCCCAGCCTACCGCTTGTTCTTCGAACGACAAGTGTCTACGGACTGTGCCGTGGGGACTTAAGGCTTCCCCGGCCTACCGCTTGCCGCCGACGGATACAAGTGTCTACGGTAAAGCGCATCCGTTGATGAACGAGAGGTGGAAACACTTTTGACTACTCCGTCCCACTCCGGATCTTATGGTTAACACGGATATTACGGCACAAGAATCATCTGGCGACATTTGTTGTTTAATCCTAGATGGATATAAACCCGTGCAATGGAACCTCCACCATATCAACACAATCCATGGTTCCATTGCCCACCACATAGTCATATTCATAGTTATGAAAGTAGTGGTTTTGATTTTTGTGCAATAGTGATAACCATAATACTTTGCAAGTAATTTGATAAAAATACTCAAATGACATGAGCAAGTGATGAACTTGCCTCGAACACCGCAAAGTTCTGCAGCTTGGAAGGTATGGACTGACCCTTGTCCTCTTGTTCTGAAAAATAGCATCATTGTCCGATAAGGGCAATGGTTAAAGAAGCAATAATGCATGATTCCAGTTTTAGGGTTTATCCCCCCCTTCCGATGTCGTTGTTATTTTATGAGAGGTTAAATACTAAGAACATCTTAGTGATACTTGATTTAGGGTAAATCCAACCTTGAAATGTTGTCAAGGTGTTTTGAAATCCAAAGGCATTAATGGACTTACTTTTATTATTGGAAAATATATGTGTGATTTACATGATTAATTAAATCCTCAAATTAAGACTCATTCTTAATTGTCTTCAAAAACTCTCTTTTGTATTTTATTATGATAGATAATTTTATGCTGATCTGTTTTCATATTTTTAATTATTTGTTTAGAGCTTTTATCAATTTTCTATTGAATTTCCAAATTCCTGGTTTTTAATGGAATTTGGAAAAGTCTATTTTGCCCCTGGGCCCACTCGTCGGTGGAGCCCGGTGGTTTGGCTAGACCAGCTCGGGTCCAACCGACCCGAGCGGTCGGTCGCTCACTCCCTCACCGCGTGCTCGTGTCCGAACCCTAACCCTAGAGCTCTGGCGACGCACGCGTCGCCGCCCCTTTGCCGAATTATTCCGGCCGATTCCGGCCGTCGCCGCCGGCGAGATATGGCGCATCTGAACCGCCACTCGACGGCGATTCAGATCCACCGCGTCGATCCGTGCTTCGCCGCTTCCTCGACGCGCCCCCCTCGCCTCTGCTAGCCTACCGTGGTGTGCTGCGGCGATTTCGTCACCGTCGACGCGTCTGGTGTCGAGGCCGTGTGCCTCGCCGTGGTGCTGCTGGCGTTGCGGCGAGTTGTGCCTGGCTAGGCTTGGCCTGGCGCCGCCGTTCGCCCGGCGTGTGCCGCCGTGCCGCCATGGTCGATCTCCTCTCCGCTCACCAGTAAGTGGTCATCTCCTCCGCCCTTCTCTGCTATTTGTTCTACTGCTTCTCCTTCCCCTCGTCTAGCTTGGCCACTGGCCTGCTTCTCCCTGTGGGGATGTTGGCCGTGCCGATGTGTTGCTGCGCTTGCTAGCTGGTGCGTATGCTGCTATACTGTGTGACTGTGCTGCTGCTGTGCATTTGCTATGGTTCTAGCTTGCTGTGCTGTGCTGTTCTTGCTCAATTGCTTACTGTTGCGATTCATGAATTATTGCTCATGAGCATGCTGTGGTGTTCGTGTAATTAGTAGCGCCTATCGATTCTCTCGCATACTATCTCTCTCCTGTGTATGCCATGATTTGCTCTTGGCTTGATCATACTGTGATGATCCTTGCCTTTGGCAAGTGCCGGTGCTCCAGATGTGCTATTAACTGTGCTCTAGTTCTTGGACATGCTCAATTGAGCCTAACTCGTTGCATTATTAACTCCATCCCTTGATGGAGTGCTTCCGGATACAATTATAATTGATTTATGCAATTGCCCGTGATATAACCGTTGCTTAACCGTGGCTATTTCATTTACATGATTCATGGATTGCTGCCGGGCTTGCCCTTGTCAAGCTTTTGTATGCTAAGGCAAGCCACGATGATCATATAATCATCGGTACTTAATGGTTTTCTCGCTGTCCTATGGCTTGTGCTTCACCGATGCTTTTACTTAACCCGTGTGGTACTCAAGCATGTGCTTGGTGCATGCTCTTGCTTACCCCAACATCTGCTGTGGCTTGCGATGATCTTCTAGATCATGAGCAAGTGTATGTATTACTCGGTTGCTTGTGTATTTCAATTATCTCGTCTAGTTTGGCTTAATCATATGGATAATTGATGTGAACTGCTCTGCAGTTATGATCATTTCATTGAGTTTGGTAGGGTTAGATGGATGCCAACACCTGGTTGTGTACCCTAACCCTCTTTTTGAACCCTACTGGGTGATGATATCTGTGCATGGTTTCTTTGTTGGAATTGGTTAAGTGGTTGAGGTGATCCTGGCGGTATTCATGTGCTGCCTCGGGATAGCTCCCCTATCTGTTGGCTTCGTTGTTGCTTACCAAATGTTTTCTCGGGTGATCCATTTATTGGATTGCCGGTGACTCTTGATGTTGAAATCAACAAACGAAATCTGTCTAAGTCCGATGGTCAATTAGCTGTAGGTGCTAAGTGTGTGGGCTAGGCTAGACTAGGACTTCATCTTTTGCTGGATTTCTTCAGTTATGCACTGCTTTGCATGACTGATGTTCCCATAGGCTGATTTCCTAGAGTCTTTACCCATATTTGCTTGCACCAATTGGCTTGCTAGCCAGATGATGACACACACTGGGTATTCTACCCTCCTGTGCTCCTGTGATGCATTGTATGCTTATTTATGAGCAAGATATGATCTTGCTCGGGCTTTTGTGTGGTATACCTCACTCCGGCTCCTAGAAAATGAGTGTTGGTGTAGAGGTTTTGCTTCGGTGGTCTTTTGCTTGCCCTCGCTCCTCCTAGCAAGCCTGAAGTCTTGGTTTAATTTCCGGTGATTGTGAAAAGATGAGACAGCTCTAGCTGTTCACCCGTTCTTGGTGTTCTTGGCTGTTCTTGATAACTTACCACAGCTGCTCTGTCGATGGATGAGCAAATGACTAGGGTTTGGCTTCGAAAAGCTTTTATATGGTGCTCCTAGGCTCTCCCCGGTCGACGGCTTGGCCTCGGTTACTTTGGGTGACTCACCGATGCTCGTGTGTGTGTTGTGCCACATGCACAAGCGGTGGCTTGGTGGTGAGCATGCACACCTGCTGTGTGTGTCTTGCTTGTGTGTGTGTGTGAACCAGATCATGTGAATCTGGCCTGGAGAGGATCAGCTCGGCGGAGCTGTGATATTATCCACCATTTTAACTTCTTTTCTAATCTGCCAAGTGGCTTTGCCACTTGGCATAATTTGTTCTTCTTCTTTGTGATTTTGTGCAGGAATCAAGAATGGATCAAAATGGACTTGGAGTTCATCATATACAAGATCAGATGAAGATGATCTTGTAGAGTTTAGTCTAGGATCAATAAATTGTAATTTTTTCTTTATTTTTCTTTCTTCTATTCTGCCCATTTATGTGATGTGTTGTATTATCCCTTTATTTCACTTATGGATATTGTAATGACATTGTAATTTGTGTGATGATCAATAAAGCTCAAAGTTTTCTCTAATGAGCTTTTCTTTAATATAATTGTTCATCTTATTTATTATTGATCATTTACTTAATGAATTTCCTCAATTGAATTATTTAAGTAATTATTTAATGTTTGAATTTGAAATTCAAATTCAACCTTGGTTTGAATTTAATCATGTCATAACATTTAGAATTCAATCATGTGAACTCTCCCTCTCTTCTCGAAAACCCTAAACTAGTGAAGTGAGAAGCAAGTTTGTCGCACTCTCGAAACCCTAACCCTGTAAGGTGTCGAGAGAGAAACTTGTCCCCCTTCGATGCAGTTTTTGTTTAAAAGCGCGAAATTTTCCCAGAATTTGCTATGCAATGCACATCCCTTTCTAAGATCTACCCCTCGATCGTCTCTAAACCTGGGACATTACATAGGGTTAGCATTGTTCTTCGTATCATATGCTGTCGTAGTGCAACCCTTGCACATCTAGCCGCCCTTACACCTCTTAGGTGTAGGGGCGGCACCCCGCTTGATCATAGTTTAGTAGATCCGATCCGTTACGGTTGCTCCTTGTTCATCAAGGATTAGTTTAACATCCGCAATAGTTAGGCCTTACAAAGGGTTGGAGGATCCAGCGGCGTGTAGGGTGGAGTTTGCTAGCCCTAGACAGGATGTTCCGGGGATCAACCTCGTGTTGGTTTTTAGGCCCTGTCTAGGATCGGCTTACGGTCACCGTGCGCGAGCGCGAGGCCCAATCGTGAGTAGGATGATCCGATTATGCGGTGAAAACCCTAAATCGTCGTAGATTGCATTAACTTTATCTTGATCAAGCAGGACCACCATATATTTGGACACCTTGTACGAATCATGGGGGATCGGCTCTTTGAGCCGATTCGCAGGATAACCTGAGAGCCGATCGAGGCTCGTATTTAATGTTTACGTGTATGCCATGCAGGAAACTAAGCGAGGCATCATCCAACACCTTCCTGACCAGGTATAGGTCAGGTGGCACGCCCTTGCGATAGCATCGGACGTGTGACCAGGAGGCTTTGCGGGCCGTCGCTCTGAGGGACTGGGGCCAGCCGCAGCCCTAGTTGTTCCCGGCTCTACTGTGTTGCCAGTCGCTGCCCGCCGGGGGGTTTGTGACCGCAACAACTATTACAAAACATCATAATATTTATAAATAGTGGAAATTAGCACCGTACAAATGAAAGGGTAAAGTTGTTGCTTAACCTTGATCGAGGAGGAAAGAAAGAGGAGAAAGCTTAAGTGTCACTCGGCACCTCATCTCATTTTTGTTGTGTGTAAAATCAAGCGGCATCACTCCCTCAGACACATTTCATCGAGCACCTTATGTGCATGCCAAAGAGAAGCAAGTTAGCACTCAACACACACACCTTCTCCTAGCAAAAATGAAGTGAGTGGGGCAAGTTAGCACTCAACACACACACCTCATGAGCTGAAATAGGGCTCGGGACCTTTAGCACCGGTTCGTGTTACGAACCGGTGCAAATGAGCTATCTTTTACACCGGTTCGTAACACGAACCGATGCTAAAGGTTCCTCGGCTGACACGTGCCTGGCGACGAACCTTTTGCACCGGTTTGTGTTACGAACCGGTGCAAAAGATAGCTCATTTGCACCGGTTCGTAACACGAACCGGTGCAAAAGATAGCTCATTTGCACCGGTTCGTAACACGAACCGGTGCTAATGACCCCTTTTAGCACCGGTTCGTGCCAAATCCGGTGCAAAAGCCATCTGGGGCAAAAAAACCAAAGCCCTTGTTTCTACTAGTGGGGGCTGGTGTAGTGGGTTGGCCTCGACGAGGTCATCCAGTTGTCGGCGATGCAGGCCATGGGACCACTGGCCGCTCCAAGCAGTGGCGAATCTAGCCCATTTTGCTAGGGTAGGGCAGACCTTACTTTGGCTGGGTTTTTTTTATTTTTTTTCCATATTTTTTTATAGAAGACATATGGGCTGGCCATATCTTAGGGTGGCCACCCTGTTGGCTCCGCCCCTGGCTCCAAGTACACCTGGGCATTTCTCGGGCCGGGCCGTGTTTCGGGCCAGGCCCGAAAAAGCCCGAACCTAAATTGCCAGGCCCGGCCCGACCTTCGGGTTTACAAATCGGGCCCGAACCCGGCCCAAACAGAGAAAAGCCCGGCCCGAACTAGGCTTAAATCACATTTCTTGCAAGCCCGAACCCGGCCCGGCCCGACGTTCGGGCTCCAAAATCAGGCCCGAACCCGGCCCGATGTGCAAGCCCAACCCGGCCCGGCCCGGGATTTTCGTGCCGGATCGGGCCGGGCCGTCCGGGCTGGGCTTCCCATGCCCAGCTGTAGCTCCAAGGCTGCTCCCGTCTCCACATGGCCAGTCCGCGGGCCACCGCAAACAGACCATGTGAGACCCACTTTGATATCAGATTTGAGAAGCGCGTTGAAGTTGCCCAAATGCCGTGACGGCCGGGCATGATGGATTAAACTATCCGGGATCTGGAGTGCTACGAGCGCGACTGGCCCTCCGGACAGGCGGCGTGATCCCGCGTACTCGTGCGCCGCGAAAGGCACAAAAGCTTCGCCGCGTAAATAAGTAGCCTCTCCGCACATGCGCATCGCGTGCATGGTTCCAACTCCGAGCTAGTAAAAAAATGAGAAAAAAGCGGCTCGGACGTTCGTGGATTCGGTTCCAGGATGTTGGCCCAGAGCAAAACATGCATGGATGTCGTCTCCTCATCTGTCCTCCACGCTAACCCCTTCTCCTTCCTTGTAATCCTGAGTATGTTGTCTTTCCACCGGCTTCAGCTTGGCAAGCCTAAGCATCGATCATGCGTGTATGTCTTTTCACCGTATGGTTGGTCTGTTAAAAGCTAGCAGGCTCCGCTGTCAAAAAAATGAGTTTGACCGCAGTTGATAGGGTTTGAAAAGCGGAGGCAGATGATGGGGGTTAGCGCGTGGGAATCTGATTAGTAAGCTGCTGGCACGCCACCTGAAGCTCGAGCCACTCCTATCATCACTTCAACAAGTCCACCACCCAAAACCATCTCCTCCTTTTCTAGATTGTCCCCCTAGCTAGCTAGCTTGCTTGCTTGCTTCCAGGCAGGGGCCCATGAAGTGCTTGCTACAACTGCTTTACAAGTGGACGCATGCACTGATTTATTTCTTGATCCGTTATCATTGTTTCTTCCCCGGAGAAATCGCAATGAGTTTCACGCTGCTTAATGTTTAACAATATAATGTTACGCTAAAAATGTACTCACTCTGATACATAATAAGCGTCGGGGTTTTAGTTTAGTCCAAATTTGAATTAAAATTAACACACAATTACGGATCGGACGGACCAGCTAAATTAGGGACTAGAAGAAAAAATAGTGTTCATACTGTTTGCTACATCTGAGTGGTATGAGATTTTGTTAATCTTGAGTCGACGCTATGAGCCGTTCAATATCCCTATGTTGAAATTGCGCAGAGGTGGCAGGGAGAGACGTCTAGCAACATTGACTAAGCCATAGTAAAATCTTTTTCAACTCTGACATTTTAGGCAGCTTGATTTGAATCTCACAGATGTTGGACCATCCGTTGTTGTATTCGTCTCGCCAAAATCGACCTCATCCGTCATGCTTCCTATCGAAATTTTGAACATGCATTCATCTCTTGTAGAGTAGAACATTATCTGGTAGTGTTCAACAACACCATCCTCCTTCTCAATTCAAGTTGACCTTTCATAAACTTAGAACACGAACATCATTCCACCACCTCTTTTGGTCGGTGGGATAATGTACATGTGTTGCTCTGCCCTGATCGTGGCAACTACCCCTAATCGAGCATAGGGAGCCCACACATCCAATATTATCTAGCACAAACTCATCCTAGCCACAACAAATGTTTTCACGCCCCACCCGTCGAGAATTTTTTGTTAAGAATTGTAGTGATATGCATGCACAATAGAAGGCATGTTAAAACTATTTATTATCATCCTACATATATAAACAAAAAGGCATTATATTCTAGAGGGAGGTGAAAGATAGATAAAACACTACCATCTACTATAGATGTTCATATATATATGCGTGGATTTTTGGACATTGAAATTATTTTATATTTTTACTGCTACGAAGATCTTAGTTCTTGGTGGTATGTCCACGCTCACATATTAGCTTATAAGTTTCCGAGCAGTTCATTTATGGTAATTATTATAAGGACGCAGCTAATTCCCGGTCAACCTAGAATTAGCTTAATTCTTGGTCACCTGATTTAATGTGTAATTCACGTGTAACTAGGGCAAACGATTTGCAATTGCACATACATATGCAATTACACATCCATGTGTAATTCTCGTATGCACGAATCATGATGCAAATCTAACTGTTGTCAAGTTGATCTGGAACTAACTTAATTCCCGGTCAATTTGGAATTAGCAAACGGTTATTATAAAGTATATATAGTAGATATATGCCTCCTGTATCATAGTTAGTTGATTTTCCTAGTATATTTTTTCACAAAGTTAGGAACTACTACGACCCAAGCGTTTAAAGAACTGATGGAATAGAAATAAATCTCCTAATGCACGAGCATACAAGTTACATGGCAACACACAAATATTTAGCTAGTTTTCATAAAAAAATGAACTATTCCCACCCTTGATGACCTAATAGTATATTTCCATTTGTATCTATTAGTAGTAGAAAATAAAAAAAATGGGCACACACTTTCTAGATATCAATCTATTTACTAATGAAGGTAATACACCGGAAACTTGATGTTGGCCTACACATTTCTTATACACGCAGGTTCTGCTATTTGCTTGAGAAGTGGGAGGCAGGAAGGTCCACAGAAGTAGCTTCTATAATGACCTTTAGAGAGATAGTAGCTCGAGAGATGCAAAAAAGGGAGAGAACCCAAACCAAAAGAAAACAACAATCATGGTACAGGAAAAAAAACAAGCCACGACGATCAATCTCAAGTTCTCAACAACTAGAGTGGAGTAGAGGAGAGAAGCAGAGCAGCTAGCTAGCAACCCCTCCCTATGCGAGCCGTGTCCCCTGGCGTGGTGTCACGGCAGAGCCGCTTTGGCGCCGCTGTCCCCGCTTTGTGGCGGCCGTTCTCATTGCCCCTGTCCTGTTAAGAAACTGTGAGATTAATCTGCAGACGGATTTACGTGCAAGTCGCTCCCGATTAAGAAACTGCAGACTTTTCGTACGGAGCCTCCGCCGAGGCTCCTTTCTAGGCACACACATTCTGCGCTCCTGCTCCCGATGCTGCGCTCCCGCCCTAGCTTAGCTAGCCGTCGTCTTCCTCCTTCTCCCACTCCTAGTCTCTCTAAAACGCAGCAACTATTAGTTCAAAAGAGAGAATCATCAGCAATTGCAAGTGTCCAACTAGAAACGAAGGGATTTTCTCTCTATAGTTCCTAACTGAACCGCGTGAAATAATGGCCGGAAAACGCTCGACCTACCCCACTAGCCATGGCATGCCGACCAGCTATGCATAGATCGAGAGGGAGAGAATATCTTTTGGTCTGCCGTGCTTCATCATTCTGCTCACACCCTCTCTCATGGAGATCGAGCTTAAAACTCCAGCGCATACCTCTCCTATTTCATGCCCGGCCCCTCCCCCCACATCCTATCCATCGCCCTGCAATTCCCTTCTCTGTCTCGATCTTGCATGTCTAGATGCAGATCAAGGTTGCCACTAGCTTATGCCTGATAGATGCAGCTATGCATGAACCAACATCTTGTGAGATCTGAACTCCTAGTCCAAGCTATATGTATGCCACGGGAAGTCAAAACTTCTTTTAGTTCTTCGATTTGATCCAGTGAGCTCCGTATCACACCAACCGAAGCTAGCAAACATCCCCACTGGAACCCAATTTCGGTTCTCTTCCATTGAACTGGTAAATGTATGCATTCTGTAGTTGATCGTGCTTTCGTTTACCCTATGGCTTGCAGTTACAGTACATGTTTGCATGAGATCTTATGGTCGATCTGCATGCTTGCATGCATAGTCTACATCTGTAAGCGGTTGCGTGCTTGAGATCATGCAAATGGGAGAAGCGATATTGGTGAGGTTCAATCCGAACTAGGTTTTGCGAGTAAATGTAAGACCAGTATCTGATTGAGCCGTGCCAATATCTCTTCTTCGTATATATTTCCCCTCCTCCTAAGGTGACATAGATCTATGCAGGTTAGCATCCTCTACTACTCGATCTATATATATCCAGTTAACTAGAAACTCTCTTTTCGAACGAAGCTACTTCTTGTTAAACCAGTTGATTTATGCCTGCGTATGCATGCACTAACTAGTACTTTCCATACATGTTTTAGTCGAGGTTTCATACTCCATTATCGCGGTTTCAACTGATTTTTTTAGAAAAGTTTCACATGTTTCAATTTTGTTCCAAACCCATAATTAGTGCCATATAGATCTCGTATTTGCACATTCATCTATTGGCCACTGTGTATTATCCAAACTTGAGCTGATGTCTATGGTTTGATTTCTTTCATATCGTAGGATTGATGGAGACAAATTGTGCCTACTCCATTAGCGTGACTCCCACCTCCCGACGGGGCAGTTACTTTGAAAATGCTATAAATACTGAAACTAATTAAACATATATACTTTCAAATTTCCAAGTAACATGTCGTCCAAATGCCAACCACCATTTCAATTTTTTTGGAGGAGCGTATGATTTTCATTTCGTTCGATGTTTCTCTTTTCCTTCGAACTAGCTCATGTTTATTCTAGTTTGTATTGAGTTACACACCTCCCATATGTTTGAACAATATTATTGTGCTAATATTTTGCTTAACTAATGTCTATTCACCGACATCTCTTTTGCAAGATTGCAAATTGAAGATGTGATCGACCTCTAATAATTGATTTACCAACATAATAGAAGATCACTCTAACTATGTTTTTTTAAGCCGGAGGCACTAACATAGATTCACCGAATTCTGCGCCCCACTAACATACATTCTCTTAGGAGATTAAGTTAGACCGCACATTTCCTACATTGTTTATACTCTATACTCACTATATTACTACTTTCTCTTGATATCGTTGATCTTTATAAATATTAGACTTCACATCCCGTGCATTGAGCGAATAGTTATTCACCCATGACAATAATTAGGGTATTAAGTTGAATTTTTTCCTTACATTATAGATAAACACTTTCTTCTTACTTTCTCTTATTGTTCTTGAATTTCTTTAAGATTGAGCTTCATATTTTGTGCTCGGCGTATATAATTATCGAATAACATGATGATGATTCAATTTTGGTGTGGATGTGCTTTAGAGATAGAAGGCTAGTTTAGTGCTTTCATATTCCTCATTGCTTTTGTTTTCCTACATAAGCAGGTTGACTGGTAATTATAATCCACTCAATAAACATATTGGTATAAATTCTTTCATTTTTGGATGGTTAGATAAACAATGGCACAACCAGTTGTTTAATCTCTCCTTCTAGTTTTGAATTCTAAAGTGCACAAATATCATGATTTGTCTAGTTCCCTAACAGGGCTCTGGACATTTTTTTTTGCGAGTAGTGGACATGTTTATTTCAATCTTGAAGGTTCGTAAGGTATGCTACATATGCACGACTACTTTTCATATATGTTTTAATCGAGGTGGTTTCAACTGATTTGTTTTGTAGATTAGTTCACATGTTTAGTTTTGTTCAAGACCCATTAGTTTCATATGGATCTCAAATTTACACATTCATCAATTGTCAACTATCTGTATCCTCTAAACTTGAGTTCATCTAATGTCTATGGTTTGGTTTTTTTCCTAACATATTCTACTTGGTATATTCGCCCTGCATGCATTTGTCAACTTTATCATCCCACAACCTAGTTAACAAACAAACATAACCATATGTGGTGTAATTGAAGATGGGAAAGTAGCAAATTGAACAACACATGCAAACTCAATTTCGTCTATATATAACCTAAGAATCAATGATCTAAATTTGTCTCATGGTTTTATCTCAGTTACAGCAGCTTTCAGAAAACCTATATTATTTTATTGATTTACTTGTAGTGTACAGATGGCCTGCTAGCATTGGTCTGGGTCTTTACAAGATATATACATGAGGAAGAGGGATTTTTTTTAATCGTTAGAAGCTAGAAAAAAATACCGTTCATAAAATATACTTTTGGTTTATAGTTGCTAAAGCTGGTTGATTTATATGAAATGATGTTAGAGAGGCAAAACATCTAGGTTCCATGAAGACAAAGGTAAGACCAGTATATTGAAACTGATGATGTGCGAGATTTTGACATAAATTGACCAATTTTTTAGGGGGTTCTAAAAATGTCCTAGATATAAATAGAAAATCTACACCGTAGGGGATGTTGTTAAAAAAAGGATAGAAAAATGGTTTAGTATTATCGGTAGCTTAAATAATATCCAACAACTAGCTTAACTAGGTACAGGCTAAAAAGAATAACAATATGGATAATTACAAATATTCATTATATTCATTTTTCTAATAATCAGACTATGCGACTCCCTCTGTCCCTGATAATAGGATTTGTGCCATGGATCATCAATTTAGCCAACATAATATCAGTTGTACAATACAAAAATTATATCTTTATAAATTAAAACATCTAAGCTTTCTAATGATATGTATTTTATAATATATATCTTGTATTATCTTGATCAAATTTACGTTCTAGAAATATGTCAATCCTATGAACCGAAACGAAGGGAGTACTATAAATCCTAGTTTGTTGTCAACATATCAATTCAAACTATCGGTAAAAGAAACTTAGTTATAGTAATAAAAAAATAACTAAGAAACATAAGTTGTAGAATCTCCATAGTGTTTAATTAGGGTATTATGCACTTCGAGGAAAAAATTAACCATTAGTTGGGTGAACAAAATATGAGATATATGCCAAAAACAAATATATCGTTGCATTTATATTCAAAAAAATTATTTTATGGTATAATTTTTATGGTATATATCTTAAATTTTATTGACCAAATTAGTAGTGCGTAATACCCTAATAAAATCATATGGAGGGAGTGGTATAGTCTTATCAAT
Organism: Lolium rigidum; assembly: GCF_022539505.1. Taxonomy (NCBI): domain Eukaryota; kingdom Viridiplantae; phylum Streptophyta; class Magnoliopsida; order Poales; family Poaceae; genus Lolium; species Lolium rigidum. The sequence goes on from NC_061508.1 coordinate 302,114,532, forward strand.
TAGTATCCATTACGTTGAGTGTGTTACATTTGTGCTAGTGTCCTTTAGTGGTTTATTATACCCCTTAGGGTAGCCATATACTATCTCCATCCCAAAATTTAAGGCTTATATCATTTTTAGAAAGTCAAACTATGTCAAGTTCAACTAAGTTTTTACCAAAAAATCACTAACATGCAAAATACAAAATTATTATTATTAAATAGATAATGAAATATATTTTCATATGGTATCTACAAAAATATTATATTAGTTGATATATTGTTCTAAAAGTTGGTCAAACTTTACTTGCTTTGACTTTCCAAAAAATATAAGTCTTAAGATATAGGATGAAGGTAGTATAGTGCTAATATTTCTGCCGGTATCATGAAAGTAGAAATCCTATCGTAGTGCATATTACTAGAAAATATAATATCAAATAAATCTTATACACAATTTTGCATTGAGATTCTACAACTTAATAAATATAATTAGACATACATATCATGAGAAATACAGATTGGCTCTCGGGCGCCACACACCTCTATACTTAGACAATTAATAAAAAAAATCAAAAAATAATAAACTTTTTTAGGAATAAAAGATGATCAGGTATTGTACTTGAAACAAAATATGTCCCTAGGAAATTACTTTTATTGTATCCTAGGTAAAAACACAAACTTGAAACGCTCCATGACCAGGTACTATTCACTTTATATTTGTCATAATTTTGTCCTTTTTGCCCTGGATACCATGGAAATCATTTCGTTTCCAAACATTATTTTTACGAGTACAAACTTGATCATCCTTGGTTTCTAGGAAGATTCAATTTTTTTTAACTTTTTTAAATTACTATAATTTTTTTAGTCTATGGAGGTGCGTTGCACCCAAGAGTCAAAAGTACGCTTCCTACATATCATGCATTACATAGATAATGCTATACACAAGTATCATATGCATGCTACTGATTGATAACGGTATACACAAGTACATAGCAGATACATTGAGTGTTCTGGATTGCATGGTCATCTCTTGCTAGAGGTGCAACTTAACATAGAAGCTGCATGACTGAAACACTACGTCTCATGCTAGAAAATTGGACGAGATTGTGTTGACCATCACCCTTCATATTGAACACAAAAGAATATCACAAGCTTAGCATAAATTATTAGAAGGGAACGGAGGTGCGAAGCTACAACTAGAGAACAAACAACAATTGTGTAAAGTAGATGAATATGAATCCATAATTTATATTGTTGTATTGACATGACCCTCATGAGATAAATAAAGATATATAAAGAGGCAAGCTGGAAGATAGACTTGGATTTCAAGAACATGTAGAGTTCTAGTCTATCATAACTGGTATACCTATTCCAACAAACCGATCAAGCAAGCATGAACTATGGTTAATTTTGTTTTTTTTCTTTCACAATTTCATGTCTATTGTATAAATGGGTAATTTATCATATACTAAAACCAATATTTGGATATATAATAGAGCCACGAGGTTAAACCACATCATTTAAATTATTTTTAGTAGATAGATATAAAATATGTGGCCATGATTTAACAAGAATGATAATACTCATAAACTGTGTAACTAATTTTGGCACGGTCTATGTTGGACAAGAGTACATATGGAATATTAAAGGAAATTACCAATCAAATAAGACCTGAAAAAGGAAAACATACCCATGAAATTGTTATTTCAGGTCATGTAACCATGTCAATAACGTCTCTCGGCCCAGGACTCTATCAGTGTCCGTTTAAGAGAAAAGGAAAAAATTAATATGATAGCCAGATATCCCGTGGTTTTCATTGGTTAGGTAGGCCATGATTTGTCCAATACGTTTACATTGTGGATTATTTCTCTAAAAAGACTCAGTATACTAATTCAGTCCATGCGTGAAAGTTAAAGACTAGCGCTATATTTCTTTTGACTGGTCTAATGATTATGTTTACTTCCAGATAAAGTTCACCACACATGAGACATACTAAATAGAGTTGTATAATTTAAGGTTACTATACATACATGACGAGAAAAAATAGTCACGGTTGTGCTTTTAACTACTCCCTCCGATCCATAATAAGTGTCATGATTTTAGTTTAAATTTAAAGAATTCAAACCAAACTCTTAACAGTTACTATGGACGAGGTATTAAAAAATAATATCCAATTTATCGTTAAACCTTGAAAGTGATTTTACAAATACTATAACTATTATACCTTTATCTATTAATGGAAGTTGTATAACTATAGATTTTCCCAACAATATATTCAACTTAATTAAGTGCTTCAAGTGGTTTTTAGTTAGTCCTCGTTCACAACCAAAGTGATGAATTTAGAGAACCGGTGGGAAAAAGTTATTAGAGGAAAAGAAGGTGAATTTGATTTTAAAATACTACAAATGTAATACCTTTAATGGAGGGTGCACAATTATATATTCCTTAAGATTTCTAACTATATTAAAACTTAATGTAGCGCTTCAAGTGATGTTTAATTACAGATAGTTCACAGCCAAGTGGTAAGGATGGAGAACTGAAGAAACGATGAATTCTCAATTATTTTTTGGACCTTATTAACAAACATGAACCAACATATTTTCGTAACTTCCCAACATCATCCGTACTATCAGCCTAATGTAACATAATTATAATGGAGCATGACTAATTGATTACAATAACTGTAATTAAGCAACATTAACATGAAATTAAATTAAGGCCTTAACATAAATATTGTTTACCCTAAATCGATTTAAGATCGATGAGTATAATTTGATTTTTATCCTCACACTGAACTAGCATCAATAAAAGCTGCATCCTTACTTGAAATATAAAGAAATTCTATGTACTTATTTTATATCACCATGTACGAATTAAATGCACATATCATAATTGATCCATTGTTTTATCTCATGAGAAAATTAATTACCCAGGTATAATATATTCTTACAAACCATGCTAATTATAAACATGCATACAAATTTATAGCACTATAAAAATATTTTTGAGAAACTCTTAGATATTGCTCTCACGTTTGCGAGGGCCACCATGCTAGTTGTTAAATAAATCAATATCATTAAATTTCATTTATATAATATTTCATAGTCCATTTCTTATTTTTATGCAACATAAACACATACATATTAAAGTAGATGCCAAAGATACACCTTCAGCAATTTTCAAAAAAACAACTTTGAAATATATAGATGTCTTTCAATGAATGTGATACATATGAGGAGACAATATACATATAAAATAAATAGTTAACACTTCAACACATTGAGGATGATATCATGGCAAAAATATATAAAGTTAGCTGAGGTATAATATTAGTTGATTTTATGCTGTTGTAGCGTAGGAAAAGTTGTGGCTGAGCAAGATAACAGTATTCTTACCGCTCTTGTTGACTTGTAAGCGTGGCTGCTATGAACTTCCATGCGTCCAAGAATGTAATGATGGAACTGATTCATCCTTCTTAGTTGTGCTATCAGTCAGCCCGCTACCCTCCAGTCCATGTAAGTCTGGTCTTCAAGAAAGCCCGCTACCTATTAACTAGCCAGGCTGCTGAGAAAGAAAGTGACTGAAATGACATAGTCAAGTTGAGTGACGTCCCATGTATTTTACTCAAACTCATTTAGATGTTTCCCGGGAGCTAAAATAGAAGAGTCAACGAAGTTTGCAACATACTACTACGCTATATAATATACACTCCTGTCTAAAGCTCAGCACACTCGCATCGCCGTGGCAATGATGAGCGGGCTCACGATTCTCACCTGCTTGGCCTTCGTCTTGCTGATCACCACTACGACCTGGCCTCCTGTCGCTCTTGCGGCAAGCGGCCAGCACCGGAGGAGGAGCAACCTGTGGCGCGGCGATTCCATCATCGTCGGCGGCAACGACGCTCTGGTATCGCCGAACGGCGACTTCTCGTGTGGCTTCCACCGCGTCGCTACGATCGCCTACGTTCTCGCCATCTGGTTCACTGCCTCCGCCGATCCTCACACTCTCGCGTGGGCGGCCAGGCGCGACGCCCCCGTGAACGGCATGGGCTCCCGCGCCGAGCTCCTCGGGGACGGCTCCCTCGTGCTGCAAGACTTCGACGGCCGAACCGTGTGGAGCACCAGCACGAGCGGCACCGGCGCCGACCGCGCGCAGCTGCTCGACACCGGCAACCTCGTCATGTCGGACGCCGCCGGCCGCACACTGTGGCAGAGCTTCGACTGGCCCACCGACACGCTCCTCCCGGGGCAGCTCATCACGCGGCGTAGCCGGATCGTGTCCGCAAGGTCCAGGGGCGCCACCTCCTCCGGCTACTACATCCTCTACTTCGACAGCTTCAACATCCTCACCATCATGTACGACGGCCCAGAGACCAACCTCAACTACTGGCCCAACGCCTTCAAGACCTGGTACGAAAACGGCCGGATGGCCTTCAACAGCACCCGGCTCGCCAGCCTCGACGAGCGCGGCCGCTTCTCCTCCAGCGACGGGCTGCGGTTCGAGGCCTCCGACGTGGGGCCCGGCGTTACGCGGCGGCTCACGCTGGACTACGACGGGAACCTCCGCGCGTACAGCCTTGATGTAGCGGGCGGCGGCACATGGCGCGCCACCTGGGCGGCGATCCTGCGGCCGTGCGGCGTGCACGGTATATGCGGCCGCTACGGTGTGTGCACGTACCTGCTGGACGGGCCGGCGTGTGCGTGCCCCGAGGGGTTCGTGCCCGCCGACCCCGCAGACTGGAGCAAGGGCTGTCTGTAGGAGCTGCACCTTGCAGCTCCCTGATCATCTTCTTCTACCTCTCAACACTCTCTCACGGACACACACTGAGAAACTCTACACACACGCATAAGCCAAGGAGGAACCAAACAGCTTTGCCATGAGACTCGCTTGGCAACCACACATGCTACATCTTTTCTGCACTTCTAGTTAACTTAACTCAGCTGATTACATGTCCTTAAATAGCAGTGGAAGTACACACCCACGCACACATGGTCAAGCTACTAACTACTTGATCCACTAATCTCTCCACTAGCTAACTACACGCACACGTTCTCAACGGCCACGCACGACTCGACCAAACAACTAGATAAGCACCCAGCACTACGGGAAAGACAGGCGCTGCCGTGCGGCCGATCGCACGGCAAAGAGCCTATTTTGCACGGCAAAGGCTTTGCCGTGCGTCGACGCACGGCAACGTCTGCACGGCATAGTCTCCGACGGCAAAGACAACATTGCCGTGCGCATGACCAACATGCACGGCAAAGGGCTTTTCCGTGCGCTCGTTGCGTTGCCGTGCGGCAGCCGCTTTGCCGTGCGAGCCATCGTTGCCGTGCGTGCGCCTCGTTGCCGTGCGGCAGATTCTTTGCCGTGCGGCCACCCTTTGCCGTGCGGCCACACTTTGCCGTGCGGCCACGCCCCAGCCCGCACGGCAAAAGTCCCTCCAGGCACGCAGAGCAGCATACCAGGTCTACAGGTGGGCGACACGTGGCCCTTTGCCGTGTGTATGCACACGGCAAAGTGACCAAAAGTCCTTTGCCGTGTGCATACACACGGCAAAGGCCCTGGTTTTTTCATTTTTTTCTGTTTTTCTTTAATCCCTGCATTTCAAAATTGCATTTCACATATATATAACATATACAACATATATATTCACCATAGCATCACCAAACACATCAACAACACCACAAATACATCGAGCACACATAGTTCATGCATACAATCCGTTACATAGAGTCCACATCGAGCACACATAGTTCATGCATAGCAATGTCCATTATTACAATCCATAACAAGTGCGAACAATCCATTACAACGACGACGCGTGCACGAAGACCATGCCATCAACCTTGTCCTCCTCCGCTTCCGCCGGCCTCATTGTCATTGCCTTGTGACATACAATCTATAAGCAGGTTTATGGAATGAATATTTGCATTTGCATATTGAACACTTGAACAAGCACAAGTAGCGGGTTGGGCACAAGCGTAGGAGGACTCACCGAGGTTCATGCTCCGGATGATGTTCATGTTGTTGACGGTGATAGGTGTCCCCGGGGTATGAGTGGGCGGTGGCGGCATCCACGGCAGGGAGTAAGGTGGAGGAGGAAGACTCCCCGGTGGAGAAGACAGAGCCGTCTGGCTCATGAGCCAGCTCATCTGTGCCTGCTGCTGCTGCATCATCTGCTGCTGCTGTTGCATCTGCTGCATCATCTGTGTCTGCTGCTGCTGATACTCCAGAATCTGCCGCTCCATGTTCCGTGCGTGCTCCTGGGCCGCCTGCTCCTTCGCTGCCATCTCCTCCTACGTTGTGTTGCCGCGATGTCATTAACATTTCAATGGAAAGCATGTAAAGGAAATGTAGAGACCCGAGGAAGAACATACCCGTAACCGCTCGACAGCCTAGATCCGAAGCCCGTGGCCGGGGCTCTACCTCGGGCTGGCCGCTCTTACGACCACGACGGATCCGGCGGAGAGAGGGAACCCTCGGCTGGGTCGACGCACCCGTCACCAAACCATAGGCGGCCATGCTTCAAGCCTTCTCCCGCAAGCACCGCGACCTCGGGGTCAAAGTCCTCAGCCTGCGGGTTGGCGTCCTCGCCGTGCTTCTGCTTGAACTTGGAGACATACGACGTGCACCGGGTCTCGGATTGCGGGTTAACCCACACGGACCCCGTCTCGGGATCAGGCGTCTTCCTTTGCTTCATCTTCTTTAGCACGACAAAGACGTTAGGCTTCGCTCCTGTCCTGACTTCCTGCAAAAGAGAACATGTAATTGAGTGAAGTGACACACCCTTGCGGAGTTAACAAATATATAACATGAATTCAAAGAATGAAGGAACCATTAATTTGCTCACCTCCTTCCGCAGGTGAAGAGAGATGGGGATGCTGCCTTGGATATGCGATCCACCTCGCATCTCTGCCCGCTTCTTCTTGCCCTCCTCGTGCTTCTTGAGGTACCGGGGGCATGTCCACCACATGACCATCGCACGAAAGCACCTATCGTCGTTGCCGACGTACCGAGGAGGGTTCTACATGCACAAGATAAACCCATTATGGTAAAATAAACTACATGGCGATAAAGAAATCAATAACACATAAATGCAAATACCTGCAAGTACTGCCACGGCTGCATGAGCGTGTCGCGAGCGTCCTCCTTACTCATGTGGACGAAGCGGTCGGCGTGCCAGTCGCGGACGCATTGAACACGTGCCTCGTAGTGCATGCCAGTCACCCTCTTCCTTGCAAGCTGGTGTAGGACATCATCGCACGCATTCTCCTTGCCCTCGGCCCTCTTGAAGTATTTCTGCAACCATGCACATAGGTAAAACAAGGGGCATTAGTGCAATTATTGTGAACCAAGGAGAGTGTATGAATGGTAAGAAGTCAAAAGTCACGTACCCAGAATTTGGCAACAACCAAATCCGCCGCGGTGCCGCGGCCAAGAGGATCTTCCGCGAGGCTGTAGTGCGCCCACCTCCAAGCTACGTCGCAGCCACCGGTAGGGAGATTGACTATCCCAGGGAAATACCATCTAAGTAGGCCCCCAAGGATGTTCGAGTACCCACGTGGCGGTCTCGCGTCGGGTCTTCAAACTGGAACGAGCTGCACCATGAAACGACAACATCAATATGTATGTGATAATAATTTTGATAATGACAAAATTGCGATAACGAAGTGCCAAAAATTAACATGTACCTCCTTCCATAGGGCTGTAGAACAACGTGCCTGTAGCGCCAGCTCTTCAGCGAGGGGAGCTGTGTTATCCCACGCCGATATGGCTTCCTATCACGTGGCCTCAGCCTCTCCACAGCTGGAACGTACTCGGTAATCCTCCGGCTCACACCACTCTAGGCTTGGATCGGGATCGAACACTAAGTTCCCCAACCCCTCATCCTCCGAGAGGTCCTCCTCGTCCCCCTCCTCCTCCTGGTCCTCCCCACCCCCTCCTCCTCCTCGGTCCTCCCCACCCCCCTCCTCCTCCTGGTGTTCCCCACCCCCGTGGTGCTCCTGGTCCTCCTCCTCATCATCATCATCGGCTGCGGGAGTGGGGCTAGGACTAGGAGTGAGTACCCGCGTCGGATTCTTCCTACGCGGCCGCCCTGTGGGAGCGACATGAGGGGGGCTAGGAGGGGATAGTAGCTCGGCCCCGCCTCGAAGTCCCTACACCTACCAATTCCTTGAGCTTCTTTTTAAGACCGCCACACTTTTTTTTGGCGGCATGCTTCAATCACCTGGAAACACAAATGAAGAGAGTGCTTTATTAGTACGCAATATTGTAAAGAGATAAATATTAGTGAAAGCAACAGAAATATAAGTAGATGAACATTAATGAAAGCAACAAATAATGCAAAAGGATGAACATTAATTAATTAGTGGAAGCAACAAATAGCTACCATAGAGTTCTCTCAAACATAGCACGGAGTTCTTACAAATAACCTAGCTAGACAATCTCTATTACACGGAGTTATTACAAATAGGCTAGCCTCACAATTACTACTACATAGATCGGTAGCTCTGTGTCGCCATCCGTGATTGGACCGCGTGTCTCCTCATCGTCATCGGGCTCGGCGAACCAATAATCATCAATGAAACCTGGAGGTGGTCCATCTGCATCGAGGTCAATCCCTGCTTTGAACGCCTCGAGCAAACTCAGGTCTTCCGGGGCACGGACATCCTCAGCTTCATCTTCGCATTGTCTCCATCCATGCCCGCATCTTCTTGTTCATCGTCTACGACCATGTCATCGATAGTCGGCAAGCCGATTGTGAAATGGCCGGGGAGCCCTTCTTCCTGATAAAACTCGACACTCTTTGCTGAGGGGTCTACGCGGCGGTAATCATCCTTGTTTGGCGGGGGCGGCCTATTGCGTGAAGGCACCGTCATCACAACATCCCATCCATGTAGACGTTTTGTTGGGTTTCGCACGCGTACGGGAGATAGAATACTTGAAAGGCCTGGGTTGCCAAGATGTACACATCCTCTCCCTTATAAACGGAGTTCCTTTCAACTTCGACCAACCCAATTTCAGGATCCCGTCTCACCCGACGTGGGTCAAACCAATGGCATTTGAAGACGACGGGATTTAGCCCTTTGTGAAACCCGTAATTCAGCTCGTATATACCCTCGACTCTTCCATAGTAATGGAGCCCATCATCACCTTGACATACCACCCCACTATTTATTGTCTTCGCGTTGGGCCGGCTTGTTGTGTATTGATGGGTGCGGAAGCGATACCCGTTCACGTCATAGGAGTTGAACGCTTCTACGGAATGGTCAAAGCCCCTAGCAATTTTTCTTAGCTCGACTTCATCTCTTTGTCGGTTCTTGCCTACAAGTTTAGCACGAGAAGTTTAGAACGAGAAATGACCGATAAATGTCGAAAGTGCTAGCTAATTTGGATAGAATAGTACCAAATTACAAAACCAGCTACTCGAAACCGAAACCGCCGCCCTTATCGAAAATTTGCTTGGATTCTTCCGGGGTAGGCTCCCTGTGGGTATTCTTCCAATGTATAGCCTTGAATTGCCTATACCGATGAAAAGAGGAAGAGTTAGCCACGCAAATACGAGTGAATGTTTGCGAATAACTAAATGGTTCACACTTACTCGATGTACGGCTTCACTTCGACCATGGTGTTCAAGACATACGAGTGGATCAAGGTCCGCTCCTGCAGGTTCGTTCTGTACGGCTTCGAGCCACTTGACTTGCCACCAAGCCCCACGAAGATGCTAAGCTTGGGTACTTCTTCATTGTTGGCGGCATTGTAACGGAGGACCGGGTTGTGCTTTGTGGGAATGTTGGGATCATAGTGCTTAGTGGTGAAGTTTGCCACCTCCACGTTCGGGACTGCCTCGACTATGGATGCTTCGATCTTGCATTTATTGCCGGTCATTTGACGAAGCTTTTGTGTTTCTCTCTCGGGACCAAACGCCAACGGCCCCAATTCGGCCCCCTTTAAGCATTCCTCCGCGAGGTTCAGGATCATATGTTGCATCGGATTAAAGAACCACTGGAGGAAAGATCTTCTCTAGATCGCAAAGCAACACGGGTGCCTCTTCATCCAGACTTCTCAATCACTTTAGTGTCTAACTCCCTAGCACAAATCGGCGGAAGAAAAAACTCAACCTCGCTAGCACTCGCCAAGTATTCTCAGGGACATAGCCTCGAATCATCACCGGCATTATCCGCTCAAGCCATATGTGGTAGTCATGACTCTTCAGCCCTTGTACTCGCAACGTTTCAATGTTCAGACCCCTCATCCAGTTGGCTGCGAACCCATCGAGGGAAAAACAAGGAGTCCTTCATCCATTGGAAGACCTCCCTTTTTGGGCCTTTGTGAGGCAGAACGGAGCGTGTGGCTTAGTCCAAGTTTTTTGGCACCATGAGGTGGCTGCATGTTCAACTCCGGCCTATTGCACCACATTTCTTGATCAATTCGAGCCTTTATGTTATCCTTCGTCTTCTCGGTGTCCACAATCGTGCTCCAAATGGCTTCATCGATATTTTTCTCGGTGTGCATTACATCAATGTTATGCGGGAGCTCGAGAAACTCAAAGTAAGGGAGCTTCCATAAGCACGGCTTGTGAGTCCATTGGTGTGTCTCCCCATATCCCAAGAAACCATTCCCATCAGGGCTAGGCTTAAGAGCATCTAACTCGGCCTTGATTTCCGTTCCGGTCTTCGGAATTGGCTTCGGGCCACGGACAACACGGCCTTTCTTGAAGCTCTTTACATCACTCCTGTATGCATGCCTCCGCTCAAGGAACTGTCGAGCTTCATCAAAGCATGAATACTTGCCTCCCTTGTTTAGCCAGAAGAAAGTCACGGCCTGCCTGCACTGTGGGCAAGGCCACTTCCCATGTGTACACCACCCGCAGAACAAAGCACTTGCTGGCAGGTCATGCAGGGACGTGTGGTACCACACATACATATCGAAGTACTCCTGCTTTGATGCGTCATATGTTCGGATCCCGCGACCTTCCCAGCCACGAACCAAGTCATCCACCAGCGGTTCCAGGTACACATTCATGTTCTTACCCGGGTATTTGGGCCACGGGATTATCATCGACACAAACATGTTCTCCGATCTCATGCGGACGCCGGGGGAGGTTCATGGGAATAACAAACACTGGCCAACAAGCTGTATATCTGCAGCCGACATACCATATGGATTGAACCCATCGGTTGATATCGCAAGCCGCTACGCTCCTCGGGTCACCTGCTTTCAGTGGAAATTTCTTGACAAAGTTCTTCCATGCAGTACCATCCGACGGATGTATCATCTTGTCGGTGTATTTGTTTCCTTCCACGGCCCACCTCATCTGTTGGGCAGTATCCTCGGTCATGAAGAGCCGCTGGATCCTCGGTAGAACTGGAAGATAGCGGAGGATATTCTTGGCAACCGTGGTCTGCCTCTTCTGACCATCACCATTGCGGTCTACCTCAAAGTACCTAGAGGAATTGCATTTGATGCAATAATTTGTGTCGGCGTGCTCCTCTCCGAATAGCATGCATCCCTTTGGACAAGCGTGTATCTGCTGAGATGACATCTTAAGGTCACCGAGCAATTTGGTCGAATAGTAGAAGTTTTGCGGCAAGAGGTGCCCTTTCGGCGAGAAGGCTGCCTACGATGACCAGAAGTTCATCGAACCCATCTCTGCACAAGTTCCTATGGCACTTCAAGGCCATAAGGCGAGCGATGGCATCTAGTTGGGTAACCTCTGTATTTTCATGTAGGGGTTTCTGCGAAGCAAACAGAGCCTCATAATACTCCTTTGTGTTTTCATCCGGGTCCTCACTTGTCTCCGCATCCTGAGGTGTCTCCACCTCTACATGAGGGCTTTCAGGCACATTACCATTAGCCAAGTTTTCTAAGCACCTATCAAAACCAGTGTCATATTCCCCCCTAGGTTGAATCTGCCGCACCTCCTTCCTAGCACGTTTCTTTGCCTTTTCTCCATGGTAAGTCCAAATCCTGTAGGACGGTGTGAACCCAAACTTGATCGGGTGCATACTCATAGTTTCCTTGTCCTGTGCCTTTCGGTTAGCGCACTTACTACAAGGGCACCAAACACTTATAGGTCTGCTAGGGATGGCAAACGCCCTATCCACAAACTGCTCGGTCTTTTCTCCCCATTCATCAGTATAGTTCCACTGACTGATTCTGCCATCGTACATCCAGCCACGATTACCCATCCTCTAATCAGCAATAAAACAGGCGAACATAGCATTTATATATCAAATAGGAAATAAATGCATCATATCTTTATTTTTTTACGCGTGCATCAACCTGAAACTCTACTAGGTGGGCTCCTAGCAGCCGCCGGATCCGTAGATTGAGTACGTTCTCCCAGCTCTACCCCGATCCGAGACAGAATTTCGGCGGCACCTCCCCGCTGCTCTCCCGATACACGTCTCGGCAAAAAGCCGAGAGGGGTGTGCATCCGGAGAACAACGGGGAGGCGCTACCGAAATCCTGTCTCGGATCGGGGTAGAGCTGGGAGAACGTACCCAACTACGCATCCGCCGGCTGTCCCAATAAATGCCGTAAGAGTTACGGTTCATAATATGCGAGACCACTAATGCATATTTATCCGCGTAACCCTTACGGTCGGGAAGAGACGCCTAGGTATCACGGCAGACTTGGTGATCTAGACACAAAGAAAAACCTAGGTACAAGAGAGGCGAACGGATTCTCACCCTCGAAGGGTGATCGACAACAAGCGAAGAAGATCAACGACCCTCTGAGAGAATCGCCGAAGAAGATCCGGAACGCCCCGTCAAACACCCCCGCGACGCCGCCCCTCGTGTCCACCTCGAAGCATCTCCTGCATAGCGAGAAAAACCAATTAGGGGCTATTAATAATTACCATGTATGCGCATATATAGAGTATATGGTTTGCTGCAGTATTATATTTGCATCCATTCCAAGCTCTTTTTACAATTCCTTTGGTTGAATCAAACAAAGTTTGGTACAAACCAAATCCTATAGGATTTTCCTACCCTACAAATCAAACAAGCCCTAAGTAACATGCAAATTTACAAAAAGAAAAAAATGGCCACATACCGGTGGTGGCCGGAGCTTCCAAGGATGGTGGCGGCCAGCAGCACGGGCGGCGGGCGGAGGGGGAAAGCAGCAGCAGCACGGGCGGCGGGCGGCGGGCGGAGGGGCGAGCAGAAGCAGTATAGGCGCAGCAGCGGAGGGGGAGAGCAGCAGCAGCTCGGGCGCGCGGCGGCAATGGCGCGGGGCAGCACGGGCGGCGTGCGGAGGGAGGAGGGAGGAGGGAGGCGGAGGGGGAGAGCGGCAGCAGCACGGGCGCACGGCGGGGAGAGCGGCAGCAGCAGGGGAGGTTCTCCGGCGGCGGCGGCGGCGTGGAAGGGAGGCGCGGGCGCGGGTCGAGCTGATGCGTGGATGGGGGCGAGTTGTGCGGTCGGGATGCGCCCGAAGTGGATAAGTGGAGCCGCCTTTGCCGTGCAAGAAAATGTTGCCGTGCGGCAAACAGTCTTTGCCGTGCGCAAGCGCTTTGCCGTGCGGCGCGACCTCTTTGCCGTGCGGCCCAGGATATGCCACACGGCAAAGACCCCTTTGCCGTGCGAAGTTGCTCTTTGCCGTGCGCTACTGCACGGCAAATTTTTCTTTTAATTTTACCATTTCGATTGAACATTTAATTTTATTTCAAATTAAATTAAACCTGTTTTTCCAACATTAATAATATTTTATAATGTTCTTATCATGTTTTCTTAAAGCTATAGGGGATCGCATACCTCGCACGGCGTAATCTATAGGGTAGATCCACCGGCCGGGGAACTACATGTGTGCCCCGGCGTACACATACCGCTCTTTAATTTGGGGAGGAGGGGGAGAACAATCTTGGTTCTCCATGTGTATATGTCCTAAACAAACCTAAAAGAATGAAAAAGTACATTGGTGCACCCTCGCGCGGAGAAATCTAGGGGGTAGACCCGCCGGGGTACACGTTCCGCTGTTTTGGGGGGAGGAGGGGGAGAACGACCGCCGGAGCACCGGAACCCCACCAAATCTTGCATGTGGACCTATGATATGTGTCAAAGTGTGGTGCAAGGTCTAATTGTGCACAAGTAGCTCCCCTAAACCCTAAACCCTAAGCTGGGAGGATTCGAGCACTAAACCCCTCTAAAACCCTGAACCACGACGCCGGAGCTGCAGAACCATGCATCATCAACCCTAACCCTAACCCTAAACCCTAAACCTATACCTAACCATAAATACTTACCTTTAACCTAAACCCTAGCCCTACACCCTAGACCCTAGCCCTAACCCTACACCTAACCCTAACCAGTAGATCAGGCACACCCTCGATCGTGTGATAATGGCTCTAGCTGCGGGGTATATGTGCCAAAGGGTCCCAATCTTGGTTCTCCATGTGTATATGTCCCAAACAAACCTAAAAGAATGAAAAGGTACATTGGTGCACCCTCGCGCGGAGAAATCTAGGGGGTAGACCCGCCGGGGCACACGTTCCGCTGTTTTGGGGGGAGGAGGGGAGAACGACCGCCGGAGCACCGGAACCCCACCAAATCTTGCATGTGGACCTATGATATGTGTCTAAGTGTGGTGCAAGGTCTAATGGTGCACAAGTAGCTCCCCTAAACCCTAAACCCTAAACTCGGGGAGGATTCGAGCACTAAACCCCTCTAAAACCCCGAACCACGACGCCGAGCTGCGAACCATGCATCATCAACCCTAACCCTAACCCTAAACCCTAAACCTATACCTAACCATAAATACTTACCTTTAACCTAAACCCTAGCCCTACACCCTAGACCCTAGCCCTAACCCTACACCTAACCCTAACCAGTAGATCAGGCACACCCTCGATCGTGTGATAATGGCTCTAGCTGCGGGGTATATGTGCCAAAGGGTCCCAATCTTGGTTCTCCATGTGTATATGTCCCAAACAAACCTAAAAGAATGAAAAGGTACATTGGTGCACCCTGCGCGGAGAAATCTAGGGGGTAGACCCGCCGGGGCACACGTTCCGCTTGTTTTGGGGGGAGGAGGGGGAGAACGACCACCGGAGCACCGGAACCCCACCAAATATTGCATGTGGACCTATGATATGTGTCAAAGTGTGGTGCAAGGTCTAATGGTGCACAAGTAGCTCCCCTAAACCCTAAACCCTAAACTGGGGAGGCTTCAAGCACTAAACCCCTCTAAAACCCCGAACCACGACGCCGGAGCTGCAGAACCATGCATCATCAACCCTAACCCTAACCCTAAACCCTAAACCTATACCTAACCATAAATACTTACCTTTAACCTAAACCCTAGCCCTACACCCTAGACCCTAGCGCTAACCGTACACCTAACCCTAACCGAGTAGATCGGGCACACCCTCGATCGTGTGATAATGGCTCTAGTCGCGGGGTATATGTGCCAAAGGGTCCCAATCTTGGTTCTCCATGTGTATATGTCCCAGACAAACCTAAAAGAATGAAAAGGTACATTGGTGCACCCTCGCGCGGAGAAATCTAGGGGGGTAGACCCGCCGGGGCACACGTTCCGCTGTTTTGGGGGGAGGAGGGGGAGAACGACCGCCGGAGCACCGGAACCCCACCAAATATTGCATGTGGACCTATGATATGTGTCAAAGTGTGGTGCAAGGTCTAATGGTGCACAAGTAGCTCCCCTAAACCCTAAACCCTAAACTCGGGAGGCTTCAAGCACTAAACCCCTCTAAAACCCCGAACCACGACGCGGAGCTGCAGAACCATGCATCATCAACCCTAACCCTAAACCTAAACCCTAAACCTATACCTAACCATAAATACTTACCTTTAACCTAAACCCTAGCCCTACACCCTAGACCCTAGCCCTAACCCTACACCTAACCCTAACTAGTAGATCAGGCACACCCTCGATCGTGTGATAATGGCTCTAGCTACGGGGTATATGTGCCAAAGGGTCCCAATCTTGGTTCTCCATGTGTATATGTCCCAAACAAACCTAAAATAATGAAAAGGTACATTGGTGCACCCTTGCGCGGAGAAATCTATGGGGGGTAGACCCGCCGGGGCACACGTTCCGTTGTTTTGGGGGGAGGAGGGGGAGAACGACCGCCGGAACACCGGAACCCCACCAAATCTTGCATGTGGACCTATGATATGTGTCAAAGTGTGGTGCAAGGTCTAATGGTGCACAAGTAGCTCCCCTAAACCCTAAACCCTAAACCGGGGAGGATTCGAGCACTAAACCCCTCTAAAACCCTGAACCACGACGCCGGAGCTGCAGAACCATGCATCATCAACCCTAACCCTAACCCTAAACCCTAAACCTATACCTAACCATAAATACTTACCTTTAACCTAAACCCTAGCCCTACACCCTAGACCCTAGCCCTAACCCTACACCTAACCCTAACCGATAGATCAGGCACACCCTCGATCGTGTGATAATGGCTCTAGCTGCGGGGTATATGTGCCAAAGGGTCCCAATCTTGGTTCTCCATGTGTATATGTCCCAAACAAACCTAAAAGAATGAAAAGGTACATTGGTGCACCCTCGCGCGGAGAAATCTAGGGGGTAGACCCGCCGGGGCACACGTTCCGCTGTTTTGGGGGGAGGAGGGGGAGAACGACCACCGGAGCACCGGAACCCCACCAAATCTTGCATGTGGACCTATGATATGTGTCAAAGTGTGGTGCAAGGTCTAATGGTGCAAAAGTAGCTCCCCTAAACCCTAAACCCTAAGCTCGGGAGGCTTCAAGCACTAAACCCCTCTAAAACCCCGAACCACGACGCCGGAGTCGCAGAACCATGCATCATCAACCCTAACCCTAACCCTAAACCCTAAACCTATACCTAACCATAAATACTTACCTTTAACCTAAACCCTAGCCCTACACCCTAGACCCTAGCGCTAACCGTACACCTAACCCTAACCAGTAGATCAGGCACACCCTCGATCGTGTGATAATGGCTCTAGCTGCGGGGTATATGTGCCAAAGGGTCCCAATCTTGGTTCTCCATGTGTATATGTCCCAAACAAACCTAAAAGAATGAAAAGGTACATTGGTGCACCCTCGCGCGGAGAAATCTAGGGGGTAGACCCGCCGGGGCACACGTTCCGCTGTTTTGGGGGGAGGAGGGGGAGAACGACCGCCGGAGCACCGGAACCCCACCAAATATTGCATGTGGACCTATGATATGTGTCAAAGTGTGGTGCAAGGTCTAATGGTGCACAAGTAGCTCCCCTAAACCCTAAACCCTAAACTGGGGAGGCTTCAAGCACTAAACCCCTCTAAAACCCTGAACCACGACGCGGAGCTGCGAGAACCATGCATCATCAACCCTAACCCTAAACCTAAACCCTAAACCTATACCTAACCATAAATACTTACCTTTAACCTAAACCCTAGCCCTACACCCTAGACCCTAGCCCTAACCCTACACCTAACCCTAACTAGTAGATCAGGCACACCCTCGATCGTGTGATAATGGCTCTAGCTACGGGGTATATGTGCCAAAGGGTCCCAATCTTGGTTCTCCATGTGTATATGTCCCAAACAAACCTAAAATAATGAAAAGGTACATTGGTGCACCCTTGCGCGGAGAAATCTAGGGGGGGGTAGACCCGCCGGGGCACACGTTCCGTTGTTTTGGGGGGAGGAGGGGGAGAACGACCGCCGGAACACCGGAACCCCACCAAATCTTGCATGTGGACCTATGATATGTGTCAAAGTGTGGTGCAAGGTCTAATGGTGCACAAGTAGCTCCCCTAAACCCTAAACCCTAAACTGGGGAGGCTTCAAGCACTAAACCCCTCTAAAACCCTGAACCACGACGCCGGAGCTGCAGAACCATGCATCATCAACCCTAACCCTAACCCTAAACCCTAAACCTATACCTAACCATAAATACTTACCTTTAACCTAAACCCTAGCCCTACACCCTAGACCCTAGCCCTAACCCTACACCTAACCCTAACCAGTAGATCAGGCACACCCTCGATCGTGTGATAATGGCTCTAGCTGCGGGGTATATGTGCCAAAGGGTCCCAATCTTGGCTCTCCATGTGTATATGTCCCAAAAAAACCTAAAAGAATGAAAAGGTACATTGGTGCACCCTCGCGCGGAGAAATCTAGGGGGGTAGACCCGCCGGGGCACACGTTCCGCTGTTTTGGGGGAGGAGGGGGAGAACGACCGCCGGAGCACCGGAACCCCACCAAATATTGCATGTGGACCTATGATATGTGTCAAAGTGTGGTGCAAGGTATAATGGTGCACAAGTAGCTCCCCTAAACCCTAAACCCTAAACTGGGGAGGCTTCAAGCACTAAACCCCTCTAAAACCCTGAACCACGACGCCGGAGCTGCAGAACCATGCATCATCAACCCTAACCCTAACCCTAAACCCTAAACCTATACCTAACCATAAATACTTACCTTTAACCTAAACCCTAGCCCTACACCCTAGACCCTAGCGCTAACCCTACACCTAACCCTAACCAGTAGATCAGGCACACCCTCGATCGTGTGATAATGGCTCTAGCTGCGGGGTATATGTGCCAAAGGGTCCCTATCTTGGTTCTCCATGTGTATATGTCCCAAACAAACCTAAAAGAATGAAAAGGTACATTGGTGCACCCTCGCGCGGAGAAATCTAGGGGGTAGACCCGCCGGGGCACACGTTCCGCTGTTTTGGGGGAGGAGGGGGAGAACGACCGCCGGAGCACCGGAACCCCACCAAATCTTGCATGTGGACCTACGATATGTGTCAAAGTGTGGTGCAAGGTCTAATGGTGCACAAGTAGCTCCCCTAAACCCTAAACCCTAAACTGGGGAGGCTTCAAGCACTAAACCCCTCTAAAACCCTGAACCACGACGCCGGAGCTGCAGAACCATGCATCATCAACCCTAACCCTAAACCTAAACCCTAAACCTATACCTAACCATAAATACTTACCTTTAACCTAAACCCTAGCCCTACACCCTAGACCCTAGCCCTAACCCTACACCTAACCCTAACCAGTAGATTAGGCACACCCTCGATCGTGTGATAATGGCTCTAGCTACGGGGTATATGTGCCAAAGGGTCCCAATCTTGGTTCTCCATGTGTATATGTCCCAAAAAAACCTAAAATAATGAAAAGGTACATTGGTGCACCCTCGCGCGGAGAAATCTAGGGGGGGTAGACCCGCCGGGGCACACGTTCCGTTGTTTTGGGGGGAGGAGGGGGAGAACGACCACCGGAACACCGGAACCCCACCAAATCTTGCATGTGGACCTATAGTATGTGTGAAAGTGTGGTGCAAGGTGTGATTCACCAAATGGTGCATGGCATGGATCCCCGGTCTGACATTCCTCACCTTCGGGCGATAACACTTAACAGATTCCTGGACGTGTACGGTGAAGTGTCCCGCCGCGGGTATATCGGGGGCTAGACTGTGCCAAAGGGTGCCACACATGGTTTTCCATATGTCCATGGACTAAACAAACCTAAACCTATGAAAATGTATATTGGTGGAACCTCGCGCGGAGAAATCTAGGGGGGTAGACCATCCGGGGCCCACAGACAGCCGTTTTTAGGGGGGAATGACCACCGGAGCACCGGAATGCCACCAAAGTTTGCAAGTGGACCTAAAACCTAACCCTAACAAACCTAAAAGAATGAAAAAGTACATTTTGCACCCTCGCGCGGAGAAATCTACGGGGGTAGACCCGCCGTCCCGCTGTTTTTGGGGGAAGGAGGGGGACGGCCGCCGCACCGGAACCCTGATATATGTGGGGGATGAGCATGGAGACTAATTTTGTATTGCACATAGTGTAATAAATAGTCATCAAAAAGAAAAACTAATTAACAAAATAAATATAAGTAGTAGATGAAATAAAATAGTTAGAAAAACAAATAAAATGTATATTGGCGCACGGCAAAGGGAGCGACGCACGGCAAAGGACCCTTTGCCGTGCAATCGTGTCTGTCCGCACGGCAAAGGGGCGGGACACGGCGGTGCCCAGGCCTTTGCCGTGCATTGTTTCTTTGCCATGCGGCTTGCAGGGACTTTGCCGTCCTACTATCTTTGCCGTGCGCTGCTCCCAGACTTTGCCGTGAGATACTGCTTTGCCGTGCGCCAAGTCTTTCTTTGCCGTGCTTGGTTTCTTTGCCGTGCGCTGCTCCCAAACTTTGCCGTGCGTTTTGACGTTGCCGTGCGGTCTTTTTGCTGCGCACGGCAAAGAAATCTTTGCCGTGCAGCAGCTCACGGCAAAGATAGGCTGCACGGCAGCGCCTGATTTTCCCGTAGTGCAGCTAACTAGTCTAACTAACTAACAATATGCTATCTTGCAGGTTGTTGACGTCAGAAACCCCCTGGCGGGCAGAGACGGGCAACACGGTAGAGCCGGGAACAACTAGGGCTGCGGCTGGCCCCAGTCCCTCAGAGCGACGGCCCGCAAAGCCTCCTGGTCGCACGTCGGATGTTTATCACAAGGGCGTGCCAGCTGACCTATACCTGGTCAGGAAGGTGTGGATGATGCCTCGCTTAGTTTCCTGCAGGGCACACACGTAAACGTTAAATACGAGCCTCGATCGGCTCTCGAGGTTATCCCGTGAATCGGCTCAAAGAGCCGATCCACCCATGATTCGGACGAGGTGTCCGAATATATGGTGGTCCTGCTTGATCAAGATAAAGCTAATGAGATCTACGACGATTTAGGGTTTTCACCGCATAATCGGATCGTCCTACTCCGAGTTGGGCCTCGCGGCCACGCACGGTGATCGTAAGCCGATCCTAAACAAGGCCTAAAAACCAACACGAGGTTGATCCCGGAACATCCTGTTTAGGGCCAACGAACGACACCCTACGTGCCGCTGGATCCTCCCCCTTTGTAAGGCCTAACTATTGCGGATATTAAACTAATCCTTGTAGAACAAGGAGCAATCGTAACGGATCAGATCTACTAAATAATGATCAAGCGGGGTGCCGCCCCTACACCTAAGATAGGTGTAAGGGCGGCTAGACACGCAAGGGTTGCACTACGATAGCATGTAATATGAAGAACAATGCTAACCCTAACATATCTAAGATAACTACGTTGCTCGCCATCAAAAAGGCTTCGATGACGAGCAACGCATGAACAACGTAGGCAGGCTTGTGCTGCCTAGATCGCAAGATGCGATCTAGGCAGCATGGTGCTTACCGGTAGAAACCCTCGAGACGAAGGAGTTGGCGATGCGCCGAGATTTGTTTGTGGTTGAACGTTGGTTGTTGTTTATTCCATAAACCCTAGATACATATTTATAGTCCAGGGGACTTTCTACTGTGGGCGTGCACCAAACCGTGCACGAGTAAGATTCTAACTTCTAAACTGAGATGCGATCTAATATATTACAGATACACAAGCAATTAAGCCCAACTTGGTATAAAAGGCCGATTCACGTATTTCTTCTATATATATTCTTCGAGTCCATCTTGATCGCGGCCCACCTCTGACTCGGTCAAATTCTGGTGATAACACATGCCCCCCTGGTTTTGGTAATGATAATTTCAAAACCACTCTGTTTTTTCCTCCGAGGGGTCATGTCGTGGCAGAGCAGAACCGTCGCAGTATGCTTCATCATGACGACTTGCCTTCCCAACTTCTCTGCACGATTTGACAGTTTTGGCACCATGTCCTCGAAAACCGCTCGAAAACTAAATCCCCATCTCCTTTTATTTAACCGCATCGAACAGTTCTCCTCTTCATACTCTTCGCATTAGCACTTCCAAAAAACCCTCCTCTGCCACAATGTCTTCTTCCTCCTCCGCCTCGTCGGATCTTTCCACCCAGTCCTCTTCGTCTCGCGAGCCGACGCCGGAGCCGAACCCGGCGGCGGTCCACGCGGCCAACATCCGCCGCGCTATTGAGGCCGGGGAGGAGTCGAGCCATGACTTCTCCCTCTGGTCGGAGGATGACAAATCCTCGACGGATGGGGAGAGTGACCTCCGCTTCCACGCCGACGGGGAATCGGAGGAGGAGAGCGATGACGATCGCTTCTCCTGGGACGACTTTACCACCTCCGAGGAGGTGAAGGAGGAGGAGGACGACGACGACAGCTTCCCCGACGAGCCGCCGGCCAAGCGCCATTGCCCCTGGCCGGGGAATCTGAGTGACTTCGACAGCGACGACGACGACGACGACGAGGAAGACGAGGACAACGAAGGTCCTGCCGGCGGCCGCTGGAGCAGCGACGACGAGCCGGCCGGGAGCAGCGCCGACAGCGGCGATGACGGCGACGACGAGGGCAGCAACGGCCCGTAGATAGGGCCCTTAGCATAGGATCAGTAGCAGTAGACGGGGCAATGTATCCCCTTTTGAGAGCAACCAGCTCTTTTGTGTAAGAAATCTGGTTTATCAATGAAGAAATTCCCCAGTTTGATTTTGCCGATTTCCCTTAGGATAATTTAGCCGATTGTCCTTTGTGCTGATTCTGCCGATTGTCAATTTGGTCGAAGCCCAGTGAGCCGACGGCAGCGCGTCGGTCCCTCACGATAAATTTCGAGATAGATCCACCCGGACCCAAACTCGCGGTCAAACAAGGCCAAGCCATAATCGCGCGAATCCTAGGACTTGCAGATCTCACAGGACGGCATGTTAAACTTAGCGGCAAAACTCCTGAAATAATGTCCAGTCTCCTTATTAATTTTAAATTTCAGACATTCTTCTGCCGCATTATCCTCTCCAAATTCCACTCACTCAGCTCCGGCAGCTTCCTTCTGCAATAATCCACCGTCTTTCAAACGAGCTGTTATGAAGAGTGAGCCGATTTCGACAAAATCGGCTAAACCTCGAGGGCGAGCTGCCCCCCGAGCCTCAGCCAAGGCGAGGATAAAAAATGGACCAGTCTAATGGACCATCACCAGCTCCCAACTGTGGTGCCGCATCTGCCGATTCCAACAAATCGGTTTCCCAGATCATTGACATTTCAGGGCGGGCTCAATCACGTCCAAGAGAGCTATCCTGCAGGGCCACCAGCCGATCACCTTTCTTCCGTTGGCAGTCGATACGGTGGATGATCACCCACAGCTCCATGGACACGGCTGACTTGCATGCCAACATTCCTCTGATAGTACTGCTGAACTGGCAACCTGGCAACTTTGCGCACTTGTATTAACCAGCCCATCTAACCAGCCCAAAAGGGATCATTAAACCAGATTATGAATCTAACCAGCCCATCTACCAGGCTGGCAATCTGGCTTCAGGAAGGTGTCTACGACAGAGCCCTGGGCTTGTCGCTGAATCGACTGGCATGCTGAAAACTGATAATTATGCAATATCAGCCCCATTCTTCAGACCAGCTGTGATGCAGGGCCAGCCGATTCCAACAAAATCGGCTTCCTGTAGCAAAGGATACTTCAGGGTAAACTGCCCCCCGAGCCTCAGTCAGAGTGAGGACAGCAGTGAGCCGACCAACTCAGCCATCCTTGGTTTCCAACTTATAGAGCAGGGCCAAGCCGATCCCGACAGAATCGGGCCCCAAGAGCAGAGCACCTTCCGGGCGAGCTGCCCCCCCGAGCTTCTTCAGTTCAATCCTTGCGCCTTGCTGATCAGATCGGCTCATCATCTTCGGCAGGCTGCAGCAACTTCCGGCGAGGATGTCTTTGCATTTCTGACGCCCTCCAAACTCTGGGCGCAACAACCCCTGGAAGTGACAGTTACTGAGTCGCAACGTGACAGCCGATGGCTTCGTCATCGGCTGTTCTCCTATCTTAGAAGAGATATGCTCCCTTCGTTAGGCTCATCCCTACCCTGACTTGCACGTTTATGCTGCCCTTGCCGTTCGTCAGGGTTGCGATCCTCAATCCTGCAGTCCTGGTTCTAGAAGATGTCACGTTCCTGCTCCCTTGATCCTCAAGTCGATTGTGCCAAAAAAATTTGAATTTTCGGCCGATTTATGTATCGGCCCCCATACTCCAATACCCATCATCAAAGGATGAGACCCTTCCACTACATATCCTCGTGTTTTATCCACCTGGGTGCCCCCCGGAGCCGATTCTGTCAAGAGAATTGATGGTATCGGCTCTGTTGGATAACATGTTGAACCCGGGCGAGAATGGATGGTGAGGATAATTTTGGCCGATTGCTCGGAATCGGCCTCCCGTTGCTTTCTCGGTGAAGGTTTTGTGATGTCTCTTCATAAATTTTTTGGGGCCGATCACAAGGATCAGTCTCGCCACGTTTATCCATCGACATTTGCTTTTGTTACACGGTCGGGCCGGTGGATAAAACCAGCCTAACCCCGTTCTTTGTCACGTCGATGCGCTCACGGTCGTCCGCATTGATGCCCGAGAGCGGCTCTTGGCCCGATGTCTCCCAAATGTCCATGCCGGCCGTTGAAACCTCGACCGAATCATCTCGCATGGACGACTTCTACTTCATCTCCATCCCACTGTATCAGGCATTGGTGCATCGTGGATGGAATACAACAGTTGGCGTGGATCCAATCCCTCCCTAGTAGGACAGCGTAGGTACTCTTGCTGTCGACGATAAAGAACGTCGTAGGGACAGTTTTTCTTCCTACGGTCAGATCCACATTCAGAACACCTTGTGCGTCAGATGCTTGGCCGTTGAAATCGCTCAGTGTTACGTTGGTCTTGATCAGATCCGAGCTGGAGCGTCCCAACCGACGTAGCATGGAGTATGGCATAATGTTAACTGCCGCTCCGGTGTCCACCAACATCTTGTTGACAGGCTGCCCATTGATGTAACCTCGCAAGTATAGGGCCTTCAGATGCCTGTAACTTCTTTCTTTCGGCTTCTCAAAGATGACCGGCCGTGGGCCGCAGTCTAATTGCGCCACAGGTGCTTCATATAATCTTGGAGCGCTAAACTCCGTTGGAAGTATGAAGACCATGTTTGTGCCAGCCGATGTATCATCATCGGCTTTCCTCTGCCTGGGGCGCCATTCTTTTCTTTGTGGCCGACCTTCTTCGTCCAGGGTTCGCTGAATTTTGGTGGCCAGATCAGGCCGTGCCTTCCTTAGCGTGTGCAGGTACAATCTTTCAGCTTCTTCCAACCCACGCAGACGCTGAACCCTTCGCTTTTGGGAACGGCTGAGCCCACCAGGGCACCACCTGGGCCGATGATATTTATCTTCTTCATCATCGTCCTCTAGTTCCTCGAGATCTTCCACCCGAGCGGACTCAGCATGCTTGTTCCGAGGCGGGAGAGGCCCTAGACGGCTGAACACGGACACGTTAGCGGCATCCTTCTTCCTTTGTTTGCATTCTGGGCAGTTCTCGATTGTTGGCAATCGGCTCATTCCTGAGTCCCAGCAATGTTTGAAGAACGGACAGTCCCAGTGCCTATCCATGTAATCCTGCCCCCTTGACCTTCCTTCAGCGCGACGATTGTACCCGTCGTTGCTTCTATCATGTTGACGGTACCTCCTGACCTCTGCATCGGACCGACAATTCCTCTCATTGTTTACGTTGTAGCGCCGACGTCGGTCGTACTGCTGCTCATATTTGTTGAGGAGATGCTCGGAGAGTGGATGTTGATACCGCACGCTTCTCACTTCCTCCTCTGTCAGGTACCGTCTGTCATCATCTTGGGGCCGGTCGCGTGGATCGGCCTCCTCTTCATCCTTGCCACGGGGGTGGCTGCTTTCTGCTTCATCTTTGCCATGGCGGCTTGCAAGCCCTGCCATGTTGACACCAAAGGAGAACTTTGGCTGGCCTATGGAGTGGCTGAGATCCACCATGTTGTCGCCAGGTAACGGACGTGAGTCTCTACCGAGCTTGATATCGTGCGGCTGGGTCTTCTCAGAGGAGCCGATGAATTCGGCTTCGAGGGTTGCCTTGATCTCGTCATGTTTCCTTTTGAGCTCCTCGGGTAGATCCTCGTACTTCAGCGACCTGGTGCGTTCTTCTGACGGGGCGGACAGGTCCACTCCATCGAGTGCGCCTTCAGGTGTGAAACCCTTCCACCTGACGCCATGGGAGCGGGTTCGGTGGAAAGAGCCGATGAGCTCGGCTTCGAGGGTTGCCTTGATCTCGTCGTGTTTCTTCTTGAATTCGTCAGGCAGATCCTCGTACGTGACCGGAGTGTCTTCCGCCATCTCGGATGTAGATGGCGATGTGGTGGATGTCGAACGTTGTCCCACCGGGCGTGCCAGAATGTGTTGACGTCAGAAACCCCCTAGCGGGCAGAGACGGGCAACACGGTAGAGCCGGGAACAACTAGGGCTGCGGCTGGCCCCGGGTCCCTCGGAGCGACGGCCCGCAAAGCCTCCCGGTCGCACGTCCGATGTTTATCACAAGGGCGTGCCACCCGACCTATACCCGGTCGGGAAGGTGTGGATGATGCCTCGCTTAGTTTCCTGCAGGGCACACACGTAAACGTTAAATACGAGCCTCGATCGGCTCTCAGGTTATCCCGTGAATCGGCTCAAAGAGCCGATCCACCCATGATTCAGACGAGGTGTCCGAATATATGGTGGTCCTGCTTGATCAAGATAAAGCTAATGAGATCTACGACGATTTAGGGTTTTCACCGCATAATCGGATCGTCCTACTCCAGGTTGGGCCTCGCGGCCACGCACGGTGATCGTAAGCCGATCCTAAACAAGGCCTAAAAACCAACACGAGGTTGATCCCCGGAACATCCTGTTTAGGGCCAACGAACGACACCCTACGTGCCGCTGGATCCTCCCCCTCTTTGTAAGGCCTAACTATTGCAGATATTAAACTAATCCTTGTAGAACAAGGAGCAATCGTAACGGATCAGATCTACTAAATAATGATCAAGCGGGGTGCCGCCCCTACACCTAAGATAGGTGTAAGGGCGGCTAGACACGCAAGGGTTGCACTACGATAGCATGTAATATGAAGAACAATGCTAACCCTAACATATCTAAGATAACTACGTTGCTCGCCATCAAAAAGGCTTCAGTACGAGCAACGCATGAACAACGTAGGCAGGCTTGTGCTGCCTAGATCGCAAGATGCGATCTAGGCAGCATGGTGCTTACCGGTAGAAACCCTCGAGACGAAGGAGTTGGCGATGCGCCGAGATTTGTTTGTGGTTGAACGTTGGTTGTTGTTTATTCCATAAACCCTAGATACATATTTATAGTCCAGGGGACTTTCTAATGTGGGCGTGCACCAAACCGTGCACGAGTAAGATTTTAACTTCTAAACTGAGATGCGATCTAATATATTACAGATACACAGGCAATTAAGCCCAACTTGGTATAAAAGGCCGATTCACGTATTTCTTCTATATATATTCTTCGAGTCCATCTTGATCGCGGCCCACCTCTGACTCGGTCAAATTCTGGTGATAACACAGGTACACACGTGAACACGATTCTACATGCGTATGCTACTGCGGCTAGTACTACGTACATGCACGACTCTTAACTAATCATCTAAACGTAATACTACTAACAAGATTAGTTCCAACACTGTCGGCGTCTGTTTGACCTCCGGTGCGGCGAGGACGTGCGCTTAGTCGAGCTGCCCAACGTCGACTACTGGGGGTTCGACTTCAAATTACTAGCTGACAAGAATTCAGGGATCTTCAACGTCAGCTTCGAGGCATGCCGGCAAATCTGCCTCGACGACTGCAACTGCGAGGGGTTTGGGTACAAGAAAGGGGGCAACGGCAAGTGCTATCCCAAGGTCGCTCTGTGGACCGGCCGGGGCCCCGAACCCAAGCAGTTCATGTACCTCAAGGTGCCTGCCCGCGACTGGAAGAATCTGAACATGTCGTCGGTGATGAGCTTGCGCTACGATGGCCACGCCTGCACAAAGCAAGAACAGAACGCCAGCGGCAGCTACTACACATCCCGTTACCTGAAGGATGTTGGAGATGGCAAGATAAACTTCGTGTACGTCTACAGCTTCCTTGCTGGCTTGTTCGCGGTGGAAGCCATCGTCATCGTCGTCGGGTCCCTGTTCATGTTCCGAGCCGACCGGGCCACCATAAGTCGCGTCCACGATGAAGGTTACAAGTTGGTGTTGAGTCAGTTCAGGAGATTCACGTACCAGGAGCTTTCGAACGCTACTTGCGATTTTGAAGTGGAGCTCAGTAGTGAGGCACCATGGCCGGTGTACAAGGGAGTATTAGAAGACGGACGAGATGTCGCAGTGACGCGGCTGGCGGAGGTCACGCCGCAGGCCGACCAGGTGTTCCGGTCGGAGATGAGCGTCATCGGACAGGTCAACCACATGAATCTTGTACGGGTATGGGGCTTCTGCTCCGAGCGCTCGCATAGGCTCCTCGTCTCGGAGCACGTTGAGAACGGCTCGCTGGCCAAGGCCCTGTTCAACTGCACTGCCGAGGAGCTCGGGCTAGGGTGGCACTCGAGGTACAAGATCGCCGTCGGCGTCGCAAAGGGGTTGGCATGGATCTTGCACGGCGACGTGAAGCCACAGAACATACTGCTAGATGTCGCCCTGGAGCCTAAGATCACTGGCTTCGGACTGGTGAAGCTGCTGAGCCGGGAAGACAAGACCGGCAGGGCGCCATCCAGGGTGCAGGTTACCCGAGAATACGCCGCGCCTGAGTGGGCGCTGAGCCTCCCGATCACCTGGAAGGCTGACGTGTACAGCTTCGGTGTTGTGCTCCTCCATGGGAAGAGGGCTAGCGAGTGGTCGTCTGCAGATTCACCGAAAGGTGAGGATGCATGCGTGGATTTACACGGGATCGTGTTGTGGATCAAGGAGCGGAAAATAGAGTGCCAAGGTAAGTGGTCGACACCAGGGCCGTGGCTGGAGAAGTTCGTGGATGCGCGGTTGCTCGGCGACTTCAACCGCTTACAGGCGGCCGCGATGGTGGATGTGGCAATGTTGTGCGTGGAGGATAACCCGGACAGGAGGCCTAGCATGAATGTAGTTGTGCAAAAGCTTCTCTCTTCTCAGGATGTAGGGTCTGTGTCCTTGCGCCGGGTCTGTCCTGCTCCTACCCATGAAATCCGTAGTATGTAATTTCATTAGGGAGTGTCTATTGGTCAGTGGAGTGCCTTCCAACTGGGCATCCATTTTTTGACAAATAGCAAACCGAAACATGTTCGTTTCTCTTTACACAAGCACTGATCGGCTCCTTTTCCCATCTGCCTTTCCCCTTCCTGTTTCTCGCTTTTTAACCTTTTCCTTTCCTAGAAAAACCACAAGGACACCTTGGGACACAAGGCAACTTCATCGCCCATATCTAGATGAGGGTAAATCACAAAGAAGGCAGAAACCATGGACCAAGCTTGAGCAAGAAACCATGGAGAGACTCCAAGGAGAACATGGCTCCAAGGAGAAGATGTCAATAAAACCAGAAGAAACACAGTTTACGCGTCCACAACTTAGCCAAGTAAAACATCAATCTTACCCACTTCTGAACTCTCTATGCTTATATCCCTATGATTTTCACATGCCTATGCTTTTAATAACCATGATAGAAATTCACAAGAACTAACAGCAAAAAATCAATCTTACACACACGCACATTAGAGTCATATGATGTCAGAGGAAAATTAAGGTTCTTGTTCGGTGATTCCACATCATGCTATAGAAAAATCTAAGTGGGTAGGGATAACACAGTTGAAAGTGGAAAGTCTTCTTTTTGAGTTTTGTGTGCTTGACTACAACACCCGAGTATAGTTTACCGTGTGCATAGTTTTGTTGGCTCTTTGTAGGTGCACAAGACGGTTGTTGACCCACCAAATAGGGAAAATCAAAGACCGAAGTCTTAATGTACACTAGGACCTAGGTCATAGGTTTTTCGGTTCTGTGTGTGTGTGTGTCGAATCTTTGGTTGGTGAGGTCTCCAAAATCTTTTCTCGCCCCCACTCGATCCGAGGGTTTCCCCAAGCCATATGGACGGTATTGAGAGGTCATAGGGGCCCTCCTAGGCCCATATAAAGAGGGGATCACCCAAGGGAGAAGACATACTCATCCGGGCCACCACGACGGAGCTCCACCATTGCCGCCACCACGAAGATATCCACCATCACCACCACACACAAGGAGAAGGAACTAGGATCTTGAAGGCTTCCTCATAGATCTACATCATCGTCATCATCAACAACATCTCCAACATCGATCCCCTTCGTCTACTTGGTTCTGATCCAAACCTTTGCTGGATATGTGCCCTAGTGGCAAATAAATACAAATATTTTCCTTTATCATAATATGTTTCATTCCATCCTATAAATGTATTAAGCAGAAACATTAATGCACATGTGGTATGTAAATAAACCCCATCCCTATTGATATAGTCCATTGATTAATAACATGATCAACGTTTTTCTGATCATGTGACAAGTAGTCACTAATAATGGAGTCATGTTGGTCAACATGATGGAATCACACCCATAAGGTATTGCAATGTGATCAAGTCACAAAGTACAGCATTGCGATACCTTCATAAATGTTGTAACCTAATACTTAGACTTTGAGATCATGTTTAATCACTATATCTTTGGCTGCTTTGATATCACCAACCACTACACCGCGATAGGGTAGTCATAAAGGTGATACTCAATTATGCTAATGGGATGAGTTGAGGCGTATGTGTCAACAATGGAATTTGTACAATCCTTTACAGATACGACAAAGGGCCCACTCAGTAATATCATATAAACACCGTTTGAAAGCACGTTACTAGGTTTGTGTTTGCCGGTAACGAGATGGTGAAAGAACATCTCTCCACCATTATGTTTTTGTGTGTTTGATGACAACATGAGTGATACTCTAATGTGTTTAAGTGGTGCAGATGTAATCTATATTGTTTACATGTTGAGAAGAAAGAAAAAGGAAAAATCTTTTGTTGAAAAGGAAGAAGGGAAGAAACTGCATTTGCATAAGGACTAAGGGTCCGGAGCCCCTGGATGCGCCCCTAGACGTACTTCCCCTCAAAAGGAAGGAACTACGGGAATCATCCCTCGTGTATCCGCGTCCTCCACTCTCGGTTATCTCTATCCTTTATGGAATTATTATATCTTACTTAGTTGTGTATCTTGTCATCTAGGTAAATTCACATAGTTGCATATCTAGAGAATTTAACTTTGTGTCAAGCTTTAATTGAAAAAGAACTAAAAATTAGGTAGCACCTATTCACCCCCTCTCTAGGTGCGGCATATGATCCTTTCAGATGGAGAAAAGGTATAGCGGATACCGAAGATCAAGTCTCAGAAAAACAATGGTATCGTGTTACAAAAGGAATAGGACTTGACCTTGAGGTTCAAACGATAAACTTATTCGTGTTTGCATAGGGACTATTATGGTTTTCCAGAACCCCTTGATGGTCATTGATCGGATAGTCGTCTCGATCATGTCTACGCATTCCTGAACCCGTGGGGTGTGATAACCCACAAGTATAGGGGATCGCAACAGTCTTCGAGGGAAGTAAAACCCAATTTATTGATTCGACACAAGGGGCGACAAATAATACTTATAAGCCTTAACAACTGAGTTGTCAATTCAGCTGCACCTGGAAAAGCACTAGTAACAGGGGTGATGTGAAAGCATCAGTAATATGAGAGCAATAGTAACAGTAACACAGCAGCAGTAGCAGTAACACAGAAGCAATGGCACCAGAAAATAGTTGATACTACTTCTAATGACATATAGGATCGAGTATTTGATGATGAAATATGGACCGGGGTTCCCAGCTATCTACACTAGTGGTAACTCTCCAATAACAAGTGTTGGGTGAACAAATTACAGTTGGGCAATTGATAGGATTGAAATAGCATTAAGACAGAACATCAAGATTATTAATCATGTAGGCATGTTTTCCATATATAGTCATACGTGCTCGCAATGAGAAACTTGCATAACATCTTTTGTCCTACCAGTCGGTGGCAGCCGGGCCTCAAGGGAATCTACTTGTAATTAAGGTACTCCTTTTAATAGAGCACCGGAGCAAAGCATTAACACTTGGTGAAAACATGTGATCCTCATATCTAAGCCATCCCCTCCAGGTTATCCCGATTCGTTGTCACTACGGGGCCTCGGGTTCCGGACATAGACATGTGCAAACAACTTGTAGATACAATCTAAGCAATAATTATAGAGCTTAAATCTAAGATCATGCCACTCGTGCACTAGTGACAAGCATTAAACACAACAAGATTGCAGCAACAATAACTTCACGAACTTTATAGATAGACTGATTATAATGTAACAATTCATCGAATCCCAACAAACACAACACCGATTACATCAGATGGATCTCAATCATGTAAGACAGCTCATGAGATCATTGTATTGAAGTACATGGGAGAGAGAGTACCAACTAGCTACTGCTAGAACCCGTAGTCCATGGGGGAACTACTCACGGAGCATGATGGAGGCGGTGGCATCGATGGAGAAGCCTTCCGGGGGCACTTCCCCGTCCCGGCGGCGTGCCGGAACAGAGATTCTGTCCCCCGAAACGGAGTTTCGCGATGGCGGCGGCGCCCCTGCAGTCTTTCTGGAATATGATTGATTGATATAGGGTTTTCGCTTCGCGAGGAATATATAGGCGAAAGGGCGGCGTCTGAGGGGTCCCGAGGGGCCCACCCCATACCTGGGCTCGCCCCCCCTCTTGGTCGCGTCGCCAGGTGGTGTGGGGCCCCCTTGGCCCCTCTCCGTCTCTCCTTCGGTGTTCTGGGTCCGTCTCGGTGAAATAGGAGGTTTGACTTTTGTTTCGTCGAATTCCGAGAATATTGCCCGAATAGCTTTTCTGGAACCAAAAACAGCAGAAAACAGGAACTGGCACCTTGGCATCTCGTTAATAGGTTAGTGCCGAAAAATGCATAAAATCATTATAAAGTATGAGCAAAACATGTAGGTATTGTCATAAAACTAGCATGGAACATCAGAAATTATAGATACGTTGGAGACGTATCAAGCATCCCCAAGCTTAGTTCCTACTCGCCCTCGAGTAGGTAAACGATAAAAAGAATAATTTCTGAAGTGACATGCTACCAACATAATCTTGATCATACTATTGTAAAGCATATGAGATGAATGAAGTGACTCAAGGCAATGATCTATAGTTTGCTAACAAATAGATAACATATAGCAAAAACTTTTCATGAATAGTACTTTCAAGACGAGCATCAAAAAGTCTTGCATAAGAGTTAACTCATATAGCAATAAGTTCTTAATAAGAGGTTTTGAAACAACACAAAGGAAGATTTAAGTTTCAGCAATTGCTTTCAACTTTCAACATGCATATCTCATGGATAATTGTCAACACAAAGTAGTATAATAAGTGCAATAAGCAAGCATGTAAGAATCAATGCACAATTGACACAAGTGTTTGCTTCTAAGATAGAAAGAAGTAGGTAAACTGACTCAACATAAAGTAAAAGAAATGCCCTTCGCAGAGGGAAGCAGATATTAAATCATGTGCTAGAGCTTTTTAAGTTTTGAAATCATTTAGAGAGCAGTTTGTTGTTGTCAACGAATGGTAATGGGCACTCTAACCCCCTTGTCAAACAGACTTTCAAAGAGCGGCTCCCATGAAGGACGTTATCTCTACCAGCAAGGTAGATCATCCCTCTTCTCTTTTGTTTACACATGTATTTTAGTTTTATTTATAGATGAAACTCCTCCCAACCTTTTGCTTTCACAAGCCGTGGCTAACCGAATCCTCGGGTGCCTTCCAACATTTCACATACCATGAAGGAGTGTCTGTTTGCAAAATTAAGTTGCTTACTGATGAATCAGGGCAAAACATGTGAAGAGAATTATTAGTTAAGGTTAATTAATTGGGGCTCAGTAGATTTTAATGATGCTCACATGGAAATAAGAGTTGAAGCAAAAGAGAGCATCAAAAGGCAAATTCGAGACACATTTAAGTCTAACCCACTTCCTATGCATAGGAATCTTGTACACAAATAAATTCATGAAGAATAAAGTGACAAGCATAGGAAGATAAAACAAGAGTAACTTCAAAAGTTTCAGCATATAGAGAGGTGTTTTAGTACCATGCAAATTTCTACAACCATATTTTCCTCTCTCATAATAATTTTCAGTAGCTTCATGAATAAACTCAACAATATAGCTATCACATAAAGCATGTTTTTCATGATCTATAAACACATAATTTTTATCAAGCTCAAAACTAATAGGATCAAAACTTTCAAAACCACTTTTATCAATAATATAACAAGATGATTGATCAATCTCAAAAGATATGGGACTCCTAGATAAAGTCAAGACCTCTCCAATCCCATTTTCATTAGTAGTACAATTAATATTATCAAGTAACATAGGACCATCATCTAGATATTTATCATAAACATTTGCCAAGCAAAACTCTTTAGTACCATGCATTTCGACATCAGGCACAAAAAAAGCATTATCATAAAATTTATCAAGATAGCATGGATTATCATGAATAACAGTAGCATAATTATTCTCACAAGTTTTACTCACAGGGAATATTTCAAGAGAATCCACAGGAACATAACATTCATCCTCCTTTGGTAAGCATGGAGGACAATCAAATAGTGTAAGAGATAAAGAGTTACTCTCATTAGAAGGTTGGCATGGGTAGCTAATCCATTCTTCCTCCTTTTTTTCATCACTCTCCTCCTCTTTTTCATCCAATGAGCTTTCAGGTTCATCAATTTCTTCTTTCACAAGTTCCTGCAAATTGTGAGTGCATTCTTATGCATGAATGAGTCTCTCTTTATAATCAATGATATAAGGATTATTGCTGTAACTTTCTATGCAAAAATTAAGGATAGAAGAGACATAATCTTTAAGGTTCTTACAAGCAATACAATTAAGTTTCATAATTTTTAGCCATGAAGGATTCTATTTCAGAAGCTCCCATAAATAAAACAAATTGTTCTACTTCTTCGAACCCAAGATGAATATAGTTATTCCACTGATAGTTCATAATTAAAACTTCTTCACTAAAGCCACATTGAAATTTAAGATGTTTAGTATCCTGTTTAGAGCAACAGTTTATATCATGGCGTTTAAGCAAGATTTTAGCAATTGTATTCAATTTTTCTATCACAGCACTCATGACTTTACCCTTTCTCGATTCTCTATAATTCATATATAATTCAATAAGCTCCAAATAGGTTGTGGGTTCTTCCATAACAACAGTTTTTAATTTTTCGGTTTTTCAAATTTTTATGGATTTTCGGGTATATAGGGAAAAATAAAACAAGACAAAAACAAACTAGACAAAAGTAAACTAAGCAAAATAATACTAGACAGAAATAAACTAAGCACAAATAAACTAGACAAAAGTAAACTAAGCAAAACAAAATAAAATAAAAATAGAGAGAGAGGTAGAGTGTACTCCCTAGGTGAACTTATGAGTAGAGCTATGCCTCCCCGGCAACGGCGCCAGAAAATAGTCTTGATAACCCACAAGTATAGGGGATCACAACAGTCTTCGAGGGAAGTAAAACCCAATTTATTGATTCGACACAAGGGGAGACAAAGAATACTTATAAGCCTTAACAACTGAGTTGTCAATTCAGCTGCACCTGGAAAAGCACTAGTAACAGGGGTGATGTGAAAGCAGCAGTAATATGAGTGCAATAGTAACAGTAACACAACAACAGTAGCAGTAACACAGAAGCAATGTCACCAGAAAATAGTTGATACTACTTCTAATGATATATAGGATCGAGTATTTGATGATGAAATATGGACCGGGGTTCCCGGCTATCTACACTAGTGGTAACTCTCCAATAACAAGTGTTGGGTGAACAAATTACAGTTGGGAAATTGATAGGATTGAAATAGCATTAAGACGGAACATCAAGATTATTAATCATGTAGGCATGTTTTCCATATATAGTCATACGTGCTCGCAATGAGAAACTTGCATAACATCTTTTGTCCTACCAGCCGGTAGCAGCCGGGCCTCAAGGGAATCTACTGGTAATTAAGGTACTCCTTTTAATAGAGCACCGGAGCAAAGCATTAACACTTGGTGAAAATATGTGATCCTCATATCTAAGCCATCCCCTCCAGTTATCCCGATTCTTTGTCACTGCGGAGCCTCGGGTTCCGGACATAGACATGTGCAAACAACTTGTAGATACAATCTAAGCAATAATTATAGAGCTTAAATCTAAGATCATGCCACTCGTGCACTAGTGACAAGCATTAAACACAACAAGATTGCAGCAACAATAACTTCACAAACTTTATAGATAGGCTGATCATAATGTAACAATTCATCGGATCCCAACAAACACAACACCGATTACATCGAGATGGATCTCAATCATGTAAGGCAGCTCATGAGATCATTGTATTGAAGTACATGGGAGAGAGAGTACCAACTAGCTACTGCTAGAACCCGTAGTCCATGGGGGAACTACTCACGGAGCATGATGGAGGCGGTGGCGACTATGGAGAAGCCTTCCGGGGGCACTTCCCCGTCCCGGCGGCGTGCCGGAACAGAGATGTCTGCCCCCGAAACGGAGTTTCGCGATGGCGGCGGCGCCCCTGGAGTCTTTCTGGAATATGATTGATTGATATAGGGTTTTCGCGTCGCGAGGAATATATAGGCGAAAGGGCGGCGTCGGAGGGGTCCCGAGGGGCCCACCCCATACCTTGGTGCGCCCCCCTCTTGGCCGCGCCGCCAGGTGGTGTGGGGCCCCCTTGGCCCCTCTCCGTCTCTCCTTCGGTGTTCTGGGTCCGTCTCGGTGAAATAGGAGGTTTGGCTTTTGTTTCGTCGTATTCCGAGAATATTGCCCGAACAGCTTTTCTGGAACCAAAAACAGCAGAAAACAGGAACTGGCACCTTGGCATCTCGTTAATAGGTTAGTGCCGGAAAATGCATAAAATCATAATAAAAGTGTGGGCAAAACATGTAGGTATTGTCATAAAACTAGCATGGAACATCAGAAATTATAGATACGTTGGAGACGTATCAGGGTGGCACACTTAAGGGTATAAGACGCTTTGGTATTGATTCGGTATTGTTATAGAATAGGGAGAGAACAACGGAATTGTTCTAGAGAGGAATCAAAATAAGTTCCGGGTCAATGAATAGTTTCAAGACTCGCATATATGTTTATTATTTAATTGGATGAATTAATTAAATAAATAAAAAATAAAAAAATAGGATACCCTTTAAAAAGGCCACCATTTGGTGGCCCTTGATACGTCCCAAACGTATCTATAATTTCTTATGTTCCATGCTACTTTTATGATGATACTCACATGTTTTATACACTTTATATGTCATATTTATGCATTTTCCGGCACTAACCTATTGACGAGATGCCGAAGAGCCTGTTGCTGTTTTCTGCTGTTTTTGGTTTCAGAAATCCTAGTAATGAAATATTCTCGGAATTGGACGAAATCAACGCCCAGGGGCCTATTTTTCCACGAAGCTTCCAGAAGACCGGAGGAGAGACGAAGTGGGGCCACGGGGCGCCGCCACACTAGGGCGGCGCGGCCTAGAGGGGGCCCGCGCGGCCCTAGCGTGTGGGGCCCCCGTGACTCTCCCGACTCCGCCCTTCCGCCTACATATAGTCTTCGTCGCGAAACCCCCAGTACCGAGAGCCACGATACGGAAAACCTTCCAGAGACGCCGCCGCCGCCAATCCCATCTCGGGGGATTCAGGAGATCGCCTCCGGCACCCTGCCGGAGAGGGGAATCATCTCCCGGAGGTCTCTTCATCGCCATGATCGCCTCCGGATCGATGTGTGAGTAGTTCACCCCTGGACCATGGGTCCATAGCGGTAGCTAGATGGTCGTCTTCTCCCCATTGTGCTATCATGTTAGATCTTGTGAGCTGCCTATCATGATCAAGATCATCTATTTGTAATCCTTCATGTTGTGTTTGTTGGGATCCGATGAATATTGAATACTATGTCAAGTTGATTATCAATCTATCATATATGTTATTTATGTTTTTGCATGCTCTCCGTTGCTAGTAGAGGCTCTGGCCAAGTTGATACTTGTGACTCTGAGGTTGGCGTCAATGTACAATTTCATCAACAAACGTTCTATTGTGAACGTTAGGCTTTTCGGCCTTCAAGGGTATGAACACCGATTCCCTTCGTTACCTTGCATCTCCATAGAATAGATCTTGGCTATGTATATCCGTCGAATTTTTTTCTACACCGGAACCCAACAGTGGTATTAGAACGATCTATGTGTAGATGTATATGTACAGTCAGAACACATAGCAATATGTGGGCATTATTTCTCCAATTGTTACCCTCTTAAAGTGCAATTGCTATCACTGTGGCATTGTTTGATGCAGCAGCACTGACCGACCTCACACGTACACCTACATGAAACTGGTTCTGCACTTAACATATGACTTGTACCATATAAGAGGATAGGGGGTGTCAATCTCTCTTACTTTAGCAGTGCGGCTTTGGTATGGTGGAGGGTCCTCGATAAGGGATTAGAAGCGACGATTTTTTAATCGATGTTGTGGTTCTGAAGTTCGTAGGTAATGAAATAGTTCTTCCACGATAGCCCTAACAGCTGCGTAACAACTACAAACACAAAGTAGAGGCGTCTAACACTAGTAGAAAAATGGCCTTTGGTACCGGTTCCAGAGGGGCTTTGGTACCGGTTCCTAACGAACCGATATTAAAAGTGCCTCCACGTGGGCATGGAGGAGCTCGCGGGGCTGGAGACCCTAACCGGTACCAAAGGTGGGGGACGCGGCAGAGAAAGTGCATAAATCAGTGCCGCGGCAGAGAATTTTTTTTCGTATTATTTTCCACTCCCTCTTTTTTTCTTTTTATTGAATTTCTAATATTTATTTATTAGTCTCTAACAACACTTATCTCTAGTCAAATTACTTACTCGTGGTCAAACTTCCCGCCCGGTCACCCATCCTCCCACTACTCCAGCACTAACACGCTTAACTTCCGAGTTCCTTCCCGTCCCGCTTCTAAGTGCTTCACGCGCATGTATGTGATACTAGTATCATATCAATCCTATTAACATGTTGGTCGATGTCATATTTCTTTATTGTTTAAATTTCAAATAATTCTTTTAATAAAAAAAATAATGATGTAATAATAATCTTGAATAAATAAATATTAACTTTTTAATTTGTATTATTTTTTTAATTTATTTTTTGCCAAACCTAAAACTTGAAAATTTGAAAATAAAAAAATTGCTAAAAGTAATAGTAATCTTTATGCCGGATGCAATTATTAATTTTAATTTCTTTAAAAAAATAGAAAAAACATAAAATCCTAAATTTCTAGCAAAAACTAAAATCTTCCTGCTTTCATATTTTCATTTAGAATTTTGAGAATCTAAAAATTGGCTAACCGGGTAAACATATAGGAATCTAAAAAGATTTTATTTGTTAAATAAAGTCGAAATTCAAATGTTTTTTATTTTCCCTAATAGTATGTTGAGTAACATATAGGAATCTCAAAAGATTTTATTTTTTATATTTTCTATTATTTTATTTTATATTTTGCAGAGCTAAAAAAGACGATCCACAGGGGGCGGGGGGTGTGGAGGTGCATGTGGAGCAGGAAACCCTTTAGTACCGGTTCGTGACACGAATCAGTACTAAAGGATAGACCTTTAGTACCGGTTTCGCGGCTGACGCCAACCCTTCAGCACCGGTTCGTGACACGAACCGGTACTAAAGGTCCCGCACGAACCGGTGCTAAAACTCCGGTCTCTCGAACCGGTGCTAATGCAACCTTTAGTCTGGATTCCTAGCACAACCGGTGCTAATGCTCTTTGGAGCCAAAAACTAAAACCTCTTTTTCTACTAGTTATAACTTGGTGTTGCAGAGACAACATGCAAATATGATATGGTCGAGGTAAGTTTATCAATTGTTCGACGACTACCAATGTGGAGGCGTCGAGGCCCCGACGAGCTTTTCGGGGGTGTAAGATGGAGATCAAGGCACCATGACAACCATGTCATACCCCTTTTTAAATTTCATGTGATGTTATTGTTGTTTTATCTTATGATGCATGTATTAGGTATACGATGGTAGCATTATAAGATGATCCCTCAAACCATAATATCAATGGTGTTGTCACTTGGTATATGCATTACAATTTATTCCGATTTTTAGGAAACTATTTCAGAATTTTAATGACACAATTACTCTAGCTAATTTAATTATATGCATTATGCTTCCTTAGGCTAGCTGATCTGTTTCCATTTTTAATAGAGTTTTTTTCCCATGTAACTAGAAGGTGCTATGATAAGATAAAGAATTTTGTGATATACCCAACGACTGGTTCTAATGCAGTGCAACAAAATTATGTTTTCACGGTGAATTCAACAACAAAATGTTTTGGAAGAAACATATATATTATTAATATGTTTTCTAGTGATAAAAATAATTCCAGTGTCATAATTATATATATAATTCAGATACACTCGGATGTGCTTCTTCAGAAATACATATTTTCTCCTAGCGAATAGAGATATTTTCTTGCATGAAGAAAATTATATTAATTTGAATATCCATATTTTACAGCGACCACTAATGAAAATGTCCACCTGTTGCTTGCACACCATGCATCTGTGCACGTTGCCACCCTCAACGAATCTTATTTTTTTATAAGACCAATAATGATAAGTAGTTGCACGCTTATTTCAAGACAAACTTTGACCATAAAAATTGAGCAATAAAATCTTGGTTATATTATATGTAACTAGTATCGTTGGATTCGTATTGAAAAGCACTTTCTAATGATGTTAATTTTATACAAACAATCTTTATATATTTGAAGTAATACTTACACTAGTAGAAAACGGGCCTTTAGTCCTGGTTCACAACGGACTTTAGTCCCGGTTGTGCAACCGGGACTAAAGGGTCGCGACTAAAGGCCCCCCCTTTAGTCCCGGTTGCTTACGAACCGGGACTAAAGGTCCGTCCGCGCGGGTTCTGTGCGCCAGGGCGAAAATATCTCAATTTTTCAGAAAAAAAAATTCAAATTTTTTCCACTCCATTTTTTTCCTGTTTTTCAGAATTTATATGATTTCAGTTATTTGCATAGTTTAGTCTCTATCTCTAACTACACTTATCTCTAGTCAAATTACTTTACTCGTGATCAAACTTCCCGCTCGGTCACCCATCCTCCCGCACTAGCACGTTAACTTCCGAGTTCCATCCCGTCCCGCATCCAATTTCTTCGCGCGCATGTATGTGATAGTAGTATCATATCAATTCTATTAACATATGTTGGTCGATGTCACATTTATTTATTGTTTGAATTTAAAATAATTCTTTTAATAAACAAAAGTATCGATGTAATAATAATATTGATTAAATAAATAAACATTAACTTTTTAATTTGTATTATTTTTTATTTTTTTAATTTTTAATTTTTTTTGCCAAACCTAAAAATTTGAAAATCTAAAAGGGTAAAAGTAATAGTAATCTTTATGCATGATACAATTATTAATTTTAATTTTTGAAAAAATAAAATCCAGAATTTATAGCAAAAACTAAAATCTTCCTGCTTTCGTATTTTCATATGGAATTTTGAGAATCTAAAATTTGGCTAACCGGGTAATCCCGGGTGAATTCGGATGTAACTTTTTCTCAGGATTTTTTTTGATATATTATACTTTTTTTTTGACGTCGTATGCAAAAGTTATTGTGGTTTTACCATTTTTCAAAATTTTTTTGCAAAAAAATTGAAAATTCAAATTTTTAAATTTTTCCTAATACTAGGTTGCATAACATACAAGAATCTGAAAACATTTTATTTTTTTGAATTTTCTATCATTTTATTTTCTATTTTACAGTGCTAAAAAGGCGATCCACGGGGGGGGGGGGGTGGAGGTGCGTGGGGAGTCAAAAACCAGAAAAAACCTTTAATCCCGGTTGGGGACACCTACCGGGACCAAAGGGTACCCTTTAGTCCCGGTTGGTGTCCCCAACCGCGATTAAAGATTCCTGCCCTGGCCGCAGCCCACCGTAGTTCTTTAGTCCCGGTTGCCCGAGCATTAGTCGCGGTTCACCAGCAGAACCGGGACTAAAGACCCCATTAGTCCTGGGTCAAAGTATTTGGGGACTAATGGGTTGGAATGGAAGGCCTTTTTTCTACTAGTGTTAGTCAAACGAAAAGCACGTAAAACGAGGGCGCCTTATTCCTTGAATCGGAGGTAGTACTTGCTACTTGCTTCGTACTTCCTGTATGTGCTTCCATGAAACAAAAAGTGGCATCCACGTATCGGTTTTCTGTCATCTAGTCACAATGATGGTGACGCTATGCTTCCTTCCGATGGTTGTCTTGCTTCATTCCGATTGAAGCATGTGTCCTTCTGGTGGTAGTCGTGCATCCTTCATACCGTCGTCATGCTATTTCCCAACGATGAGTGCTTCCTTCGTATTTTGGTTCTCAGGTTTGCATCAACAGAATTTGGCTACCTTGGTGTGGTTATTCATTTCTATCGTGGTTGGCAGTGAGGCGGCCGGTCAGCTTCAACCATTGTTGTCTGTCGTGTTCCTTCATCCACTACTAGGAAAAGGCCTAGCCGTAAGATGGGTGTTAGTGGCGCACCAGGAGGGCAGTGCGCCACTACTACTTAGCAGTGGCGCACCGGAAAGTGGTGGGCCACTATAAAAAATGTAGTAGTGGCGCACCTCTCCTGTGGTGTGCCACCACTAAGTTTGACCATGGGTTTGACCCAGCCTTATACATAGCAATGGCGCGCCATGCAGAGGTGCGCCACAGCTATTTATGGTGCGCCACTGCTAAGTGGTGCCCAAACATTTCCACACCCCCCCCCGCGGTGGATCGCCGTTTCGAGTTTGGAAAAAATAAAAGAAATAGATAGAAAATTCAAAAAATAAAATCCTTTGAACTGCCCATGTATTATGTAATCTAGCTTTCATCAAAATTTGAAAAAATGAATTTCGATATATTATGCAA
Source organism: Lolium rigidum (assembly GCF_022539505.1). Classification (NCBI taxonomy): domain Eukaryota; kingdom Viridiplantae; phylum Streptophyta; class Magnoliopsida; order Poales; family Poaceae; genus Lolium; species Lolium rigidum. The sequence goes on from NC_061508.1 coordinate 302,157,327, forward strand.
AATGGCGTCATCTTTCGGTAAAACGGGTTTTCTGGTTGCATACGACCTCCAATGAAAAACTTTTTTATATCAAAATCGATCTACGCGAAATTTCCTATTCAAAAAATAGAAAAAAATTAGAGGTGGTGCACCCATGCCTTGGTGCGCCACTGCTAAGCTTCCCGCCCACGAATTTCAAAATGGGATTCAAAATGGGAGGAGCCGGCCACTTACCCCCTCCCCCCTCCTCCCTCCTCCCTCCTCCCTCCTCCTCCACACACTCTCCTGCTCTCATTCTCCTCTCCTCCTCCTGCTCTCCTCCTCTCTTCTCCTCCTCCCTTCCATCCTTTTCTTCTACTTCTCCTTTCACTCCGGCGACCTCCTCCACTATGTCGACCTCCGGTGACGTTACTTTCCGGCGAGCTCCTCCACTGTGGTGACCTCCGGTGACCTTACTCTCCGATGACCCTACGACGACCCTCCGGCGACCCTCTGGCCTCCATTACCTCTGGCCTTCGTCCTCTTGTTCATCCTCTCCTACATCCTCCATCACCTCTCCTCACCTCTCCTACCTCTCTCATCCATCCTCACCGGCAGCTAGGCTAGGAAAAATGAGAATGAACATTGCACAAATAATTCTACCAACAAGAACGAGAAAAAGTAACGAGCCAAAAAAATTCGAAACAAAATGTGCCAGATCCAGATCTGGAAATTTCAAATTTTAGTAGTGGCGCACCTTGTTTCTGTCCAGTGGCGCACTTCAGACATTTAGGAGTGGCGCACCATGAAGCTAGTAGTGGCGCACTACCTGGTGCGCCACTGCTAATCCAAATAGCAATGGCGCACCACTAGTGCGCCACTGCTAATTGTTAGCAGTGGCGTGATAACAGTGGCGCACCACTAGTGCGGCACTGATGGCAAAAATAGGTGCGCCACTGATTGCCTCTTTTCTAGTAGTGATCATGTCCACTTTGATATCAAAGATGGGCCGTTTCAACCATTCTTGTCTGATGGCATGAAGGCGCTCATAAGAAATCAGACCATTATCAATAATCAACCGCCCAGGAACAAAAGCAGCACTCTAATTTTTAGACACAACATATAGCAAGATTAGCTTCAACCGATTAGCTAGAACCTTGGATGCAATCTTGTAAAGCACATTACATAAGGTGATGGGACGGAAGTTTTTTGAGATGCTTTGGATTCATTACCTTTAGAATCATCACAATAACTGAATCACAAAAGCCATCTAGCAGAGAGCCCCAGTGTGGCACCCCCGGGATCAGGGTTAGACAAATACCAGATCTTCGACTGACATAAGCCTAACCTAGAGCTCGAGAGACTACAGTGAGAGAATCGGTAACACAACAGTGACTCTACGACTCAAAAAGTAATACAAGCTCATAAATGAGCGAAGAACCAAAGTATTACAAGCAGAGGTCACTGACCTGGCAAACATCAATCAACGGAAGCAAAGTTATGCTATTAGACATAGCAAGATAGCAAAAGGCCTAAGAGGCCAGGAGCATAACGGCGACGTCCCAGCCCATAGATTCCAGTGCTGCCACCTGGGAACCCCAAGCTACTCGTCGATGTCGACTAGAAACCACCATCTGCTGGAGCGACTTCTTCTGAAACAAAAGCATGCAAAGCTGAGTACAGGGACTCAGCAAGACTTAGTACAACCTTTTAGCAAAGCGGGTATGCGGGCTTTCTGTGGAGCTTCTTTTGCGTAAAGCCAGTTTTCCTTTGTAAGATAAGAAAGAAGAGAAGCTCGACTACTCAGAACCTTTAAAAGGGGATAAGAGAGCGACATCTCTATCTCTATTGATCATCATATTGTATCCACCAATCTTCATCATCTCGAACCACTATCCTCGGATCACCCCCTCAACACCCGGAGAAGGTGTCCGTAAACACACATTGGTTGCCAAGTTTTACGATTAGGTTCATGTTTTCTATGATCTCCACGTCCGTTCCCAAGTCGTCCGTAACCGTGGACACGGCTTTTCGAAAAGATTCATAACCCTGCAGGGGTGCACAACTTTACCCACACGCGCCAACCGACTCTTAGTGCCAACGTTTGAGCTCTCTTCCTTGGAAAGCCGGCGAGAGGGTGGTTGACCACGACCTTTACCTTGCTGTCGCCGAGACCATGAGTCACGCGCTAAGGATTGTTCCGCCGTAACGGGTCAAGTCCCGAAGTCGGTCCTTAACGATGTGAGCCGAGGTGGGTTTCCCCGAGGCCGCAACCCCCGGCCACCACGACCACGCTTACCCGCTCGTTATGTACCTTTAACCCCCAAGCAAAATGCAATGCATATGACCGAGGTAACGCGCAAACTATGTGACTCATGGAATCTACTAGGCAAGTTAGTGAGTCGAGAGGGTACCATAATAGGGCCTCGTGTGGTTGTACGCTCGGTCTTGGTTCAAGAGGCGAGAACTCGGTTCCTAGGGTCGGCAGAAACGAAACAACCCACCACATCCCAATGTGGCCTCTCGTCTGAGCCTTTAATCATGTTTATCATCATCATCTCTATACTTACCACGTCAACCTGTCATGCTAGATTCATTTCATTGTATGGCTCCAGTCCGAAGACCGGAGTAAAAAGCGTAACAAACTAAGCATGGCTAAGCATAAAGATATAAAGGCTCTAGCGATGCACACATGCCAAACCTAGTTATGCTAGGAGCGAGTGGATCAGGGATTTTGAGGCTACAAGGGTGGAACATGCAATAGATAGGATAACTCTACCTATCGATAAAAGACAGTTGAATCGTGTGCAATATGTAGGAACCAGAGTAAAAGCATTTCAAAATCATATATGAACCAGGCTAGGGCTTGCCTTGTCCCTGACAAACCAATATGGATCTTCGAGGATCCCATGCTTGACTTGTTCGCTGATGGATCATTATTGATCTGCGTCGTTGTTGATCTTCATCGTCTCGGGCACGTGCTCTATCGATCGCGAAGAAGCAAATACTATAAAGAGAGGAATAACAATCAACACATGGCATAATGCAATGCACATTCAAAGATGATGATATGTCAAATTAATGGAATTGAGTAAACCCTAGATGCATCATCAGATTAAAGGGGTTCCGGCATCGGACACCGCCATATGAGAGGGGTGTATTAGGGTTCTCTAATAAGGCTCCACATTTAATTGGTTCAAGCATGTATGAAACATGGATAAACAATTAGGAAATGTTTTTCTGATCATTTTGATATATAATTTTATATTTTTCTGATTTAAAATGAATTATTTATGAATTTCCCAAGTTTAATTCATTTTAAATCAATTTCAGAAAATTATATAAATAATAATAAAGTTGGACCCACATGTCATAATTTTATTATTTTCTAAACATTTCCTAAATTAATAAAATTCTGACCAGGGGACCCCACATGTCATATTATTTCTATTTAAAAAATACAGGAATAAATATACAGAAAATGGAAAAACTATTTATGGCGTCATGCTGACGTCATGCTGACGTCAGCATGGCCATGAGCTCACAATTGAGCTCGGCCGGGATTCAATCCGGCGATTGGGCGGGTTGCAGGGGCGCGCGCGAGGGGGAATCGGCGCGGCTCGACGTGCCGGACCATCTGGTGGCGGCGCCACCCCGAAAAGGTCGTCGGAGCGACGCCGGCGACAACGTGCGGCGGCGGCCGGGGCAGGTGCCTCACGGCGGCGGCGCTAGGGGGCGAGGGGGAGCGGGGCGAGGGCACAGGGAGAGAGAGGAGCTCACCACGAGCTCGATGGAGTGGTCGGCGACGCCGGGGAGGGCTCGCCGGCGGCGTATTTGAGCGGGGCGGGGCCGGCCGGAGGTGGGTTAGGTTAGGTGCCGGGGGCGTCGGAGGCCGTGGGGAAGGGGAGAAATGGCCTAGGGCTTCCGGGCGGCGGCGGCTGAGGTATTTGTAGGCCGCCGGGGCGGCGGCTCGAATCTTGGCGCGGCCGGAGCTCGCCGGTGCTGCCGGCGGCTGCTTCCGGAGCACGGAGGTAGGGGATGACTTGGCATTTTGCGGATAACCCCCTGGGGGTCGGGGTGGGCTGAGATGGGCTGCTGGTGGATTGGCCTGCTGGGCTGCGCAGGGGGAGGAGGGCAGAGAGGAGAGTTGGGCTGCGGCCCAACTAGGTGAGAGAGGTTCTCTTCTTTCTTTTTCTGAATTTTGTTTTCATTTTGTATTCAAATTCTTTTACATTTTGGAATTGATTTGAAACTTCAATTTTTCTAAAACTTTCAACATAACCTGGCTTGTCAAACATTTTACAAAGTGCCATGTATGTTGACTTTGGAAATTTTGAAATACTTTGAACATTTGAATGCAGAGAGAGGGAGATTCAAATTACCATTAGGGTTTTCAAAACATTTCCTTTTGTGCAATTTTCTTAGAAAATCATGATGTCGATGAAATGATGCACAATCAAAACCCTAAACTAGGTTTAGCAGAACAGGGGTGTTACAACTCTATCCCCCTTACAAGAATCTCGTCCCCGAGATTCCTAAGGTAGGAAAAGAGAAGGTAACCAGGACTACACCGATCTTCAACGAGTTTGTTGATACCACACCGATCTTCTTTGTTGAGGAAGTTGATCCATGACACCATGAATGAAGTTGACCCACAACACCATGAATGAAGTTTGATCCACTACACCATGAATGAAGCTGATCCACCACACCATGAATGAAGCGCTTCATTTTCTTCCCTTGAGGTTGTTGCTCCTGCACCTAAGGGAAAGAGGGAATAACTCTGGAACGATGGATCTTCACGAAGATCGAGTATCTCATGGTCAACTCATGGAAGGAGTGTTTAAGAACAACTCTTGAGCTAACAAACATGAAACACATCAAGGTAAAGGAGGAGACTGAAGAAGTTTCAAATTTGATAGGCAAATGCTCCATGCTTGACAAGATTACGAAGGGACAAGGTAGCGAGGAATTAAACTGCCTTCGATACCATGACGAGGCACTCTTAGAGAGGGTAACTCGTAGAAGCATCGAAGATTACCAACCAGAGCTATTTTGGATTTATGAATCATAGTCGCTCTTTTGGTATGGGTACATGAAACGATTGAAGTGTATTCAAAAGGCTGGGGACCATAGATGACTGACGAATTCACACAACGTGTGAATTGATTAGAATTTCAAGTACAACCCAAAGGAAGGGAAAGAGTACTGGCTAGGGAAGTGCCAAGGATCAACGGGAATTGAAATTTCTCCGAACGAAGTTGTTGTCACCGGAGAAATGATTTCGAGGGATTGACCGAGAGATATTTAGCAACTCTGCTTATAATGTTCTCCTTGATGTTATATACACCAATATTAGGCTATTGAATAGCCTTCAATAGGTCATCAAGCGGAGGTCAAGACTTCGGGATTTGAAAAGCATCATAAGGGCAACTCCTAGAATAAGTCACACAAGATCCTTATGGAGAGTGGTTATTCTTGATGAATCAAGAGATTGTGGCATTAGGCCTTCCGACTAATGTGTTAACCACGACATCAATCTTGTCGGATTTACAAAGAGACCTATGTCAAAATTCCTTGAGAAACACCAGCCATCATTGCCGCTTGAGATTCAGCTTAGGTTAGGTGTAAAGATATTTCAGACTTAGCATGTCCGAATGAAAATTTGCAACAGTTACCACCAAAGTAAAGTCGATAGATTCTCAAGATATGGACCACAAATGTCAAGCTCCAAAAGATTGAGCTAGATTGCATGATCCATATGGTTACGACTGCCAAAGGCAATTGCGTGCATATGAACTTGCAATGTAACACAAGTGAGTCCTTATGGGGACATCAAAGAAGATATTGAAGTTCTTAAGCTTCTTCTCTTTCTTGAACAAATCAGTCAGTGGCTTAGTGTGCATAGATGAGTGTTTCAAGGAATGGAGGTAACAACCTTCCATCTCAAGAATACTTCGCACATGCCTGACCGACTTACGATGATTCCCGAGAAAAACAAAGGGAACTCTACTCGAATCCACGGCGACATCTTTCAACAGGTGCACGTGAACCAGAGAAGGTCACTTCCAACATCCAGAACACATACTTCATGATAACACAAAGATGGTTCTCAAAACTTTCCAATACTAGTGTCAAACGTCCAATATGAATCTTTTAAAATTGAAGGAAATAAGAATGTCATCGATGGGCTCAACAACAAACTTATCAAGATACTCCAATGAGGAACTCATATTTTGCATGAACGAGGCGAAGTATTGGTCAGACCAAAGGACATGAAGGTATACTCAGACGAGACACCATGAGTATAAACATCATCAAGATAGTCCTTGGAACTGAGTTTGATTTGACGATAGCCCAGGCTGAAATCAAATATGGGGAAGATAGCATATCCGCAAAGGAGATACTTTCTGACTTCAACACAAACAACACTAGACATCCCTTTATGAAGGAACAAAGTTGGATATAGCTCTTGTCTTTCAACTCTCCAAGTTGTTGTTTAAACTAACCAACTAGTCCAGGGTTATCCAGTACGGTTTCTTGGAGAATGAGTGATTCAGAGAACCAGCTTACTCATGAACTCGACAACACGGTCATGTAACAACATGGCGATACTTCTAGAAGACAACTAGAATATCACGAACCACCGGTATATCACTGAATTCAAGAGGGGAACTTGCTTTACAAAGCAAACGATGTGGTCTTGAGAGCTTTGGCATAACCTAACTCTTTGACCAAAGATGTGCGCCTGAACGAATGGACTTGGCAACACAATCAAACTTCGCTTAGTAATTAGGGAACCAATCATGCTAAGAATGACACAAACGTCCTTGGATTTCAAAGCAATAAGAATTGCTAAGAATCTTAGATAGCCACATCATTACGCAAACCCCAACATTCCCAAGCACGTACAGCTCAGAGGAAGGGTGAGTAAAGACGTGCAAGAGAATCACTTCATCAATAAGGTCATGATACAACACGATCTCATGATATAGAAGAGGGTGATACTCTAAGGTAGAACAGAACAGAAGCTAACGATGCCTCTTAATCTGCGGATTACAATACTTTGACCAAGTCTTAGAAATGGACGAGGTACTGGAGTTTGTTTCTCCTGACATACCGAAGTGGAATGTCCTGACGAACCACAAGAGTAACATGCACTGGAGACAACAATGCACATTTACCACTTGGCTGCTAACTAGCAGACAAAGGTCGGAAAGCAACTAAAGAAGAACACGATCAGGATCAGAATTCCTGAGAGGTAGATGCACAAGTTAACCCTCTTGGGAAACTCATGCTGAAAAGGGAGGTGTGGCAGAGTCACGGACATAGATGTGAGACTCACAAAGAGCACTCGTGTCGTGATCCATTTGGTTCAATGAAAGAACCTCTGCGATAGCTATTGGAAGGAAAAGATCTTTATTGCCGCAATTCAACACGACAATAACCACAAGCTTGAAGGGTAGCTTGATTTTTAATTTAGCCATCCCGATGTAATGTTTGAACATTAACATCAATGTTCAATGGCATGGATCTTGGGTTAAAGGCCAGCTTCATGTACTAAGATTCGTTTACTAGAATCCAACACAATCGGGGACCTTCGGTTCAAATCCAAGGGTTAAAACCCGAGAAAGGAGTAACCACTAAATGAGTGACACGGAGGACACTGCTGAGGTAGTGATCATTGTGTAGCTTCTAGAAGCGATGCAACACTTCCGAAGTACCCATGAAAATAAAAAGGAGGCATACAAGGTGAAAGGAAACCTCGAAGCCTAGAACAGAAGGATGTGGGACCCACAAAATGGAGAGATCGTGATGGAAATAAATCTCTCTATTAGAACAAAACAAGGAGGATGCATAGAACACACACGACTCTAGAGAACCCTGCACTAGGTCAACTGGTTTACAAACGACATGCCCTTGAGGCACCTAAGTTTGAAATACTAGAAGAGATAGAAAAACTTTCAAATCAACACAAGGTAAGGCACCTTAGAATTAGAGCGATACCAGATAAGGAGTAAAAAGAATCCTAATCAGATTTTCGCAAATACTTTTAGCTCTCAAATAGTTTTCACAAACACTAGACTCAACATCGACCAGTAGAAAGGGTTTTCCTACAGGCAGTCCCTGCTCCGATACCAAAACCTGTGGCACCCCGGGATCGGGGTTAGACAAATACCAGATCTTCGATCGACATAAGCCTAACCTAGAGCTCGAGAGACTACGAGTGAGAGAATCGGTAACACAACGGTGACTCTACGACTCAAAAAGTAATACAAGCTCATAAATGAGCGAAGAACCAAAGTATTACAAGCGAGAGGTCACCGACCCGGCATACATCAATCAACGGAAGCAAAGTTATGCTATTAGACATAGCAAGATAGCAAAAGGCCTAAGAGGCCGGGAGCATAACGGCGACGTCCCGACCCATAGATTCCGGGCTGCCACACGGGAACCCCAAGCTACTCGTCGATGTCGACTAGAAACCACCATCTGTTGGAGCGACTTCTTCCGAAACAAAAGCATGCAAAGCTGAGTACGGGGACTCAGCAAGACTTAGTACAACCTTTTAGCAAAGCGGGTATGCGGGCTTTACGTAGAGCTTCTTTTGCGTAAAGCCAGTTTTCCTTTGTAAGATAAGAAAGAAGAGAAGCTCGACTACTCAGAACCTTTAAAAGGGGATAAGAGAGCGACATCTCTATCTCTATTGATCATCATATTGTATCCACCAATCTTCATCATCTCGAACCACTATCCTCGGATCACCCCCTCAACACCCGGAGAAGGTGTCCGTAAGCACACATTGGTTGCCAAGTTTTACGATTAGGTTCATGTTCTCTATGATCTCCACGTCCGTTCCCAAGTCGTCCGTAACCGTGGACACGGCTTTTCGAAAAGATTCATAACCCTGCAGGGGTGCACAACTTTACCCACACGCGCCAACCGACTCTTAGTGCCAACGTTTGAGCTCTCTTCCTTGGAAAGCCGGCAGAGGGTGGTTGACCACGACCTTTACCTTGCTTGTCGCCGAGACCATGAGTCACGCGCTAAGGATTGTTCCGCCGTAACGGGTCAAGTCCCGAAGTCGGTCCTTAACGATGTGTAGCCGAGGTGGGTTTCCCCGGAGGCCGCAACCCCCAGCCACCACGACCACGCTTACCTGCTCGTTATGTACCTTTAACCCCCAAGCAAAATGCAATGCATATGACCAGGTAACGCGCAAACTATGTGACTCATGGAATCTACTAGGCAAGTTAGTGAGTCGAGAGGGTACCATAATAGGGCCTCGTGTGGTTGTACGCTCGGTCTTGGTTCAAGAGGCGAGAACTCGGTTCCTAGGGTCGGCGAAACGAAACAACCCACCACATCCCAATGTGGCCTCTCGTCCGAGCCTTTAATCATGTTTATCATCATCATCTCTATACTTACCACGTCAACCTGTCATGCTAGTTCATTTCATTGTATGGCTCCAGTCCGAAGACCGGAGTAGTAGCGTAACAAACTAAGCATGGCTAAGCATAAAGATATAAAGGCTCTAGCGACGCACACATGCCAAACCTAGTTATGCTAGGAGCAGTGGATCAGGTATTTGAGGCTACAAGGGTGGAACATGCAATAGATAGGATAACTCTACCTATCGATAAAAGACGGTTGAATCGTGTGCAATATGTAGGAACCAGAGTAAAAGCATTTGTAAAATCTTGTATGAACCGAGGCTAGGGCTTGCCTTGTCCCCGACAAACCAATATGGATCTTCGAGGATCCCATGCTTGACTTGTTCGCCGATGGATCATTATTGATGCAGCGTCGTTGTTGATCTTCATCGTCTCGGGCACGTGCTCTATCGATCGCGAAGAAGCAAATACTATAAAGAGAGGAATAACAATCAACACATGGCATAATGCAATGCACATTCAAAGATGATGATATGTCAAATTAATGGAATTGAGTAAACCCTAGATGCATCATCAGATTAAAGGGGTTCCGGCATCGGACACCGCCATATGAGAGGGGTGTATTAGGGTTCTCTAATAAGGCTCCACATTTAATTGGTTCAAGCATGTATGAAACATGGATAAACAATTAGGAAATGTTTTTCTGATCATTTTGATATATAATTTTATATTTTTCTGATTTAAAATGAATTATTTATGAATTTCCCAAGTTTAATTCATTTTAAATCAATTTCAGAAAATTATATAAATAATAATAAAGTTGGACCCACATGTCATAATTTTATTCTTTTCTAAACATTTCTTAAATTATTAAAATTCTGACCAGGGGACCCCACATGTCATATTATTTCTATTTAAAAAATACAGGAATAAATATACAGAAAATGGAAAAACTATTTATGGCGTCATGCTGACGTCATGCTGACGTCAGCATGGCCATGAGCTCACAATTGAGCTCGGCCGGGATTCAATCCGGCGATTGGGCGGGTTGCAGGGGCGCGCGCGAGGGGAATCGGCGCGGCTCGACGTGTCGGACCATCTGGTGGCGTCGCCACCCCGAAAAGGTCGCCGGAGCGACGCCGGCGACAACGTGCGGCGGCGGCCGGGGCGAGTGCCTCGCGCGCGGCGGCGCTAGAGGGCGACGGGGAGCGAGGCGAGGGCACGGGAGAGAGAGGAGCTCACCACGAGCTCGATGGAGTGGTCGGCGACGCCGGGGAGGGCTCGCCGGCGGCGTATTTGAGCGGGGCGGGCCGGCCGGAGGTGGGTTAGGTTAGGTTCCTGGGGGCGTCGGAGACCGTGGGGAAGGGGAGAAGTGGCCTAGGGCTTCCGGGCGGCGGCGACGGAGGTATTTGTAGGCCGCCGGGGGCGGCGGCTCGAATCTTGACGCGCGGCACGAGCTCGGCCGGTGCTGCCGCCGAGCTGCTTCTGGAACGCGGTAGGGGATGACTTGGCATTTTGCGGATAACCCCACAGGGGTCGGGGTGGGCTGAGATGGGGCTGCGGTGGATTGGCCTCTTGGGCTGCGCAGAGGGAGGAGGGCAGAGAGGAGAGTTGGGCTGCGGCCCAACTAGGTGAGAGAGGTTCTCTTCTTTCTTTTTTTTCAAAATTCTGTTTTCTATTTTGTTTCCAAATTCTTTTGCATTTTGGAACTGATTTGAAACTTCAAATTTTCTAAAAGAGGGAGATTTGCATACCATTAGGGTTTTCCAAATTATTTCTTTTGTGCAATTTTCTTAGAAAATCATGATGCTGATGAAATGATGCACAATCAAAACCCTAAACTAGGTTTAGCAGAACAGGGGTGTTACACCCAGTGTAAAAAACATCGGATAGCCTAACATACTTCTGCCTGTAGAAATTCCCAATGGGTCTGGTTGAACAGTAAGGGAAAAGCATCAGGCCCAGGAGCCTTCGTCGGTCGCATCTGGAAGAGGGATGCTTTAATCTCTTCATTAGTATACTCCTTGGTCAATTCTGCATTCATCTCATCTGACACTTTTTCGGGTATTGAATCAAGGACATGATCAATAGATAAGGTAGGTTATGACGAGAAAAGTGCTCCATTTTTTTTGGAGCATACCTTTTATTTCATATCGATCTTCACAGCGAGACCCATCATCACGTCGATCTCAATAAGTTAATCTTGTTTGCTCGTTTGCATGTGGTAGCTTTCGCATGGAAGAAGGCGGTGTTTCGCGCACCCTCACGTAACCAATCCACCCGATAATAGACGTTGGCGAGCTGTAACACATAGATCCTTCTCGAGCTTGCGTATTTCCGGCTGATCCAACTCAATAGCGGTCAATCGGTCATACTCCTTCCGGTCTCTTTTAATGGACTAGGATTTAGTACAACTCAATAGCGGTCAATTAAAAAAGACCGGAGGGAGTACGTATTTGTTTCAAGTGTGACATTCTAGCTTCCGGATCTTGTTTCAGACCAATTCACGGCTCCAGGCCTTCAAGGAGCCGGCCACACGTTGGAGAGTGGACCAGGTCGAGTGCAACAAGTGTGTACCGCATGCACTCTTAGCCCAAACTTTCTCAAAAACCTCTTTGATAATCCGGGGCCCTCAACAAAGCAGCTTCAAAGCGAAACGTGGCCTGGACTGGAGCCTTATCCCTGCACGTCACTCAGCTTTGAGAGGCTAATTAAGATAGCCACGTGATCAGACGTTGTAGTAACAAGATTTTCCACAGAACAATCATCGTAAAGGGTCGAGTAATCTCAATCAGCTACAGCTCGGTGAGGCGGCCGGTCAGCTTCGGCGTGCAGACTTGCTCACCCTTTGACTCCGTCCAACCGTGGTGCGCCCATGCTTGCGGAGCTTCTGTTTCCTCGGCGGTGCGTGCACCCAGAGGGTTGCAGTCCAAGGTGACCCGTGTGGAATTCCGAGTCCATTCTTTAACCCCGCGTGCAAGCACTACATAAAGGGCACACCGCATCTGCCTTGGCCACAATTCTACACGGAGCGACAGAAGCAAACACTGAAAGGGAGAGCGCGCAGCAGCTTGGAAGCGACGAAAGGAGCAGACAAAGTCTAGTCTAGCACAGTACGTAGCACTAGCAGAGATCGGAGTAGCTAGCTACGTAAGGAGCCATGTCGCCCGTGCACGTCCCGGAGCTCAGCAACAGCGGGTCCCTGACCCTGGACCCGGTGCACCGGACGCTCAGCCGCCTCGCCCTCGCGTCGTCGGCGGCGGCCATGACGCCCAGGTCCCCGCCGCCGTCCTACGGGAGCATCGTCACCGTGCTCAGCATCGACGGCGGCGGCGTCCGCGGCATCATCCCCGGTACCATCCTCGCCTTTCTCGAAGAGAAGCTCCAGGTGAGGGAGAACACTAGTTTACTTCAGTTCCCCTGCTCTTGCATGCCTCTATGGTACTGCATGGCGCAACAGCTCTAATGGATGCTTATTAACTTGTTTGGGGCGGCGCGCGTGCGTGTCTTCAGGAGCTCGATGGGCCCGACGCGAGGCTCGCAGACTACTTCGACGTGATCGCCGGGACGAGCACCGGAGGGCTCGTCACCGCCATGCTCACTGCGCCTAACGCCCAGGGCCGCCCGCTCTTCGCCGCCAAGGACATCAACAGCTTCTACCTGGAGCACTGCCCAAAGATCTTCCCTGCCGTCAGCGGCGGGCCTCTCGGCTTGCTCAGGAGCATCAGGGGGCCCAAGTACGACGGCCAGTACCTCCACTCCGTCGTCAGAAAGCTGCTCGGCGACACGCGGGTAGACCAGGCTCTGCAGAACATCGTAATCCCCACCTTCGACATCAAGCTGCTCCAGCCCACCATCTTCTCCAGATACGACGTGCGTACATACATAAATCATCCTGCTCGTAGATCGATTACCTGATACTTTCATGTCGATCGACCAAACCGTGCTTACATTTCACATGATTGTATAAACAGGCCATGAACGACGTCTCCAAGAACGCTCTCCTGGCCGACGTCTGTATCAGCACGTCCGCAGCGCCTACTTACCTCCCCGGCCACCACTTCGAGACCAAGGACAAGGATGGCAAGCCCCGGGCCTTCAACCTTATCGACGGAGGCGTCGCCGCAAACAACCCGGTCAGTCGTCAGTAATTATATAGTTTTCAGTCTCTGTCCCATTATTAGCAGAACTAGCACAGTGGCCCTGGCAAATGCGAGGGTATCATCGTTATCGCCCTGAATATTTTTTTAAATAAATTTACACTTCTTACTTCATTCAAGTATACATGACACTTTATAGACATACATACATTCTCGAAGTTATAATTTAGATACTTATTTAATATGAATATGTTGCTAAATGGTTGAGTATTTTGAAAAACCGTAATAAAATTATTATGAAAAATGGGTCCTAGTAATCTGTTACACTTATATTGTTAAAGTAGAATATGCTGATTCCAGGAATTTTAGAGTGTCTCTTCTAATTTACGATTGATTTTATATGTTTTATTTTACCCTAAGCCCACTCTTAAATCTATAAGCCTACATTTGTGCACAAATATATTTGTTGTGTCAAGTGACAGTACTACGTGCTTGGGCGATAAAGTCGTCACCACGATCATATTTTTTCTAGCTTATCATCAACACACATAGACACAATATTCATAAATCTCCCCTTTTAAATAAGTGTCTTGGATTTGTGTAAATTCACATGTATCTAATACCTCCGTCTCAGTTTAACAGGCGCGCACGTAGGTCGACGAAATATAAATTATATATGTACAAAATCTATACCATTAGATTTGTATTTAAAAAAGGTTGCGAATGATATAACTTTTTGACATATATTTCATATGTTATTGACCAAAATAATGATCAGAGCAATTTTTTGGAGTACGTGCACGCTTGTTAAACCGAGACGGACGAAGTACACACTAAAACGCTTCTAGATTCTCTTGGAACTATAAAAATCTGAATCATCTAATTCGTGGGGAGTAATGTATGTACCATCGATTTGCTCTCAACGATGACTAAGGATATTTTTTAAACCACCCGTTGTTGACCTACTTGGATGAATATATTCCCGATGCTAATAAACCTTCAAACAAAAATTGATTATCTCGATCTTATAATACTCCTTGGTTCCTAGCACTCTCATTGCACGGAAAGATTACCGACTCGCTAGAAAGAAAGAAATCATACGTGTGGAAAAGCAACATCATTATTCATTTGTTACCTATGTGCGGGAACAATGCAGCATGCATGGCTTCTGTTTTCTCCTTAACAATGCAGCATGCATGGCTTCTGTTTTCTCCTTTTTTGGTACCGGCGTGCATGGCTTGTTGTATAGATCCTGGTTGTGCATGCCTTGAGTATTGATCTCAGCTGTTCATTGGCCGAACCCCTGACATCCTGATATTTTTTTACTTAACTGAAGTGTCTTGCATGTAGGACTCCATGTACGGGTCAATTGATCTGCTTTTCACATTTATCGTAACACATTTGGACTCTGCCCGATCGATCGTCGCAACAGTTGTAAATATACAGAGACTGTTCCAAATCTACCGTTGGCATGACAAGTTATCTAATAAAACAGACTTACGTTGCATTACGTGATTATATGCCTTAAATTGTAACCGCAAAATTTTGATCTAACTGTCTAAATAATTTTGACTTGATCGAGACAGAGTAGTAAACATCTACCGGTGAATACTCAGATCCAGACAATGTGATTTACCTAGTAAAGTACAATACAATTTCTCGCGAACTGATTATACCCGATAAAACGTATAGCTAGAATTAACTTGCACATATTTGATTTGATTTTTTATTTTTTAAATAAATGTATAGATGTGGTCTTTAGCTTGGCACATGCACGTGCATGGAGTTATGTGGAATTTAAATTTTCAGAAAAAATATAGTATCATATATGCTACACAGTCTGTAGGTTTGCTCTTTGATTTGCCTTTTACACTCAACGGTGGGCGTGAAGGCCAAGTCAATTTGGCATTTAGGGCTGCAGCTAGTTTAGTTGGATCGGTGTTTGAGCCAAACAAAAAAGGATTGATATTTTTTTTAAAAAAATCAGCTTTGTGTTTGTTTTTCACGTCTTATCTGTACGACAATTCCTTTCAATATTTGGTATGTATCTCCACCATAAAACGTGTCAGATCTTGATTAGGATGTTACGTATTAATTATTCTCGTATTAAATCCTAACCACATAATTTAAATCTAACTATCGAAATAATTGAGATGATGTGGATTAACCTCGTGTCTCTATTTCTAACATATGTATTTTGCTTTTAGTATATAATAGATATGATGCACCACTTTGCTTTTTAGTGATGCCAATGGATATTCTCTGTTTGACTCACATGTTGTCATGGATACTGCAGACGATGCTAGCGATGACGCACGTAAGCAAGCAGATCCTACTGGGCAACCAGGACTTCTTCCCCATCAAGCCGGCTGACTACGGCAAATTCATGGTGCTCTCGCTCGGCACCGGCTCCGCCAAGGTGGAGGAGAAGTACGACGCAGCCGCGTGCGGCAAGTGGGGTATCCTTGGCTGGCTCTACAACGGCGGTGCCTCGCCGCTCATTGACAGCTTCAGTCAGGCCAGCGCCGACCTGGTCGACATCGAGGCGTCCGTGCTCTTCCAGGCGCTGCGCTGCGAGAAGCGGTACCTCCGCATCCAGGACGACGAGCTCAAGGGCGACACCTCCTCCGTCGATGTGTCAACGCCTGAGAACCTAAACAAGCTCGTCGGCGTCGGCAAGGCGCTGCTCAAGAGGAGCGTGTGCAGGGTGGACGTCGAGACCGGCAAGAGCGTGCCTGACAAGAACAGAGGCACCAATGAGGAGGAACTCGCCCATTTCGCTCTCATGCTGTCACAGGAGCGGAAAGCTAGGTTCCAGAAGAAAGGCGTAAGCGTCACACACTAAATTAACATGCATGGGATCTGCCCCGTCAAATAGTCAACTGTCTGTAGTAGTATCTGCAAGCCCCCAAACAAGCTTGTAGTAGTATGATTACATTAATCCGGATGTAATGTTTAAATACCCGTGCGCGTCTTCTAATTATTTGTTTACCGCATTCTGAAGTTGGTGATGAAAAATGCGTTTCTTGACCTGCAGGAGGGAACTTGGCAAGTCTTTTTCTTTGTGCTGGTCTTTGTCGGACAAATGTATGCCATAGGACATGATCCATCTCCTTGCAATTTTTTGTACAATAAAATGACACCAACTTATCCGATATGTTGTAAGGATACTTGTGCAAAATAAGTTCTTGATTATCTTGAGAAATATTTAAATAAAAACGTAACTGACCATGCCTAAAGTAAGGTCCATAATGTGGCCCAAAAGAGACAAACAAAACATAATTTATGTTCTACAACATATTGTTTATTTACTTGACATAAATTAGCCCAGCAGCTCCTCACAGGAAGTAGCTTGCTTGAAGTTGAACCATTAACTCATTGAGCACATTTGTCCTAAAAATATCAAAAAAAAAAAAAACTGACAAGTAATTGGTGTAGTGACAACTTTTAGTTGAGGCAAGAGACATTTCGTTCTATGACACTTTGTATCTGATAGGTACATAGCTAAGTTTGATTTAACATTTTCAAGTACACGAGTCTTTGCACAACATTGTGTCATACCAGTAAATGGAGAACGAAATTCCCATCACTCACTACTAAATATAAAAATATCTTACTTGAGGTACTGGAGAGCCATGTTCTTCATCAAAGTTGCATGCCAAAGAACCAGACTTCTCATGCCTGCCAAGTTTACCACCATGATTTCTATCTACCTCCTCAAATGTATTAATATCTCAATATGGGATGAATCAACATTGGAAGTGAAATAATCACACCAATACATTTATTATTTGAATATCGATTTGTGCCTATAATTCAGAAGTTAATCTCATATTTTCGTTCTAATTATCCAAATGTATTATTAATCGATTTTTGGAAATGCAAAATTGTGTAAAACATGTATCTTGAATAATTAGATGCAATACACTCAGAAATCCTTTAACTCCGCCAATTAGATAAAAAGAAATGAGAAGAATGGAATTGGTCCTCACCTTGGTAAATGGAGCAACACGATGAATGAGATCCATCCACCCCTCCCGCTCTACACTCATTCACCCACAGCCGATGCGTCGTAACACCTGCATTGTACAAAAAAGAAATTAAATAGAGCTAGAGATAAAACAGTAGATATCAAAGAACAGATGAAAATAAGTATAGGGGAGAGTCGCAGTGGTTCAGCAACCGTAGGCCATCGAACTCAGACCTTCTGTAGGTAATGGCCGGCTCGCACAGCTTCAGGCCATCGCATGCCCTTGGCTGCCACTGCCTACGCTAGTGGAGAGACAAGTATATCTGATATAGTAAAATGCACAAGCACAAGCTAAATGAGAGAAGAAGAAAAAGGTTTAGTAACAATCATAAATCCTTTAACTCCGCCAATTAGACGATGTAAGAAGCAGCAATTCAGATATATATGGTCAGACCACAAATTTCTTGAACTTTAAACTTGAAAGGGACGAATTCCATGGATTCTGCAGGTGGCTGGGCATGCCGCCTTCGAATCTCCGTAGTCGTGGACACGGCAAGCCCCTAGCTCATCCAAGGCTCCAACATCGCTTCTGCCTGACTTGTACTCCGCTGGTACCAATCTCCTACGCTGGGCATGCCGCCTTCGGCGCTCCATGGTCGTGGGCATGGCAAGCCCCTGGCTCATCCAAGGCTCCAACGTCGCTTCTTCCCTACTCGTACTCCGCTGGTACCAGTCTCCTACGCTGACACAAGGAGGCTTGGGTGGGGATGGAGGTCTCAGCGGTGTTTGTGGCGTCTGTCGCGTGTGACACATAGCACGATGAAGAACCACTTCCAACCATGCAGAACTCTATCACGTGGCTAAGCATGCCGCGTGCACACAACGCCCCAGAGGCCCAAACACGCAGGTCAGAGTCCAACTTGTCGCTGCCGTCGGCGAGGATGGCGATGCACTACACATGAGGGGGTGGCCGGCACTGTTGTATGTGAGATGGGATCGATCGAACGGCGGCGGCGCGTGGTAGAACCCTAGCGAGCGAAGAAGAGCAAGGAGGGAGGACGCCGGTGTCCCATGGAGATGGGTAGCACGGGGTGAGATTTACACATTAATTATGCATCAAATCCACAATACTATTCTATTTCGCGTGGTGGCTTTTAAATTGCAGCGTTTTGCTTTACCGTGATTTTAGCAATCCTTTAAATTACCGTTATGGCCACAATATACTTCCTTAACACGCGATTGATTTCCAAATCGTCGCACACTTTTAAATGGGACGGACGCACATGGAATGTTTGATGTTAAAGTGGCACCATCCCAAACTACAATATATAATAGTAAAGATAGATAGATATGTACACCAAAGAGATAGCATCCTCGTAATACTATAGTTTTTTTTCGCGAAACACAGCACAATCAAAGACGCTCACACATATGCGCACACACTCACTCTTAAGAACGCACGGATGCACATCCTACCCCCAATGAGGACCTTCGAGAGACTACGTCGAAGATCTAATCCGACGGGTCTTGAGATTGACGAAGTCACCACAGACACCTCGCTATCGATGAGAACATTGTTGGAATTCTCCACGGATCAATCACATGAAACTAGATAAACACACGCGAAGAAAAAACATCGCCAAGGATGCGTGTTGCACCCTCTGAACTTTTCTTTTCTCAACTCGCGGTACAACTATACTCACGAGGTAGCCTTGTGCTTATATACACGCACGAAGGACTTAACTAGGAAACCAAACCGACTCGATCTCATGTCGAGACCTACTCGTATTAGTACTTACTACTAGTCCTAATCAAACTCACCTAGCAGCAAACCTATTACAACTAGGACACGTGAAACCTAGCCCAAACTACCAAGTTGTGAAACACCCACACAACTAGTTAGCTATGGACCGACACTAATACTCACAAATCTATTACTAGGAAAGATTATTGCTAATAATCTCTCCCTAATCTAAACTTTTGGTCTTCCATGCTCCTCCAATCTGGACTTGTTGCACATCTGCATTTTCTCTAGGTCTCGCTCCACGACAAGTTTAATTGGCTCTCCCCAATTTTAACCTTGGTGAATTTACGAACCAATTCAAACATGATCCAGACTACCTAGCCACGCTAGCAATCGTGGAACACACCGTCCACCCTAGCGCAATACATGCTGACTACCTCGTGGACTACACCATCCACTCCAGCCTCATATAGAGACAGATCCTCACTAAAGAGACTCCCCTTCACTGGTTTACCACCCTCCTTCACACTTGACATTGATCCTCTCGTCGAGACACGTAGCTGACTTAGTTGAGGCACGCTGATGGCTACCTGCTATCCTTTTGTTGCGTCTTCACCGATGGTGATATCCCTCACCGCACAGTCCCTCAACCTCCATATGCATCAACTGCAATGGATCCTCACAGAGACAAGCACTTGAACACAACGACGACTCACAGACTCGACGACGACCGCACTTGTAGACGTGCACACACTTGACTCTTTGACTCATCCAACACTTTCGAAGACGACCTTGATGAAACTCCCAGACGACGATCTTAACGAGACTCCCGGTACCGCACCTCGGCACCACCTCTCCCATCAAAGATCATCCACCACCACCACCTTGCCGACGACAACACCTTGCCGTCCCTTCCTTGTCGCTTCGCTGAGCGACGATCGCCCGACCCGAGGCGCTAGTAGGGTTGCCTCCCCCGGGGCAAACTTGGCTTCAAATCTTCGACCTTGCTTTGATACCAATTGTTGGAATTCACCCACGGATCAATCACATGAAACTAGATGAACACAGGCGAAGACAAAATTTATCGCCAAGATGCCTGTCGCACGTTCTGAACTTTTCTTTATTTTCTTTTCTCAACTCTCGGTACAACTATACTCACGTAGCCTTGTGCTTATGTACACGCACGAAGGACTTAACTAGGAAACCAAATCGACTCGATCTCACGTCGAGACCTACTAATATTATACTACTACTAGTCCTAAACAAACTTACCTAGCAGCAAATCTATTAGAACTAGGACATGTGAAACTTGGCCCAAACTACCAAGTTGTGAAACACCCGCACAACTAGCTAGCTATGGACCGACACTAATACTCACAAGTCTAATACTAGGAAAGATTATTGCTAACAAACGTCGCCTCCCATTAAAGAATATAGTCGATAAGTAATTACAATTTGTTTACTACTTCTTCAATTAATCAGAGCGCGCGACTACAAATCCCTCAATTACTGATAGTGATATGTTTTGGTGCTTGCACGTACTTGCAATAGAAAACCCGACACTGTGTAGATGCCATCGTATGTAGTATCCTCTAGATAGTGCTTGCAGAAATATTTAGATCTAACGATTGATGCACGCCACTAGAGGATTGTCCAAGGAGCAATTGATGCACGCCACTAGAGGGTTGTCCGATCCTTGAATTTTAGAACGAGAAGGTCAACCCTACGCGTTAGAAAGTCAGAATGCAGTTGAGTACCTGACTGTCAATGTACCTTGCAGGTTATCCGAACAGTGTGTAGCAGAGAATATCAAAAGGAAAAAAGACCAATATTTCTACCCTTAAACATATCCAAATAGTGCAAGTCGCCAGAGACGGTGGCGCTGCCCTCTCGCTACAGGCCGGGAAGCGCGGATCATGCTAGCGGACATCAAGGACAGATAGTGGTGATAACTCGATCACGTGTCAAAGATAGGAGGACGCGGAGAACGCCAAGGCCTCCAGACTGGTTTCGAACTTGCCCAACCACTGATGATAACAGATCGAGCCTAAGAGATTCCAGAGCTCCACGATGTCGTCTCCAAGAAGATTTTAACGCAGCCTACCACCATCGTTGAGACCGAAACGTTTGACATGATAGTCGCTACCACTAGTAAAAAACATGGCTTTCGTCCAAAGCTCTCGGAAGTTTTAGTCCCTGTTTAAAAACGAACTGGGACTAATAGGGGGCATTGGTCTTGGTTTGACCGGCGCGGGGCGACGCCACCCTCTAGTTCCGGTTCGTTTGCATTTGGTTCCGGTTCAAACGGTTCCGGTTTTTCATACAAAGCAGGAATAAAGGTCTTGCAGCAGGCCACGCCACGGCCCGTTCATCTTTAGTTCCGGTTTGCCTTACCAACCGGGACTAAAGGCCCATCTCTCTCTCTCTATATATATATATACCTTGCCCTGTCCAAGTGTGAGTCGCATTTAGTTTTTTCCACTTCTTAGCACCAGAGAGGTGTATGTTGCTTTGCTCTCTTTTCTTCTGCACACAAGAGGTGCTCGATGAAATGCCTAAAAGCTTTTGTCACTCGAGTTCACACAAAAAATCCACACTTGAATGATGTATTCATGCAGATTTGAGTGAATAACATAAAACCATGAAACTCTGCCGCGACAGAGAAACGCTGCGTCAACCTAAACCTCTGCCGCGGCAGAGAAACGATCATTTTCTCTGTCGCGGCAGAGACCCTTTAATCCCGGTTCGTATGACAAACCGGGATTAAAGGTCCTCCACCACGAGCCCCCTGACCGCACCACGTGGAGGACCCTTTAGTTCCGATTTATATTTGATCCAGGACTAAAGGTGGAGGCCTTTAGTCCCGATTGTGCAGTCCCGGATGCACAACCGGGACTAAAACCCCAAATGAACCAAGACTAAATCCTTGTTTTCCACTAGTGTACGCCTATAAAAAAGACCACCGGCCACCAGACTGGAAGTCGTACGTACGTTCCACCCTCATGCTCTTGCCTTTGGATTGAAGACCGGATCGTGGATGGCCTCACCACCGACATACGGGACACATAGTTCCACCTCATATTCTAGATGGGGATGTGGCCAGGCATGACATATGGGCCTAATCCATAGCGCCCCTCCGTGAGATCGGCAAATAAGTTACGGTGGTAGGAGGATGGCTTCCAAGAACCTAGGCTCGTGTTGAGGGCCACTCCCACTGATAATGATCGAGCCCATAGAGAGATGGAGGAGGGGAGGGTGGAAGGAGAGAACAAAACAAAGAAAAAGGAGAAAAAAATATTCTTGGCCCATTTAGAAGCAGGACTTTAGGTGTAAAGAAAAGTACACATATCATACAGTTAGGACGTCTAACTTAGTACTTAGCATGCTTACGAGTTATGAAATTTAAAAGCTCAAAATCTAGGGCGCCTGGTAGAGCAGATGAACTATTTGTGAGGGCACTAATTTCTTGGAAACAAACTAAAGAAGCAAATATGAACATAATTAATCAATTACATACGGCCATTTCTAGCAAGCGTGCCTGTACACAAATCGGCTCTCGCGCGCAACATCCCATGACGATGTCCCGAGTTTTTGCCGCAACCCAAAGGCGCCTTAAGCTAATGGCCCGCGCCTGGGCTAGGCCCGGCGTCCTTGATCCCGCTGAGCAGGGAGACGTCGAACATTAACCTGCGCTCGATCGCCCTCGCCATCGTCTGGATAACATCTCCCGCCGGCGACTCCACCGCCGCGCGAGCAGGGCCATCTTCCTCCGGCATAGCGAGCGGTCTGGCGCCACTCACAGCTGCCGCGGTGGCAAGAACCAGGCACGCCACCATGAGAAGAGCAGCTGCCGCCGGCAGTCGCGGCCTGAGCTCGCCAGCCATTATTCTGATCGGAAAGCAGGTAAAGAACAATATAAGCGAACTGCAGCTGCACCACGTTTGCAACTTTGTAGTGTTGGTGTGTGAGTAGTATGTATTTTGGTACATAGTTTTCAGTGGAGTTATGGGGTTTATATACAGGGAATCAGGGATCGATATGGCGATCAAGGGTACTGTACTGGCCTACTGGGCGAGCTCTTGCCTTTGACCGTTGGAATGGTCGCCGGAGCCCTGGAAAGTCAGCAGCAGCAGCCGACTCGTACGAGGCGGAAGCGTCGTGGAAGCGACACCTGCACCGGCCGGCCAGACACGCAGCCAGGTTCCAGGGGTACGAGGATCTACGTCGCCACGAGGTTGGAATTCTGGCGTGGAAGTTACAACCGCGAGAATTTCTTGCGCATGGGAAGTGGGACTTTGCAATGCGCGCGTCTGAAAAATGGCAACAATGGGGAATTTGCACGTGTGGGTTTGGGTGGGATTGATGAAGATAGTACGTACGTACATACTTCTGCAGGTGCCGAAAGTGACCAAGAATTCATGGCAAGTCAGCGGCAAGATCGATGGGAATCCGGTGAGAAGGTGCGCATGTTGACACGGACCCCCGGGTGTGCGTCGCGATTGCGACCGAACCTGCTAACTACTAATAGCATCTTCACTCCAGTCAAGTTCCTCAAACCGTCCCCCAAACGACGCCGGATCGAACCGTTTGGAGGACGTGTTTTGTTCGTGCCGCATTGGGAGGATGTCACTCCCCAGTCGCGTCCCCCAAACGCCGCTCTCAAACATGAAATAAAGGTTTTTGAAAACACAACCATTTAGCATACAAATAAATATGTTTGCCGGAGATTGTTTTCAAATTAAAATACAACAAACAATAAAACAACTAAACAAATGTAATAAATAGGGCTAGATCAAGGTGCCGCGGCGTTTGCTGATACTCCTTTGATCCTCCACAAATGCTCAACGAGATCAGTTTGAAGTTGCTCGTGAACATTGCTGACACGGATCTCTGCGTGCATGGCGAGGACATCAATAAAATCTGCAGGCAACTCATGATCAACCTCCGCAAGAGGGCCCTGACACTCATAGGGACCAACATGTGTCCTGACATGATTCTTGCGGTCATCCTCGATGATTATGTTGTGCATGATCACACAAGCATGCATCACCTCCCACATTTGGTCGTGAGACCAACTTAGAGCAGGGTACCAGACAATTACAAATTGAGCTTGAAGCACACAAATGCGTGCTCGACATCCTTCCTGCAAGCCGCCTGTCGCGCAGCAAAGTGGGAATTCTTCTGACCTGATGGATTCGAGATTGTTTTGACAAAAGTGGCCCATGTTGGATATATACCATCAGCTAGATAATAGTCTTTGGTATATTGGTGACCATTGATCTCATAGTTGCATGGTGGAGCATGCTCTTCCACTAGCCTGCTGAACACCGGAGACTGCTGCAACACGTTCATGTCATTGTGTGATCCCGCCATGCCAAAAAAAGAATGTCAAATCCACAGGTCATAATCTGCCACAGCTTCGCGCACCACACTGCAATATCTATGACGCCCTTTGTAAATACTTTGACAAGCAAACGGGCAGTTCTTCCATGACCAGTGCATGCAATTGATGCTTCCAAGCATTCCAGGGAATTCTCTGGCAGCATCTTGCAGTCTCTTCCTCAGTTGGCCCTCTAAAGTAGTATTTGCCAAACTTTCTCACCACAGCTCGGGAAAACTTGTACATGCACTCAATGGCAGTAGACTCACTCATGCGAAGGTAGTCATCATGTGTATCGGCAGGTGCTCCGTATGCAAGCATCCTCATGGCGGTCGTGCACTTCTGAATCGACGAGAACCCGACAACGCCTATAGCGTCGTGCTTGAGCTTGAAGTAGGGGTCGAACTCTCGAACGTCGTGGAGGATATTCTAAACAGACCTTTGCTCATCCTATACCACCGCCGAAAATTGTCGGCAGGTGTTGCCTCATCTGCGAAGTAGTCGTTGTGCAGCATGGTATGCCCCTCCATCCTCTGCCTGGGTTTCGACTTCTTTCTCCCCGGCCTTTATCCTCCGCGGCGCGGCCTCTTCCTCTTCTCCGCCTCGGCGTCAAGCATGTCCTGGAGGGACGCGATGATCAGCAAATGCTCCCGGAGGTCGTCGTCGAAGGCTTTCTCATCCTCTAGTAGTAGGGCAAGCATCTCGTCGTCGCTATCCATGTCTGAAGCAAAATCAATGGTTAAAATTGCACCACGGTAGACGAGGCAACAAACAGTGGACAATCACACATACCTGGCAAGTCGTCGAGCACCTTGTGTGCGCCGAGGTTGGGCGGATTTGACGCCGTGTTCTGGGACGTGCTGGCGAAGCGGCGGCGGCGGAACGACCGGTGAGAGTGCCAGCCGCGACGACGGTGCCGACTCTCAGAAGAGATCAGACGTCGAAACAGCCGGCAAATCCAGTGGCGGCGAAGGGGTGGAAGGCGTGGGATGGAAGGAGCGACGAGAAAAAAAGGCGCGAACCAATGGTTTATGGAAATAGACGCCGACATGTGGGAGCCCGCCTCGCTTTTCGTTGTGTCCGGCGTGCCCGGAGCGTCGCCTGTGGGGCGGGGACGGGCTCGGGGCGTGATACGTCTCCGACGTATCGATAATTTCTTATGTTCTATGCCATATTATTGATGATACCTACATGTTTTATGCACACTTTATGTCATATTCGTGCATTTTCTGGAACTAACCTATTAACAAGATGCCGAAGTGCCGCTCTCGTTTTCTGCTGTTTTTGGTTTCAGTAAATCCTAGTAACGAAATATTCTCGGAATTGGACGAAACAAAGACCCGTGGGCCTATTTTTCCACGGAGCTTCCGAAGACCGAAGAACATACGAAGTGGGGCCACGAGGTGGCCAAACCACATGGCGGCGCGGCCAAGGGGGCCCGCGCCGCCCTGTGGTGTGGGCCCCTCGTCCGGCCCCCGACTCGCCCTTCCGCCTACTTAAAGCCTCCGTCGCGAAACCCCCGATGCGAAAAACCACGATACGGAAAACCTTCCGAGACGCCGCCGCCGCCGATCCCATCTCGGGGATTCTGGAGATCTCCTCCGGCACCCCGCCGGAGAGGGGATTCATCTCCCGGAGGACTCTACACCGCCATGGTCGCCTCCCGGAGTGATGAGTGAGTAGTTCACCCCTGGACTATGGGTCCATAGCAGTAGCTAGATGGTTGTCTTCTCCTCATTGTGCTTCATTGTTGGATCTTGTGAGCTGCCTAACATGATCAAGATCATCTATCCGTAATTCTATATGTTGTGTTTGTCGGGATCCGATGGATAGAGAATACCATGTCATGTTAATTATCAAGTTATTACACATGTGTTGTTTATGATCTTGCATGCTCTCCGTTTCTAGTAGAGGCTCTGGCCAAGTTTTTACTTTTAACTCCAAGAGGGAGTACTTATGCTCGATAGTGGGTTCATGCCTCGCATTGACACCTGGGACAGTGACGAAAGTTCTAAGGTTGTGTTGTGCTGTTGCCACTAGGGATAAAACATTGGCGCTATGTCCGAGGATGTAGTTGTTGATTACATTACGCACCATACTTAATGCAATTGTCTCGTTGCTTTGCAACTTAATACCGGAGGGGGTTCGGATGATAACCTCGAAGGTGGACTTTTTAGGCATAGATGCAGCTTGGATGGCGGTCTATGTACTTTGTCGTAATGCCCAATTAAATCTCACTATACTTATCATGTCATGTATGTGCATTGTTATGCCCTCTCTATTTGTCAATTGCCCGACTGTAATTTGTTCACCCAACATGCTTTTATCTTATGGGAGAGACACCTCTAGTGAACTCGTGGACCCCGGTCCATTCTTTAATACTCGAAATACAAATCTGCCGCAATACTTGTTTTTACTGTTTTCTCTGCAAACAATCATCTTCCACACAATACGGTTAATCCTTTGTTACAGCAAGCCGGTGAGATTGACAACCTCACTGTTTCGTTGGGGCAAAGTACTTTGGTTGTGTTGTGCAGGTTCCACGTTGGCGCCGGAATCTCCGGTGTTGCGCCGCACTACATCCCGCCGCCATCAACCTTCAACGTGCTTCTTGGCTCCTCCCGGTTCGATTAAACCTTGGTTTCTTACTCGAGGGAAACTTGCCGCTGTGCGCATCACACCTTCCTCTTGGGGTTGCCCAACGGACGTGTCAACTACACGCCATCAAGCATATTTCTCGGCGCCGTTGCTCGGGAGATCAAGACACGCTCGCAAGGGGAGTCTCCACTTCTCAATCTCTTTACTTTGTTTTTGTCTTGCTTTATTTTATTTACTACTTTGTTTGCTGCATTATATCAAAACACAAAAAAATTAGTTGCTAGTTTTACTTTATTTACTCGTCTTGTATTGCTATATCAAAAACACAAAAAAATTAGTTTACTTGCATTTACTTTATCTAGTTTGCTTTATTTACTACTGCTAAAATGGCCAACCCTGAAAATACTAAGTTGTGTGACTTCACTAGCACAAATAATAATGATTTCCTATGCACACCTATTGCTCCACCTGCTACTACAGCAGAATTCTTTGAAATTAAACCTCGCTTTACTTAATCTTGTCATGAGAGAGCAATTTTCTCGGTGTTAGTTCCGATGATGCTGCTGCCCATCTCAATAATTTTGTTGAACTATGTGAAATGCAAAAGTATAAAGATGTAGATGGTGACATTATAAAATTAAAATTGTTCCCTTTCTCATTAAGAGGAAGAGCTAAAGATTGGTTGCTATCTCTCGCCTAAGAATAGTATTGATTCATGGACTAAATGCAAGGATGCTTTTATTGGTAGATATTATCCCCCGCTAAAATTATATCTTTGAGGAGTAGCATAATGAATTTTAAACAATTGGATAATGAACATGTTGCTCAAGCTTGGGAAAGAATGAAATCTCTGGTTAAAAATTGCCCAACCCATGGACTCGACTACTTGGATGATCATCCAAACCTTCTATGCAGGACTAAATTTTTCTTCGCGGAATTTATTGGATTCAGCTGCTGGAGGTACCTTTATGTCCATCACTCTTGGTGAAGCAACAAAGCTTCTTGATAATATGATGGTTAATTACTCTGAATGGCACACTGAAAGAGCTCCACAAGGTAAGAAGGTAAATTCTGTTGAAGAATCCTCTTCCTTGAATGATAAGGTTGATGCTATTATGTCTATGCTTGCGAATGATAGGACTAATGTTGATCCTAATAATGTTCCATTAGCTTCATTGGTTGCCCAAGAAGAACATGTTGATGTAAACTTCATTAAAAATAATAATTTCAACAACAATGCTTATCTAACAATTCTAGTAATAACTATAGGCCATATCCTTATAATAATGGTAACGGTTATGCTAATTCTTATGGGAATTCTTACAACAATAATAGGAATACACCCCCTGGACTTGAAGCCATGCTTAAAGAATTTATTAGTACACAAACCGCCTTTAACAAATCTGTTGAGGAAAAGCTCAATAAAATTGATATTCTTGTTTCTAGAGTTGATAGTCTTGCCTCCGATGTTGATCTTTTGAAATCGAAAGTTATGCCTAATAGGGATATTGAAAATAAAATTGTTACTACAGCAAATGCCATCCAAGTTAGAATTAATGAGAATATAAGATTAATGGCTGAACTGCGTGCTAGGTGGGATAGAGAAGAAAATGAAAAACTAGCTAAAAAGGAAAATGTAGCTAAAGTTTGGACTATTACCACCACTAGCAATGCTAATGATTCATATGTTGCTGCACCTCCTACTATCAATGGTAAAATAATTGGTGTTGGCAATGCTTCTACTCCTAGTGCAAAGCGCGCAAAATTACCCGAAACCGCTAAAACCGCCGAAACCGCTTGTGATAAAACCGCTGAAATTTTTTCCAACCTTGGGGATGATAATCCCATTGCTTTAGATTGTAATGATTTAGATTTTGATGATTGCCATATCTCTGAAGTTATAAAGTTCTTACAAAAACTTGCTAAGAGTCCCAATGCTAGCGCTATAAATTTGGCTTTCACAAAACATATTACAAATGCTCTCATAAAAGCTAGAGAAGAGAAACTAAAACTTGAAACTTCTATTCCTAGAAAGCTAGAGGATGGTTGGGAGCCCATCATTAAAATGAGAGTCAAAGATTTTGATTGTAATGCTTTATGTGATCTTGGTGCAAGTATTTCGTTATGCCTAAAAAGTCTATGATATGCTTGACTTGCCACCATTGAAGAATTGTTATTTGGATGTTAATCTCGCTGATAATGCTAAAAAGAAACCTTTGGGGAAAGTTGATAATGTTCATATTATGGTTAACAATAACCTTGTCCCCGTTGATTTTGTTGTCTTGGATATTGAATGCAATGCATCTTGCCCCATTATATTGGGAAGACCTTTTCTTCGAACCGTTGGTGCTACTATTGATATGAAGGAAGGTAATATTAAATATCAATTTCCTCTCAAGAAAGGTATGGAACACTTCCCTAGAAAGAGAATGAAGGTACCTTATGATTCTATTATTAGAACAAATTATGATGTTGATGCTTCATCTCTCGATGTTACTTGAGTTACACTTTCTGCGCCTAGCTGAAAGGCGTTAAAGAAAAGCGCTTATGGGAGACAACCCATGTTTTTACTCAAGTATTTTTGTTTTATATTTGTGTCTTGGAAGTTGTTTACTACTGTAGCAACCTCTCCTTATCTTAGTTTTGATGTTTTGTTGTGCCAAGTAAAGTCTTTGATAGAAAAGTAAGTACTAGATTTGGATTATCGCGCAGTTCCAGATTTCTTTGCTGTCACGAATCTGGGTCTATCTCCCTGTAGGTAGCTCAGAAAATTACGCCAATTTACGAGCATGATCCTCAGATATGTACGCAACTTTCATTCAATTTGAGCATTTTCGTTTGAGCAAGTCTGGTGGCCTAATAAAATCCATCTTTACGGACTGTTCTGTTTTGACAGATTCTGTCTTTTATTTCGCATTGCCTCTTTTGCTATGTTGGATGAATTTCTTTGATCCACTAATGTCCAGTAGCTTTATGCAATGTCCAGAAGTGTTAAGAATGATTGTGTCACCTCTGAACATGTGAATTTTTATTATGCACTAACCCTCTAATGAGTTGTTTCGAGTTTGGTGTGGAGGAAGTTTTCAAGGATCAAGAGAGGAGTATGATGCAATATGATCAAGGAGAGTGAAAGTTCTAAGCTTGGGGATGCCCCGGTGGTTCACCCCTGCATATTCTAAGAAGACTCAAGCTGTCTAAGCTTGGGGATGCCCAAGGCATCCCCTTCTTCATCGACAACATTATCGTGTTCCTCCCCCGAAACTATATTTTTATTCCGCCACATCTTATGTACTTTGCTTGGAGCGTCGGTTTGTTTTTGTTTTTTGTTTTGTTTGAATAAAATGGATCCTAGCATTCACTTTATGGGAGAGAGACACGCTCCGCTGTTGCATATGGACAAATATGTCCTTAGGCTCTACTCATAGTATTCATGGCGAAGTTTCTTCTTCGTTAAATTGTTATATGGTTGGAATTGGAAAATGCTACATGTAGTAACTCTAAAATGTCTTGGATAATTTGATACTTGGCAATTGTTGTGCTCATGTTTAAGCTCTTGCATCATATACTTTGCACCCATTAATGAAGAAATACTTAGAGCTTGCTAATTTGGTTTGCATATTTGGTTTCTCTAGAGTCTAGATAACATCTAGTATTGAGTTTTGAACAACAAGGAAGACGGTATGGAGTCTTATAATGTTTACCATATGTCTTTTATGTGAGTTTTGCTGTACCGTTCATCCTTGTGTTTGTTTCAAATAACCTTGCTAGCCTAAACCTTGTATCGAGAGGGAATACTTCTCATGCATCCAAAATACTTGAGCCAACCACTATGCCATTTGTGTCCACCATACCTACCTACTACATGGTATTTATCCGCCATTCCAAAGTAAATTGCTTGAGTGCTACCTTTAAAATTCCATCATTCACCTTTGCAATATATAGCTCATGGGACAAATAGCTTAAAAACTATTGTAGTATTGAATATGTACTTATGCACTTTATCTCTTATTAAGTTGCTTGTTGAGCGATAACCATGTTTCGGGGACGCCATCAACTATTCTTTGTTGGATATCATGTGAGTTGCTATGCATGTCCGTCTTGTCTCGAAGCAAGAGAGATCTACCACCTTCATGGTTGGAGCATGCATATTGTTAGAGAAGAACTTTGGGCCGCTAACTAAAGCCATGATTCATGGTGGAAGTTTCAGCTTTGGACATATATCCTCAATCTCATATGAGAATAATAATTGTTGCCACATGCTTATGCATTAAAGAGGAGTCCATTATCCGTTGTCCATGTTGTCCCTGTGATGGATGTCTAAGTTGAGAATAATCAAAAGCGAGAAATCCAAAATGCGAGCTTTCTCCTTAGACCTTTGTACAAGCGGCATGGAGGTACCCCATTGTGACACTTGGTCAAAACATGTGCATTGCAAAGATCCGGTAGTCCAAGTTAATTAGGACAAGGTGCGGGCACTATTAGTATACTATGCATGAGACTTGCAACTTGTAAGATATAATGTACATAACTCATATGCTTTATTACTACCGTTGACAAAATTGTTTCATGTTTTCAAAATAAAAGCTCTAGCACAAATATAGCAATCGATGCTTTCCTCTTTGAAGGACCATTCTCTTTACTTTTATGTTGAGTCAGCTCACCTATTTCTCTCCACCTCAAGAAGCAAACACTTGTGTGAACCGTGCATTGATTCCTACATACTTGCATATTGTACTTGTTATATTACTCTATGTTGACAATTATCCATGAGATATACATGTTACAAGTTGAAAGCAACCGCTGAAACTTAATCTTCCTTTGTGTTGCTTCAATACCTTTACTTTGATTTATTGCTTTATGAGTTAACTCTTATGCAAGACTTATTAATACTTGTCTTGAAGTACTATTCATGAAAAGTCTTTGCTATATGATTCACTTGTTTACTCATGTCATTACCATTGTTTTGATCGCTGCATTCACTACATATGTTTACAAATAGTATGATCAAGGTTATGATGGCATATCACTTCGTAAATTATCTTTGTTATCGTTTTACCTCGCTTCGGGACGAGCGTAACTAAGCTTGGGGATGCTTGATACGTCTCCGACGTATCGATAATTTCTTATGTTCTATGCCATATTATTGATGATACCTACATGTTTTATGCACACTTTATGTCATATTCGTGCATTTTCCGGAACTAACCTATTAACAAGATGCCGAAGTGCCGCTCTCGTTTTCGCTGTTTTTGGTTTCGTAAATCCTAGTAACGAAATATTCTCTGAATTGGACGAAACGAAGACCCGTGGGCCTATTTTTCCACGGAGCTTCCGTAAGACCGAAGAACATACGAAGTGGGGCCACGAGGTGGCCAAACCACATGGCGGCGCGGCCGCGGGGGGCCCGCGCCGCCCTGTGGTGTGGGCCCCTCGTCCGGCCCCGACTCGCCCTTCCGCCTACTTAAAGCCTCCGTCGCGAAACCCCCGATGCGAAAACCACGATACGGAAAACCTTACCGAGACGCCGCCGCCGCCGATCCCATCTCGGGGATTCTCGGAGATCTCCTCCGCACCCCGCCGGAGAGGGGATTCATCTCCCGGAGGACTCTACACCGCCATGGTCGCCTCCGGAGTGATGAGTGAGTAGTTCACCCCCGGACTATGGGTCCATAGCAGTAGCTAGATGGTTGTCTTCTCCTCATTGTGCTTCATTGTTGGATCTTGTGAGCTGCCTAACATGATCAAGATCATCTATCTCGTAATTCTATATGTTGTGTTTGTCGGGATCCGATGGATAGAGAATACCATGTCATGTTAATTATCAAGTTATTACACATGTGTTGTTTATGATCTTGCATGCTCTCCGTTTCTAGTAGAGGCTCGGCCAAGTTTTTACTTTTAACTCCAAGAGGGAGTACTTATGCTCGATAGTGGGTTCATGCCTCGCATTGACACTCGGGACAAGGACGTAAAGTTCTAAGGTTGTGTTGTGCTGTTGCCACTAGGGATAAAACATTGGCGCTATGTCCGAGGATGTAGTTGTTGATTACATTACGCACCATACTTAATGCAATTGTCTCGTTGCTTTGCAACTTAATACTCGGAGGGGGTTCGGACGATAACCTCGAAGGTGGACTTTTTAGGCATAGATGCGATTGGATGGCGGTCTATGTACTTTGTCGTAATGCCCAATTAAATCTCACTATACTTATCATGTCATGTATGTGCATTGTTATGCCCTCTCTATTTGTCAATTGCCCGACCGTAATTTGTTCACCCAACATGCTTTTATCTTATGGGAGAGACACCTCTAGTGAACCGTGGACCCCGGTCCATTCTTTAATACTGAAATACAAATCTGCTGCAATACTTGCTTTTACCGTTTTCTCTCGCAAACAATCATCTTCCACACAATACGGTTAATCCTTTGTTACAAGCAAGCCGGTGAGATTGACAACCTCACCGTTTCGTTGGGGCAAAGTACTTTGGTTGTGTTGTGCAGGTTCCACGTTGGCGCCGAATCTCCGGTGTTGCGCCGCACTACATCCCGCCGCCATCAACCTTCAACGTGCTTCTTGACTCCTACTGGTTCGATTAAACCTTGGTTTCTTACTGAGGGAAACTTGCCGCTGTGCGCATCACACCTTCCTCTTGGGGTTCCCAACGGACGTGTCAACTACACGCATCAGGGCGCCGAACACCGTATCGGGGTGCGCTAGACAAAATGCGGCTTTGGGGGACGCGGCTGGGAACGTTTTTTTGTCCGGCGCGCCCCAAATCCCTTTGGGAGACGCGACTGGAGATGCTCTAAAGGCATGTACATCGGTTGACAATATTATGTTATCTTAGTCCCGCTACGTAATCTAGATACAACTAAACTATAAAACACGATGTACGATGTATTATTTTGTAGTCTTATCTCTACTAAATAGAAACCCTTTTTGAACTTTTTCTTCCCTCCACCTCATCATTTATCCACGTAGCGTTGCTAAAAAATCACCATTATACATGCCATTGACATAGGTATGCCTAACAGGCATGCCGAATAAGTACCCTAGGTATATGGGGAAACATGAGGCCCATGAACTCGAAGCTTTGGAGGCCCAGAAGGTTGAATGCTTTCGAGTTAGGAAAGTAGTGTTGTAATAGGAAATTTGTATCAATATAGGAAAGGCCCAATGCGGCTCGAACTATTTGTAACTTGTACGACACGGAAAGCCTCGGCTTCGCCTCCTATATAAAGGAGAAGCCGAGGGAGAAAGAAGGGATCGAAATCATTGTAACCCTAGCCACCATAATCTTGAGTTGAGCATCTTTGTTCGGCTGAACCTCCGAGATCTACTTGCCCTCTACTTCTCACGAAACCCTAAGTCTACAATCTTTAGGCATTGACGAGTTAATTCCTCGTCAATTGGCGCCGTCTGTGGGAATTGGAGGCTACATGGTCCTGATCTCGATGGCATCTTCAATACCATCGTCAACGGCAAGCAGCACGATTGATGGAGGTAAACGAGTCTAACCTGATCTCGCCGATTTTGTCCTTGGGTTGAACATGGGTCATGGTATATGACGGAGGACTTGTGCGGACTCCCTTCACTAGTAGGAAAACCCTTATAGGCGAAGCTTAGTTCTGTGGCGCACCGTTTTGAGTGCGCCACAGAAACTTATTTTGTGGCGCACGAGACTGTGTGCGCCACAAAACTAGCTTATTTTTGTGGCGCATTGCTGAACCCCGCGCCTACGTAAACTATGTAGGGCCCACATCCCGGCACTCCCAATTATTAGCGTAGGTATTTCGTGGCGCACACGGCTCGCTGCGCGCCACGAAATAACTATTTCGTGGCGCACACGGCTCTGCTGCGCCACAGAAATAACTATTTCGTGGCGCACTTGCTCGGTGCGCCACGGAGTTGTTGATTCCGTGGCGCACTTGAGCTGGTGCGCCACGTGAATAGGGGAACTTATATTATCCCCGTACCCCTCCCCGCGCCCCGATGGCGTGTATTTCACACGTTCGTTGGGCAACCCCAAGAGGAAGGTATGATGAGCACAAAGCAGCAAGTTTTCCTCGTAAAGAAACCAAGGTTTATCGAACCAGGAGGAGCCAAGAAGCACGTTGAAGGTTGATGGCGGCGGGATGTAGTGCGGCGCAACACCAGTGGATTCCGGCGCCAACGTGGAACCCGCACAACACAACCAAACTACTTTGCCCCAACGAAACAAAGTGAGGTTGTCAATCTCACCGGCTTGCTGTAACAAAGGATTAACCGTATTGTGTGGAAGATGATTGTTTGCGAGAAAACAAGAGAACAAGTATTGCAAGAGATTGTATTTCAAGAAAGAGAATTGGACCTGGGTCCACAGCTCACTAGAGGTGTCTCTCCCATAAGACGAACAAGCATGTTGGGTGAACAAATTACAGCTTGGGCAATTGACAAATAAAGAGAGCATGACAATGCACATACATATCATGATGAGTATAGTGAGATTTAATTGGGCATTACGACAAAGTACATAGACCGCCATCCAACCGCATCTATGCCTAAAAAGTCCACCTTCGAAGTTATCATCCGAACTCCTCCAGCATTAAGTTGCAAAGCAACATGCACAATTGCATTAAGTATGGTGCGTAATGTAATCAACAACTACATCCTTAGACATAGCATCAATGTTTTATCCCTAGTGGCAACAAAGACAACACAACCTTAGAACTTTCTCATCATCGTCCGTGTGTCAATGCAGCATGAACCCACTATCGAGCATAAGTACTCCCTCTTGGAGTTAAAAGCATCTACTTGGCCAGTAGCATCTACTAATAACGGAGAGCATGCAAGATCATAAACAACACATGTATAACTTTGATAATCAACATAACAAGTATTCTCTATTCATCTGGATCCCAACAAACGCAACATATAGAATTACATATAGATGATCTTGATCATGATAGGCAGCTCACAAGATCCGACAATGATAGCACAATGGGGAGAAGACAACCATCTAGCTACTGCTATGGACCCATAGTCCAGGGGTAGACTACTCACACATCACATCGGAGGCGACCATGGCGGTGTAGAGTCCTCCGGGAGGTGATTCCTGATACGTCTCCAACGTATCGATAATTTCTTGTGTTCCATGCCACATTATTGATGTTATCTACATGTTATATGCACACTTTATGTCATATTCGTGCATTTTATGGAACTAACCTATTAACAAGATGCCGAAGTGCCGCTCTCGTTTTCTCGCTGTTTTTGGTTTCGTAAATCCTAGTAACGAAATATTCTCGAATCGGACGAAATCAACGCCAAAGTTCCTATTTTCATCCGAAGCATCCGGAACACCCGGAAGGACCAGAGGGGGGCCACAGTGGCCACCAAACCCTAGGCCGGCGCGGCCGAGAGGGGGCCGCGCCGCCCTATGGTGTGGCCCCCCGTCAGCCCTCCCGCGCCGCCTCTTCGCCTATATAAAGCCCCCGGATCAGAAAACCCGATACCAATTGACGAAACCCACGTAAACCTGCCGTAGCCGCCGCCATCGCGAAGCCAAGATCCGGGGGACAGATCTCTGCTCCGCACGCCGCCGGAGCGGGGAAGTGCCCCCTGAAGGCTTCTCCATCGACACCGCTGCCATCTCCACCGCCATCTTCATCACCGCCGCTGCTCCCATGAGGAGGGAGTAGTTCTCCATCGAGGCTCTGGGCTGTACCGTAGCTATGTGGTTCATCTCTCTCCTATGTAGTTCAATACAATAATCTCATGAGCTGCCTTACATGATTGAGATTCATATGATGATGCTTGTAATCTAGATGTCATTATGCTAGTCAAGTGGGTTTTACTTATGTGATCTCCGGAGACTCCTCGTCCCACGTGTGTAAAGGTGACAGAGGTGTGCACCGTGTGGGTCTCTTAGGCTAGATTTCACGTAATACTTACTCATTGAATGGCATAGTGAGGTGCTTATTTATATCTCTTTAAGATTGCAGCATGTTGTATCACAATTTATCCATGTGCTACTCTAGTGATTTGTTATTAAAGTAGTTTATTCCTCCCGCATGTGTGCAAAGGTGACAGCTAGTGCACCGTGTTAGTACTTGGTTTATGCTATGATCATGATCTCTTGTAGATTATGGAGTTAACTATTGCTATGATAATATTGATGTGATCTATTCCTCCTACATATGCATGAAGGTGACAGTGTGCATGCTATGCTAGTACTTGGTTTAGTCGCGTTGATCTATCTTACACTAAAGGTTACTTAAACATGAGCATTATTGTGGAGCTTGTTAACTCCGGCATTGAGGGTTCGTGTAATCCTACGCAATGTGTTCATCATCCAACAAAAGTGTAGAGTATGCATTTATCTATTCTGTTATGTGATCAATGTTGAGAGTGTCCACTAGTGAAAGTGTAATCCCTAGGCCTTGTTCCTAAATACCGCTGAGTTACTACCGCTTGTTTACTACCGCTGCGTTACTACCGCTGAGTTACTACCGCTTGTTTACCGTTTTATCACGTTACTATCGCCGCAATACCACCACCATCAACTACACGCCAAGCACTTTTCTCGGCACCGTTGCTACTGCTCATACTTATTCATACCACCCGTATTTCACTATCTCTTCGCCGAACTAGTGCACCTATTAGGTGTGTTGGGGACACAAGAGACTTCTTGCTTTGTGGTTGCAGTGGTTGCATGAGAGGGATATCTTTGACCTCTTCCTCCCCGAGTTCGATAAACCTTGGGTATCCACTTAAGGGAAACTTGTCGCTGTTCTACAAACCTCTCGCTCTTGGAGGCCCAACACCTGTCTACAGGAATAGAAGCGGACCGTAGACATCAAGCACTTTTCCTGGCGCCGTTGCCGGGAGGAAAGGTAAAAGGCTCTCATACTACGGTCTCGTGTAAAGTATTTTTCCGGCGCCGTCGTGTGTGTGCTCAAAGCTATTTCCTTTAGATCCTGCAATTGCATCTTGTTGTTTCTTGTTTACACTAGTTTGGCATAATGGACAAGAGTGAGCTTCTTATTCTATTTCCTGATTTAAAACATGGATTGTTTGATGCGAAAATTAAAAAACCTATGAAATCTTATTTGCATGCTGGTAGTAATATTAGTATGAACGCTTTGAACACCATTGTTGATTAATGATATAGAAAGTTCTAAGCTTGGGGAAGCTGGTTTTCATGATATTTTTAGTCCCCCAAGCATTGAGGAGAAAATTTTCTTTGATGATACTTTGCCTCCTATTTATGATGATAATGATAGTGGTCTTTTGGTGCCACTTACTACTGGAGAGTAAATTTTGTTGTGATTATACTATGCCTCCTACACTTGATGAGAATAATAATGATAGCTACTTTGTTGAATTTGCTCCCACTACAACTAATAAAATTGATTATGCCTATGTGGAGAGTAATAATTTTATGCATGAGACTCATGATAAGAATGCTTTATGTGATAGTTATATTGTTGAGTTTGCTCATGATGCTACTGAAAGTTATTATGAGAGAGGAAAATATGGTTGTAGAAATTTTCATGTTACTAAAACACCTCTCTATGTGCTGAAATTTTTGAAGCTACACTTGTTTTATCTTCCTATGCTTGTTACTTTGCTCTTCATGAACTTGTTTATTTACAAGATTCCTATGCATAGGAAGCATGTTAGACTTAAATGTGTTTTGAATTTGCCTCTTGATGCTCTCTTTTGCTTCAAATACTATTTCTTGCGAGTGCATCATTAAAACTGCTGAGCCCATCTTAATGGCTAAAAAGAAAGAACTTCTTGGGAGATAACCCATGTGTTATTTTGCTACAGTACTTTGTTTTATATTTGTGTCTTGGAAGTTGTTTACTACTGTAGCAACCTCTCCTTATCTTAGTTTTGAGTTTTGTTGTGCCAAGTTAAGCCGTTGATAGAAAAGTAAGTACTAGATTTGGATTACTGCGCAGTTCCAGATTTCTTTGCTGTCACGAATCTGAGCCCACTGCCCTGCAGGAAGCTCAGAAAATTATGCCAATTTACGTGCATGATCCTCAGATATGTACGCAACTTTCATTCAATTTGAGCATTTTCATTTGAGCAAGTCTGGTGGCCTAATAAAATCCATCTTTACGGACTGTTCTGTTTTGACAGATTCTGCCTTTTATTTCGCATTGCCTCTTTTGCTATGTTGGATGAATTTCTTTGATCCATTAATGTCCAGTAGCTTTATGCAATGTCCAGAAGTGTTAAGAATGATTGTGTCACCTCTGAACATGTCAATTTTTATTGTGCACTAACCCTCTAATGAGTTGTTTCGAGTTTGGTGTGGAGGAAGTTTTCAAGGGTCAAGAGAGGAGGATGATATACTATGATCAAGGAGAGTGAAAGCTCTAAGCTTGGGGATGCACCCGGTGGTTCACCCCTGCATATATCAAGAAGACTCAAGCGTTTAAGCTTGGGGATGCCCAAGGCATCCCCTTCTTCATCAACAACATTATCAGTTCCTCCCCTGAAACTATATTTTTATTCCATCACATCTTATGTGCTTTTACTTGGAGCGTCTGTTGTGCTTTTGTTTTTGTTTTTGTTTGAATAAATTGGATTACATCATGCTTGTGTGGGAGAGAGACACGCTCCGCTGGTTCATATGAACACATGTGTTCTTAGCTCATAATATTCATGGCGAAGTTTCCTCTTCGTTAAATTGTTATATGGTTGGAATTGGAAAATGATACATGTAGTAATTGCTATAAATGTCTTGGGTAATGTGATACTTGGCAATTGTTGTGCTCATGTTTAAGCTCTTGCATCATATACTTTGCACCTATTAGTGAAGAAATACATAGAGCATGCTAAAATTTGGTTTGCATAATTGGTTTCTCTAAGGTCTAGATAATTTCTAGTATTGAGTTTGAACAACAAGGAAGACGATGTAGAGTCTTATAATGTTTGTCAATATGTCTTTTATGTGAGTTTTGCTGCACTAGTTCATCCTTGTGTTTGTTTCAAATAAGCCTTGCTAGCCTAAACCTTGTATCGAGAGGGAATACTTCTCATGCATCCAAATACTTGAGCCAACACTATGCCATTTGTGTCCACCATACCTACCTACTACATGGTATTTCTCCGCCATTCCAAAGTAAATTGCTTGAGTGCTACCTTTAAACAATTCAAAATTTATTACCTCTTATTTGTGTCAATGTTTTATAGCTCATGAGGAAGTATGTGGTGTTTATCTTTCAATCTTGTTGGGCAACTTTCACCAATGGACTAGTGGCTTCATCCGCTTATCCAATAATTTTGCAAAAAGAGCCGGCAATGGGATTCCCAGTCCCAAATTAATTAACAAAAATAGACACTCCTCCATGGTATGTGATTGTTGGACGGCACCCGAAGGATTCTGGTTAGCCATGGCTTGTGTAAGCAAAGGTTGGGAGGAGTGTCATCATAATAAAACTAAAATAAAAAGGCACTCCTTCATGGTATGAGATTGTTGGCAGTGCACCCGAGGATTCGGTTAGCCATGGTTTGTGAAAGAAAGGTTGGAAGGAGTGCCATCCAAAAATAAAATAAATGGGAGCCGCTCTTTGAAGGTTTGTCTGGCAAGGGGGTTAGAGTACCCACTACCATTCGTTGACAACAACATACACCTCTCAAAACTTTATTTTTATGCTCTCTTTATGTTTTCAAAATCAAAGCTCTAGCACAAATATAGCAATCGATGCTTTTCCTCTATGAAGGACCATTCTTTTACTTTCATTGTTGAGTCAGCTCACCTATTTCTCTCCACCTCAAGAAGCAAACACTTGTGTGAACTGTGCATTGATTCTTACATATTTGCATATTGCATTTGTTATATTGCTTTGCATTGACAATTATCCATGAGATATACATGTTATAAGTTGAAAGCAACCGCTGAAACTTCATCTTCCTTTGTGTTGCTTCAATACCTTTACTTTGAATTATTGCTTTATGAGTTAACTCTTATGCAAGACTTATTGATGCTTGTCTTGAAGTGCTATTCATGAAAAGTCTTTGCTATATGATTCAGCTTGTTTACCCATGTCATATACATTGTTTTGATCGCTGCATTCACTACATATGCTTTACAAATAGTATGATCAAGTTTATGATGGCATGTCACTCCGTAAATTATCTTTGTTATCGCTTTTACCCGCTCGGGACGAGCGTAACTAAGCTTGGGGATGCCGATACGCCTCCAACGTATCGATAATTTCTTGTGTTCCATGCCACATTATTGATGTTATCTACATGTTTTATGCACACTTTATGTCATATTCGTGCATTTTCTCGGAACTAACCTATTAACAAGATGCCGAAGTGCCGCTCTCGTTTTCTCGCTGTTTTTGGTTTCGTAAATCCTAGTAACGAAATATTCTCGAATCGGACGAAATCAACGCCAAAGTTCCTATTTTCATCTGAAGCATCCGTAACACCCGAGAAGGACCAGAGGGGGCCACGTGGCCACCAAACCCTAGGCCGGCGCGGCCGAGGGGGCCGCGCCGCCCTATGGTGTGGCCCCCCGTCAGCCCTCCCGCGCCGCCTCTTCGCCTATAAAAGCCCCCGGATCGAAAACCCGATACCAATTGACGAAACCCACGTAAACCTGC